>NC_135715.1:28204245-28508741 GCF_964656455.1 Halichoerus grypus
AAGTTAGTAACGGTAATGCGCATTTAAAAATAATCATTTAAGAATGCAGGTTTAAAGTTTAGTTCTCTGTCTCAACCTGGGATTTGAACATGGGGCAAGTAACAGAGGAAAAAAAAAAAACATTGACTGTTATAAATTGTGATTAACAAAATGCCTTCATTAATTTATACTGGAACCAGTAGTATTAATAATAAAAATTATAGCTAAAAGTTATAGAGCATTTATTTTGTGGCAGGTATTATTCTGAGTGCCTTATATAATTCATTATATTATGAGTTATCTCAACAACTCTGAGGTACGTACCTTTATTATGCTCACTTTAGAGATGAAGAAGATAAAGCATGAAGAGATTAAGTAACTTGTTCAAGTTCACACAGCTAGTAACTGACAGCTGAAAGGAGCTGATTGATGTTAGAGTCCGTTATCTTTACAGAAATTTTCGATATGGGGAATGTGTGTGTGTGTGTGTGTATTTAATGAGATCATAGTTATTTTGTTTTTGGCTAAGAAAGATGGAAGGTATTAGTAATGATAAAGGACTAGAATTTTATATGCTAAAGTTTGCTGTTTAAAGGAAATATGATAAAGGAGAAATCCTTCTGTAGATACAGAAAAAATAAAATCCAACAAATTAAAAGCAAGCATAATTTAATTTATTTAGTTTTTTTTAAAGAGTGTGGAGTGTAGAGGAGTATGTAATAGGAGTGAAAGCAGAGTCAGTTCGAATGTTAAAAGACCTGGACTCTCCTGATACTTAACTTAATTACTTTGGGAAAATTATTTAAATCCTCTGAATCTTTTTTTTCCCACCATCTTTGAATTGGGAATGACACAAAAAACTCATAGAATATCCTGAGGATTAAATACTCTGTTTTAGAAAGAATTTAGCATATTCTAGGATTGGAATAATGAAGGAAGGGCATTAAGGAAGCCCAGTTATGACCATGGTTTCATTTTTTTAAAGAATAGTTCATTCAAGTATAAGTTTCCCTAATTCAAAAAAGTATAGAATTGTAAATAGGACCATTCTTTATCTTATAATATCAAGTACTAAAATGAATTATTCATCATTTTTTTCCTGTTAATCACCATGAATTGTTATATATTCTGGGTTACATTTATGGGTATTTTAAAAGCCATTAGGATTTTGGATGTTTCAAAATATTTATTTGGAGGAAATACTTCTTTTTAATTTAAAGCAATATGGTGAAATTGAAGATTGTCAGATTGATGACTCTTCACTTCATGCAGTAATTACATTCAAGACAAGAGCAGAAGCTGAAGCAGTAAGTATTAGAAATCTAATTTGTTGAAAATTCAGATTTAAATGTTTTATAAGTATTGCTTTTAAGTCTTAATATAAAAGAAATTTTTTTAACTTACTAAATAACTACACTTCAACAGTAGATAGATTATGTGAAGTAATTCATGGCCATAAAGAATGAGCAGTTAGGCAGTTCTACTTATAACATGATGTAATTAGAATAGTCACCAAGTTGAATATTAAGTTGTATTGTCTTGAGACACTAGCGGTTCTCCTTCCTTTCTCTTTCACAGGGGATAGGGCCACCCGACTTTCCATTATCCTTTTTCTCAGCTGGCCCAGAACAAAGTCTGCTTTGGCAGAAAGAGTGATGAGAGATAAGGTAGAAGCTGAGATATAATCCTGATGGCGGATCTTCTAAAGCATCCCTCATATGCTACTTCCTAGTCCCAGTAGCCTGAACTCTAATGTGTCCCTAGCTCAGCATATCCCCAACTAAGCCTCTGTAACTTTTTGCCCAAGGCATGATAACACCGCTCTAGCTTTTAGGGTCCTTTTAATATAGTTGTCTTAAACCATGTATCTTGAATTGTCTTTACAAAGAATGAGTATATGCAACCTTGTCTTTCATCTGGGTTTAAAAGATTAAACAGGAAAATGGGTATGAAGTATGGGAGATTGATAGGAACATTTTTAGCCCTGTGTGTTCTTTCTTCAGGATTGTAGAGAAATAGATGTACCATCTTGTCCTTGGAAAAATGCAGTAAGAGTTCTAAACAGTTAACTTAATGTGAATGGAAGAGAGTAGTATGCTTTTCAGAAGTTTTAAGTGGATTGTGGTCTAAAGTTTTAAAAAACTTTCTAAATTGATTTATCCTCTTTGTAGTGAATACTTCCTGATAACACAATGGTACCTAGCCTGGTAGGAGTTGCTCTTGGAGCATTGTAACCAGTAAAAGACTGTGGGTCTGAAAAGTCTCAGTAAGTGTTCAGCTGGGGCCTTGTAATAACTAGTGTCAAGATTAGCAGTGTAGGAGGTGGATGGTTTTATAGAATAGGAGTTCCTGGTCTTAAGAGTTTTGTTTTTTTAAATCTACTTTTGGGTAATCTTTCACTTTAAAGATCTTTTTTGAGAGTAAAAAATGTTATTGATGGGAGTTTAAAACTCTTATAAACTTGTATGTATACATGTTATATTAAAAAATAGATCTTTGATCAAGTTTTTTCTCAAAGGTATTATTGAGTATAAGTTAAGAATAAGCTTCCTTTAATTGATGGCTTCAGTGACAATTTTTAGTGTAATGTTAGGTAGCTTGAGTAAGTCTCTTTATGTTCTATTTTCTAGGCAGTAGTCATAAAACATTGGTAGTTGTCATTGTACAAATGGTTAAAAGTTTGTTAAAACTTCTTCTTGCTTATGTGGCTGAGAGAAAAAAACCTTTTACCTCCGAAATAATTTTTGCAAGTTTGGCTTTTGGAAAATTTATTGACATATACCTTCTTTCTTGGGTTTTGCTTTTTCCACCTCAGATGTGTATATTTATATGTCCATATATATATATATTTATACAATGCATATGTTTTCCAAATGAATAGCAATCAATTCAAAAGACTGGGTGGGGTTAATGTATGACAAAGACTTTAAAACACTGAATTATATGGAGGTTGAAGAAGTGACAAAATAAGTTAGATCTAATAAGAACTATCTTTTCAGAGTAAATACAAATTTAGTTGGAATTACTTAATAGCCTGAAAGGAAGAACTACCATTGCTATGATAAACATTTGGAATTAAATTATAGAAGTTGTTAATCCATAATCATTTCCTTAAGCCAAAAAAATTCTTAAAATTTTGTAACCTTCTATTGTAGAAAAGAGTAGAAAATTAAGTTGAAGCTTATCTTCTCCAAGCAGGATATAGGCTAAAGCAGTGGTTTTCAAACTTCTGGATTTCAGGGACTATTGAAGTTTGGTAATTTAAAAATCAGTGTGTTTGACATAGAGGCGCCAGTTTTTAATTTTGTTAAGGAAGAATGCTTAAAAACAGATTTCATGTACGCTCACCATCGTTTTATAAAATAAAGAAAATTTTAACACTGAAAATGTAAGAGATTATAAACTCAAGATAAATGATAGGCCTTCCCAAGAAAAGAAAATTATCAACCTTTTCTAATGTTTATTTCCAAATACTTCTTTGTTCTTATTTTCTGAACCGTTGCCCTAGATGAGCGAATGAATGTCTCTGTATTTTCTGTAATCAGTAGATGGCACAGTAAGTTTCAAAGTGAAAGTACAAGATAAGGTACTTGAGACATTCATATATGACTGAAAAGTGAGAAGTTTTCCCCATATGGATGTACCAAATTTAATCAACCATGTTGATGGCCTTTAAATTGTTTTTATTCTTTTACAGTGCAGCAGTGAATATTCTTGATGCATATTTCTCTGTGTACATATGTAAATATGACTATAAGATATATTCTTGATACATTATTGCTGGATGAAAGGATATGTGCATTTAAATTTTTGATGGATAGTTCTGAAATTGCTCCCTTCATTCCCCCTCTCCCCATATAGGTTGTACCACATTTGCTTACCCACCAAAGATGTATGAGAGTGCATTTTCCCCACACACTTGCCATAGTGTGTACTCTGCATAGTGGTTTGCTTATATAAAATACATGGGTACATAAGCCGCAGTATGGTATCAATTTTATTTTGGTAAAAATAGCAACTCATTTCAGTTTTAATACACTTTACTCTTATTAAAATTGAATACTTTCATATTTGTTTAAATGCTCTTTATTTCTCTGTCAACTGTTAATGTCATTTGTCTACTATCTTGCTGAGTTCTAGGTTCTGATTTTTTTTTCTTTCTGATTTTTTTTCTTCAGAATTTTTTTCTAGAAAATTAGCTCATAAGTTCTAAACATTTTAATGAAAATTCATATGAATTTTATTTGGTGTAAGGTGTGAAATAGGGAGCCTACTTGATTTCATTGAGTAAAAGCTAGTTTCCCAGACTTAGGTGAAATACCCTTAGTATGTAAAAATTTTCCATGTTTATTGGGGCATGTTCGGGATTTGTTCTCTTCCATTGATCAGTTTTCTTTCCATGTGCCTCTTCCGCATGGCTTTAATTAAGCTAAACTTTATATTTTAATAGTTTGTCAGGGCTGTTGTTTGGATTGCCTCTTATTATGCCCAGCTATTATTCATTTTTAGCATCTTCCTGGTAGATTTTATAGGTTTATTTTCTATGTAAGCTTTAGAATAAACATACCAGGTTCTAAAATGAATACATTATGAGAGAATTAACATCTTATGATACAAATATTCCTCTAGAACATCATTGTATTTCAACCCTTTATTCTCTAAGAGCATTTAGAGGTTTTCTTTATATACATATATATATATGTATATATATATATAAATTTATATATAAATTTACATATATATATACATATATATAGAATCGATATAGGTCATGTACATATGTTGCGGATTATATAATATATAATATACAATGTAAAAATAATATAGTATATAACATGTAAAATATATATAACATGTATAATTTCTTTATATAAATAAATATATATAAATATATAAATAAATATATTAGTTTTCCCCCAGTTCATTTAACTTCTAATTACTTTAAATGAGGTCTTTTTTTCCACTGTATTTTCTCTAGATTGTATGTAGAAAAACTATTTGTCTGTTTTTATTAAATATGTAGCTGCCATCTTACCAGATTATCTTTTGATAGATTTTTAATTTTGTTGTCCTGGGTTTTTCAGGTAATCATATCCATCTTTAATGTTTATAACTTCTCACTTTCTGTTACTTGTTAGTAGTACCTTTAGAAAAATGTTAAATAACAGTAGTAGTAATTGTGTCTTTACTCATGAAATGTCATTCATTGTCTTCGTTGTGAAATGAATGAAAATAATAAATGAATGAAAAAATTTCTAATAATTTTAGTATTATATATGATGCTGGCTTTTTAGATTAAGGTAGAATACAAATGATTCCTGTTTTTTGAAAGCTGTAGAGTTTTTGAGTTTGATCAGAAATGGATTTCATCATAATTTTTGTGTATTTATAGAAATATGAGGGGTTTTGTTCCCTCATCTATTTATATTGTTTCCTGAGATTGAACTAACTATTTGCTTCTGGTACAGATTCCCCACTGTATTGTATTTTTCTTTGATAAATCCCTGAAGTCTGAAGTCTGTTCCTTTTTTTTTTTCATTTATTTTTATTTATTTTTACTTTAAAAAATTTATTGAAGTATAGTTGACATACAATGTTATATTAGTTTCAGGTGTACAGCATAGTGATTTGACAGTTCTCTACATTACTGAGTTCTCACCATGATAAGTGTAGTCACCATCTGTCACCATACAATATTATTACAATATTATTGATTATATTTCTTATATTCTTCATCCATGTGACTTATTTTTTAACTGAAGTTTGTACCTCTTAATCCCCTTTAGGTATTTTGCCCATTCCCCAATCCATCTCCTCTCTGGCAACCGCCAGTCTGTTCTCTGTATTTAAGAGTGTTTATTTGTTTTGTTCTTTTAGATTCTACATATAAGTGAAATCATACGGTATTTGTTATTCTGACTTATTTCACTTAGCATAATAACCCTCCAGATTCATCATGTTGTCGCAAATGACAAGGTTTTTGTTTTTGTTTTTGTTTTTTTTAAAGATTCTATATATTTATTTGACAGAGAGCACACGTAGGCAGAGCAGCAGACAGGGGGGGAGGGAGAAGCAGGCTTCCTGCTGAGCAGGGAGCCCGACGACGTGGGGCTCAATCCCAGGACCCTGGGACCATGACCTGAGCCGAAGGCAGACGCTTAATGACTGAGCCACCCAGGCACCCCGATTTTATTCTTGTATTTGTTTGTAGCTTTAATTCAGTCTTCAGAAGTAAGATTGGTTTGTAGATTTTGTGTGGGGGGATAATATTTTCATCAGGTATCAATATTACCTGGCTTTATAAAAAGTAATTGAAAAGTTTTCCATCTTTTGTGCTCTGAGTTAATTTTAAGTAGCATTGGAGATATATTTTCTTAAATGTTTAATAGAATTTATCTGTGAAAATATCAGGTTCTACTGATTTTTGACCATGTATCTTTTTAAAATCTTTTTCTTTTCTGTAGAAAGGATTTGTTTATATTTTTTTCTTTTAAAGATTTTATTTAATTGTCAGAGAGAGTGAACACAAGCAGGGGGAGCGGCAGGCAGAGGGAGAAGCAGGCTCCCCGCTGAACAAGGAGCCCGATGGATGAGGGACTCGATTCCAGGACCCTGGGTTCATGACCTGAGCCGAAGGCAAATGCTCAACCGAGCCACCCAGGCGTCCCTGTATATTTTTTTCTTTCTGGCTTTACTTTGGTACTTTGGTAGTTTTTCATTTAGATTATCAACTGTTTTCATGAAGATGAGCAAATTTAATTTTATCTTCTTTTGAAGTTATTTCCCCCACTTTCCTTTCTTATTTTGTATAATTTTACATTTAGCCCCACTTCCATCTTTATAACCACTACCACCTTGCTCAAATAAGCATCCTGTAGAATACATTTAAACATGATGTTTTTTATTAACATTTTATAAGTAGTTACAAAGTTCATTTTTTAATGTACATTTTAATAAAATGGTTGCAGAACTCTTAAAGCAACTGCCACAGTATTGAAAAGCATTGATCTAGTTGATATTATACTATTAAGCAGTAGTAAGACAGTATGATACTGGACTTGGCCAAAAAATTCCAGAGGTCATAAGGACAAAATAATGTCAGAATAACCAAGAATATTCTGAAAAGAATGAATAGTGATACCAAATTCATTATGAAATAAAGAATTAATATAGTAATGGTATGGATAGATAATAAAACAAAATAGAGTTCAGAAAAAGACCTAAATATATAAAAGAATTGTAGAGGATTACAAGGAGATATTTTCTTTAAATCAGGAAATTTAAATTGACTAATCTGTAAATAATGTTAGGACAACTGTTAGGAAAAAATTATACATTATGCCTTTATTTTTGGTATCAAAATAAAGGGGCATAAAAGTTTTTTCTTTTTTTAATACATATGACTAGTAAAAAGCTAGGGGATTCCTAAAAGTAATCTTAGTGTGGAGGGGGCTTTTTAAAGGACTGGCACAATCTGGAAGCCATGAAGGTAAACACTGATAAATTACAGTACATGAAAATGTAAACTTACTTAATGACAAAAAGAACAGCAGCAACCCCTTTCCCTTCAATAAAAACATGCACTGTAAACAAAATCAAGATCTAGTTGATAAAAGAATAGTTTGCCAAACAAATAGGACAAAGTTCCACTCAAGAAATTAGTTTAAATATATTTGGTGTGGGTGTGTGTGTGTATATAAATAGCCATTCAAGAAAAGTGAAAAATCTATTGGTATGGCTATGGAAAGGGTCTGTGAAATAATTGGATTAATAATATAAGAAAGAAGGTGTACAGACCAGTAAAGTATGTTCCCATGTACATATCCTACATATGTATATACACAAACCCTCTTACTATGTGCATAGGACTTTTTTTAATGTGTTGCAAGATTTTTTTCCCAAATTCTTCATAGGATAGTGGTTATCTCTTCAGGATGGGACAATCATGGATTATGATATTTTACATTATGTAACCTGAAATTTTTGAATTTTTTAAAAAATAAAATGGATGGATTGTATTATTTTTTTAAACTTTAAAGATTTTATGTTGCAAATTACCTAAAATAAATTTGTATATTTAAAAAGCAAGAACTCAGTTATCTCAAATTTATACAGCCAAATAGTCAAAAATTTCTAATGGAGAACTTTGATAAAATGTTAAATATATCTAGCTTTGAAAATCATCCTGTAAAATGTTAAAATAAAAACTTTCGAGGGTTGTAGACTCACCTTATAAAAATGAAGATATATGTGCTAAATATAGAGATTTACAGTATTTGGTCATCAGAAATGTTTGTCAAGAACTTATTATAGAAAAAGTCAGTAAAATTTTTGGCCTTTTTTAACTGGATGAAAAGATGAGCTTTATGAGTAGACATTTGGTATGACACTATTAGAATTCCTTATAGTAATATATTTTTATGTAATAGTTTTAGCTTTAAAAAACTACAAGTTGTTTTTAAACTTAAATATCATATATAAGTACTTAAAAAATTTTTTTAGTTACATGACACTGTGATGAGGCCATGGACTAAAAACTCCTGAGCTGCATTTTAATAGGTATGAAACCTCTTAAATTTATCATAGATTTATATGTGCAGATTTAAAATTTATACCTGGAGACTTTAATATCACACAACTCATGGTCAGGTGTCATTGAACATGTAATTGTTTCTAGATTTCACATTATGCTATACTTTGAGGTTGTGCTATAAATCTTTTGTGACTATGAGTTATTCTGGTATGTTGCTAACATTGATTTATATCAGTTCATGTTACTTTAATTTGAATGCACGATTTCCTAACCAGCCATTTAATTTAGCAAATACTAAGTTTAACTTTTATGTAGTTCTGAAAGCTTTGTAGGAAGTATGTTAGTTTCAATAGAGACATTCAGGGGTTTTTTCTTCATGGAAATACTTAATATTTCATAAGAGTTGATATGTCAAACATCGTATATTTAAATACAATGTGATACTTTAAACTACTGATGTAATTTTAAAATAATGGGATACCTTACACATGCAAAATTATTTTTATATTTGTTAAAGGTTTCCAGTTTGTAGTTACTATATATGTCATTCATAAATTAACAAGAATTAAAATGCAATAAAATACATTTAGCCTGTTGATCCTAATTTGGACTTCAATTCAGAACCTACAGCCAGGATCTTGAATTGCCTTGAGATTGTTACCTCGAATAGCCATTATCATTGTATTGTAAACATGTAGACATAGTTATAGTCAGATGCTGGCCATTCATATAATACCTCTGCTCAAGCATGAGAAAGTGTTCTTGTTTTCTTTTTAAAAGTATTTACATCCACAGAGCTGATTTTAGAAGTAAATAACCATTAAAAGTAAATTATAAATTATAATAATAAATAGTAAATGACAAAATAAATAACCACAAAATATAAATGGATAGGTGTCTTCACTTCCGTTTTACTAATTTAAATATTAGGTACTATAACATTTCATTTTTTTCTTCAGAAATTATTAATGTTCTACATTCTAATGTTCTTAATTGTTTTAGGCTGCAGTTCATGGAGCTCGTTTCAAAGGGCAGGATCTAAAACTGGCATGGAATAAACCAATAACTAATATTTCAGCTGTTGAAACAGAAGAAGTTGAACCTGATGAAGAGGAAGTATGTTTGTTTTTTTTTTAATTCGTTTTGGCCCTTAAATGTTCACATTTTTATATGAAATGTGATTTTATGGCTGTGATTTTAACATAAAACTTTTATTCCTGAGCCATATTCCAGGCAGGGGATGTCAGATAAATGCAGACAACTTTAAATTTTCTGGATTAATGAGAACTATGGATTGCTAATCCAAAAAAAGAAAGAAAGAAAAAAAGAAAGAAAATCTTATATATATTCAGTTTTCATTTACTTTTAGAAAACAGTAATTATTCTTTAGATTTTTATCCACAGGAAATCTTGTAATATTTTAAATTTTAGAGAATATATCCTACTCATTTGCTTTATTAACATTTCAGGTTTCCTTTATTTTAATTCATACTGTTTTAGTTCATTAGAATGAATGCCTGCTATATGGTAGATACTGTGATAGGCACAAAAATGAATAAGACACGGTCCCTATCATCAAGGAGCTTATAATCTGGAAAGGGGGGTGGTGACGACACATAAGAAACTAATTATAATGAAAGGCAGAGTGATACGCTCAATAAAGATTTGAACAATACGCTGTGGGAACCCAGGGGAAGGAGTAATTATTTCTGTCCAGAAGAATCCTGAAGAAGGTGGTGACAGTGGAGCTGAACCCTAAGTGATAAAAAAAGCTTTCCATAACCAAGAGCTGGGAATGGGAATAGAGTTGAGAGAGGCATTTTAGGTGTGGAAGAGGAATAGGTGTGGAACAGTCCATTTTTCTTGGGTACAGCAATTAGTGTGATGGCTGAGAGGTGTGAACATAAAGAACAATGAAGTGGGAGAGCCCTTTGAAATCATAAACATAAAAATAACTCTATTTTGTTTGATCATGAAATAAGCTGTAGGAAAAAGTTGAGGTTAATAAATAAAGGTAAGGTGGGGAAACAATGATTCCATGTTTTACCTTTGTTAGATTTTCGTAATGGCACTTCATTTTGTTTGAAGAGCATTCGAGGCTGTTATACATATCCATAGTCAAATGCAAGAATAAAATGTGTATTTTGAAACTCATATACATGATTTGTCATTTTATGTTTTAGATTATACCTTTGTCCTTCCATGAGTTTGAATTGAATGGGGAGAAAAGCAGGAGAGCTCCTGGTATTAGGTATTTTGAAAAGTTTGAAAAGCAGTCTGAGAAGCTTTTATGAAGGGAATGGGGAAAAGCAGGGAATGCTATAAAAGAAATGTTTGTTAAATATAGCAGAAAGAAATATAAATCTATAAATCTTGATAGACATTTCTACAAGTTATTGGTTGATTTAGTGTCCAGGGTTAGACAGGGTAAGTCAGAGAAGACTTAAATTGATGTTTTCTTTTTTTAAGCACTAAAGGTATTGAGCACTGTTCTGCAGGTGTAGAAGATGGCATAATTTGATCAAGTGAGGCAGGAGAAATGGCATGTACAAGGGCTTCCTTGGATATTGTTTTAGTGCCTGTTTGATATAAGCAATAGAATAGATACTGTAGAGAAGCCATTGAGTGGATAAAGTTTGCTTTTCTTTGTTCTTGAATGTTGTAGCTATAGAAATACCTTTTGTATTCGCCTCTGTTGAGAGAAATCAGTATTTAAAAGTGTCACCTTTTTTCTTTTCTTTTTTTTTGGGTAAATTCCTAAATGCATTTTAACCTAAAGTTTCAGGAAGAGTCTTTGGTGGATGACTCATTACTTCAAGATGATGATGAAGAAGAAGAGGACAATGAATCTCGTTCTTGGAGAAGATGATTTGACTGATCATTGATCTGCATATGCTAGAACTCTACCTGTGTTTCATTAGTATTATCTAATGTACTTTTACATATTTGTAAAAACAATTTTTTGGTAAAATGTGATGAAGATGGATTTCACAAATAGACAAAAGAGAAGAAAACTACCTTCTGATCCTGTATTTTGAAAGATTGATGTTTGCATTTTATTTCAGTAAACAATTGCTAAAGACATCACACTAGAAACATATGCAATGTTTTTATTACATACTTCTACTGAACATTACGGAATTCTTTGGGTTCTTTGTAATTTAAAGAATAGGTCTAAAAACTTACGACCAATACTTGTTACAACTTAGAGGATTTTGTTTTACTCCAAATAAGGAATGAATTTGCATTTAAAATCTTAATGAATGTTTTCAAAAATGAATAGATAACATAGTACTCTAACTAAAGTCTCCAAGTTATGTATTCATAATATTACATAGTAGTATGCTTAGGCTTTACTATGTATTAGCCTTTTGTTGGACTTGTGTATGTATTTTACCATATGGGTTTTAATGATAACGGTGTATGACTGCTTTGCATTTGAGTCCTTATGCATTCAGATGTTAAAAATAAAGTGGAATGGTCTCTTGAAAAGAAAAGAAAAAAAAAAGGCAATGACAAAAAAAAAAAAACAAAACCCCACAAAGGCCAAGACAATGTTCCTTGATTTTAAAAAAGAAAAAAGAAAAGAAAAAAAAAATTAAAATAAATAGACCATTCCAGATGGTGATCTACCCTTCCCCCCAATTATCACAAAAGGAGCTATAATCACTAACTTATTAATAATGGTTACTGGTACCTTTACAATAATGTACAATCCAATGTTAAAAATTTATACCACTTCAGTTTGGTTTGATCCTATAAATTTTCAACAGATGTCTTAAGATTTAAAAGCAGGCTGATTAGTTTGGAACCAGACTTCAAGTAGAGCTAACATTTGGTGAATAAGAAAACATCACATTACATTTTGGATATATGAAAGAAAACTTGACCATTTGAAGATGTATGAATAAAGAAATGTACTATAGATACTACTTTAGGAAAACACTGTTTGGTAAGTGTTCCAGTCTGATATTTTAAGTGTGCATTTCCTATACTTGTATAAAAATCTTTGACATTTGCAACAGTATTGTGATTTTTAAGTGGATTTCTCTGGCAAATGAACGTGATCGTTGAAAGTTGATACAGCAGTTTCAGGAAATAAATGCATTCTTTGTAGAATGAGGGGGTGGGAGATTACATATTTATCTTTCAAAATTCATCATTTCAGTTGCAAGTGTTTCTGCCCCTCCTGAGATTACAGTGATTATATTCAATGTCACATTAAAAAAATCACTTTCTTACCATACTGAGGTCCTCACAGTCACCAACTGTAATTCCAACACCATAATCCTCTGTCAGTGGGGTAACTAATGGATTCTGTTCCTCTTTTATTTTTTCCTCCCACACTTAGGGTTAAAATTGTATATATGTTCTTGATGGTAATACTATCTCATAGGAATGTTTTGGCTTGCAATTGGTACATGTATTAATATTTAAAATTTCAAAATTGATTTCTTTTGTCAAAAGTGACTTTACTCAAAAACTTCTTTACTTAGATCTGTGATATATTTTTATGTAGTCTCTTGTATGTTGACTATGTGCTATTCTGATTCATTAGGTAAGTTTGTTTTCTTTTCTTTTTAGTAGTCGTGAAAGGTGCCAAATTGGCAGAGGCTCACGTTTCTTCTCTTTACACCAAACAGGTATTATAAAGAAAGAAAATCTTTCAAAGGCCAGTTAAATCTCCATGCTGATTTTTGGCTTTATAATTTTACTAGTAAATTTTAGCCTGATTTTTAAAAATTATTATAAAATTCCCTTATAATGTAACTGAAATTACCTCCTACTTATTTAAATCCATAAATAGCTTATCAGTTTCCCTAGTCTTAAATTCTCTAGTAACCTAAAATTAAAATGTTTTAAACCATGTTGCTTTGAATGAATCAGAAAACAAGTGTGTTTCTATTTTGTCCCAAAGAATGAGGATTAAATATTACAGACATTCCATTAGGTTCACAATTACATTTTTATTATCATTAAGATGATTTTAACTATAAATATTAGTACTTGGTTGCTATTGGATTTTTGAAATTAATGAATATGCTTATAAATACTAGTACCCTGCATGTACTTTCATGTGTTCTGATTTAAAACTTAAGGTATCCCTTTGAAGTAGTTGCTAATTCCCATTTTACAGATAAGGAAACTTAGGCTAATAGAGATGGAGTGACTTGCCCAAAGTCACAGCTAGTGAGTGAAAGGACTAGATTTGAGTGCAGGCATTCTGATTTCGGTGCCAACTTTTTTTTTTTTTTTTAATTCTACATTGCTACTCCTTCCTAATTATTGATTGAGCATGAGATTGTGTTTGCAGTAAATGTGGTAGTTCTTGCACAGAATTGGTAGACTTCTTGGTCATTAGCCAGTTCATACCTTTACCCTCCCTTCTAAACAGCACTTTGTTCATATCTCTGTTATAGTACTTATGTTGTAATATAATTTATCTGGTTTATATGTCTGTCTTCCCCACTAAATTACAAGCTCCTCTAGGAAGGGGACCATGTCTTATTCATCTTTTTATCTCTAGTGATTATCACAAAACCTGGCTCATAGTGGGCACTCAGATGTTTGTTGGATGAATTAATGAATGAATGCATATTTAAATCTCCGATAATGGAGTGACAATTACATCCCTTGTTAATTCTTATCAATTTTTCAAAAATCTCTCCTGAAGGTCTTCTCCGTTGTTGAGACCATTTTGCTAAACAGTTGAACAGTTAGGTATTGCAATAGTGGGGTTACAAATACTGATGGAGGAATATACATGTAGTCTTAATGGAATTTCCACAGCAATTAAGTAAGAAATGAATAATTTGGAGTATTAAATGTTGCAGTCAGTTTCAGGAGTAAACTAGCCTTTGGTTTCTGTCGGTGTGTAAGAAAAGAAATGCCAAGAGCCACCAATCTAGTCCATCCCACTAATTTTTTTATAGCCAAAGATGAGCTAGCATAGAGCTACCAGATAAGAGTTAAGAGATTTAGCTTTTGGTCCCAGCTCTGCAACTAACTCTCCGGCCTTAGACAAGTCTCTTAACTTATCCAGGGGTGTTTCCTTGTCTGTAAAATGAAAGGGGTTGGACTAGATGATCTTAAGGTCCCTTTCACACCTGTAGTTTTCTTGGTAGTATATTTGATCTAAAACAGTTTAATATATCTGTACCAGTTCTCCCTACCTGTTGATGCCATTGTTGTTTCTGTTATCAATGGAAACAACTTAGATTTGGTTATGATAATCTGCATTAATGTGTCTTGGTACACTTTTGTATATAGTGTTCCCAGATGCTTTTCTGGCACAAAATTCATTTAACCTCTAAAGTATAGCTAAACTTCCCTGTTCACTAGACTTAGTAGACTGTCTACTCACTTTTCCTTTTGCTTCTAAACTCAAAGTCTAAAAATTCTTTCCTGTTACAATGTGCTACCTAAAACTTGAAACACATTTTTAATTCTACAATTCTCCCAACAAGTTCTTTGCTTTAGTACAGATCTGGGCTGAGTTTGAAGTGAAAAAAGGATTCAGAACAATGTAGGTAGCTGCTACTTACAGGAAAAAAAATGAGAGAAATTACATATTATTGGTTAAAAGATTGATTAGGATTACCTCAAGGGATGGTTGAGTTGTCATTTTACATATTTCACTCGATATTTTATGTCTACTTAAGCAGTGTTGTTTAAATGTTATTGAATAATTGTAAGATTTTAAAAATTAATTTTAGTATTTAATTGATGCCCAACCATTTAATGAAATCATGTTGCAGGAATGGGAGAGTATTCCATAGCTCTTGTTTTATTGTAATATGATCAAGTGTATCAACCAGTAGTTTACTATAAAGACAAAACTTCAGTGTTTTAGACTGATTGATTACCTGTAGAAAGTATGGTTGAGCTTAATCCTAGGAAATTTCCTGTGACTAGAACTGTTTTATGGGGACTGTATTTCCAATCTTACTTGGAACACTAATCATTGGCTCTAAGGGTTACATAAGAAAGCAAAACATTTGCTTGTTTGGTATGTTGAAATATCAATGGTTATTTTAGAGTGTTATACAAACTTTACCAATCTATATTTTCTTTTTTTCTTCCCCTTACACATAATGTGAACCAGTTGTAGAAAATTAGTTTTAGTCCTTCTAGAATTTGTAGAAATATTTGTAAGCTTTTTTTCTTCCCTTACACAAAAATCTTTTAGTCTTTTAAAACAAAAATGTCCTGCATGAAATTCTAGTTAATTAAATTAGTTTACTTTTTGGCCTTTTCTCTCAGGGCTTTTATTATTCTAAAGCCCTATAAGTAAAAACACAAATTTAAGATTAAGTCATCAGTGAATGATGTTTGTAAGGCAGAGAGAAAATTTCCTTTTCCCAGATCTCAGGAACTACCTTGTTCTTGTTAACTTCTTGAACTGGCTAGTTGCTCTAAGGTATGTATACAGGCTTTTAGAGGAGAGTAGCTTTTTTTTTTTCTCTCTCTCTCTGATCATGACAGGAGATTATCTTCCAAACTAGCTACCTAAAAGTTCTAAGAAAGAATGAAATCTTGGTGAAATGACTGCCATTCTCACTATTTTCTAATGAAAACATCATATTGGGTTACTAGGAAAATTCTGAGTTTGGTAAATAACTTTCTTGCAGTTTATCAGTAATATGTATTCATTACATAGTGTAATTGAAAGCACTTTTTTGTTTTACTTTTTTTTGGTATCAATTTATTATTGTTCCTAATTCCTCCCTCCCTATTGCTTTATTTCATCCATCCACTTAACTTCCCATCATCCAAAGTTAGTCTTCCTTTGTATACCAAGCACTGTCTCATTCTGATGTGTTCCTTTTTATTTTTGGTTGTTTAATCATTGTGCTTAGTACAGAATTTTATGTCCTATAGCGTAATTAAAGAATGAAATGGTTATCATATGGAGTTTAAGGAAATTAGGTACACCTCACAATTACTTTGAAATCATTGGGAAATTTAAGAAAATTGTTCTTTTTTTTTTTTTATATACACTATCTTGGAATTTGTTCATGATTTCTTAAAGTTACTTTGCCTACCCACACTTCTTTAACAATTGACTATCTTGTCAGTTACTGCATTTCCTGAGCAGAAATTGTCGATCACAGCTGTGTTGTAGTGCTGTGTTCTTTGTGGCTTAATGTTTTAAGGAAGCATGATGCAGAGAGGTTTTGTTAAGATCATTTAACCCAAAGCTGATTCTTTGTGAAATTTGTCTGCAACTTTATTTTGATTCCTTTCTCAAATAGATTTTTTTTTTAAATGTTTAGAAAAGTTGGAGATCAATTTATGGTGTGATTCAGTTTTTAGATTTATTTAATATTTTCAAAGTTTTTTTTAATAGTCTTCTCTTTTTCCAGCAGAGAGAGATCATCATTGCCTGAATTTAGCTTTGTGACTACAACAGCAAGACCTGTTCCTGTCTGGAGACGACTGTTAGAATATCATCCTATCATTTTATGTTTGCTCTTTATCAATTTGAATAGATGTTTACATGTACTATAATTCGCCTTTTGTCTTTTCGCAGTTCTCTAATTGCTACATCTGAGTCCAGAAGTATGTCTGAGTGTGTGCTTTGTCTGACCTTGCTCTTATCTTAAACGTGTTCTCCCCTTACTTTATAGCCATTTATTTTTTAAACACTAAGAAGGAAAAAGACCTCTTGGCTTCCTAAAATGAGATAAGTTCAGTTGCAGCCAAGTTGAAAATTGTGTCTAGAAAATCTATAAAGCCATGATACTGTGTTCATTAGCATGAACAATTTAGAATGAAGAAAATGATTAAAAAGTTAAGCATGGGTCTGTTTTTAATTTTTCTGGGTTTTAGGATACATTTCTGGGGTTAGGATAGTCACTTAAAAAATTTTGAACAGATGCTAAAATACTTTTTTATACACTGTAATAACTTGCCTATTTCTTCTCAGTATACTTAACTGAAATTGTTGCCAGGGCCACTTACCCAAATAATTTTTCAAAAAAATTTCTTAGCTCTTCACAACCAACAAGGAGAATAATTTTCTTTCTTTTCAAGTAATACAGGATGATCTGTGGATTATAAATATTGAGAAATATCTATTAAATGTCTAATTTATGCATTTTTCCCATATTTTCCTCACTTGCAATCAAGACATCAAAGACAATCTTAAAAGCAAGGGGAGATTGTGTTGTGTGTCTAACATTGTTAAAGACTATAGTTTTCCTGTCTCAGAAGGTGTATGTTCATAATACTTATTTTTAAGCAGTATGGCTTAGAATTGTTTATAAAGAGAGCGATTAAATCTGATTCTAAATATTCACCCCAAATACCCTTTTTGTAATGAGCATCATATAAAGAAGCTTTCAGAAAGTTAATTTCTGAGTAGTCCTTCATAGATTCTCATGAGGCATTTGAGAAGTTTGGAAGATACACTTTAATAGAAAAGTCCAAATTATACTTGATTTTATTCACCCTTGTTTTTTTAGTTTCTGTCAGCCATGCTCATATTTTCACATTTTTTTGCGCAAAGTTGACTATTCTGCAAACACTTCTTTTTCTTGAGTGTGCAGTGCATTTGTCTTCATGAAAAATAAAAAGAATGAACACATCAATCATAATGTAAATTATTTTGATCCACATTAGTTGACAATAGCTTGGTTAATATTAGGCTTGTGTTTAAAGGAAAAGTACATATTTCGGAAGGTCTTCTAATATAATTATGACCCAGTAGCCTACAGGGCATTTTTAAAATTAGACTTTTGTTTTAGTTCATATTTGCAAACTAGCATATAGCCACAAGGAGTTCAAAGATACTTCCCAGAATAGTTCAGTATTTTTTTCTTTTCAAGGAAAGAAGATTCTCTTCCCCCGTGATAGTGATTTACTTGCTAGGTTAGAAACCCAAAGAACATAGTCTGAAGAGACCATACTTGTTAACAATTTTGATTGGTTCTTGGATGTGGACCACATACCAGCACCCTCAACTTTACTTTGTCATCTTTCTTGTTCTTTCCCTTGCTTTTAAATTAAAAACAAAATAAAGCAAAACAAAATTAAACATGCCATTGGGAATCAGAATTCGAGATGATTTGATTTCTCATTAAGATCATTGTGCTTTTTGAAAATTTCTGTGAGAGCCAATAGGTCAGTTATATATTTAAATTCCTATATGTTGATTAATTAAAGATAAGGATTTTCATCATTTCATTTTCCTGAGTAGGATTCTCATGGAGCTATATGTAGATAACTGTACAGAATCACTTTTGTGTAATTGAATGAAGTGGTTTACCTCTGCATGATTGCATTATGGAAGCCTTTTATATATCTTTATATTTTTCAATATACTTAGATTTTACACTATTAGCAGCTCTAGTCATGCTATATTTGTTTTTTTTAAATAGAGTTTATAAATATTTATGCTCAAAATACAGATCAACTGAATATTTTTGGTCTTGTTTACAAGATAAATAATACTTTAAAGTGATGCAGCCCAAGTGTCTTAGGAAAAAGTTATTGGTGCTAAAAAAAACCTTTCAATATCATTTTTGAACCTGTTATCTAGACTTCGCTAGGCTTTAATGTATGATCACTTGTTACTTATTCTAATCTAGCAGCATAATTATAAAAGTGGTCTGTGGTAAGTCAGGTAAAGAGCCCAGCCTGTTAGAAATACCCCGTAATTTAAAGATATGGTACAGAATTACAGTATACTTACTTGTGCCCAGCTTCCAAAAAAGAAAATCGTTTTCTTCAGTTTGTCCTTAGCTCTTTTGATAAGAGGAACTTTAATCTGGCTAGAATAAAAAAAAAATGATACATTCAGCATGGCTCAGTTTTCCTAAATTTCAGGTGGAAAACTTTTCTAGTCCTAAAATATGGTGTAATCCTGCTCTGCTTCAAATTCCCATCTGTCTTTAACTGAACAGGAGGCAGGGTAATTCTTACATATTAATAGAACATTTGATGAGTTGTAAAGGGATGTATTATTTACGTTGTACAAGTTTTGCGTTGATGTGTAGATTGATGTGTACATCTAGAAGACTTCATTCCAGCACCTTAGTGAATGTTCTTAAGATACAATTTTTAAGTATCAGCAAAGCATTCATAGATGTTTACTTTTGATTCTCAGAATCCTGAACCTGTTTTAGGTGTGATAATTCTTCAGAACATGTTATCTGGCACAAGATTTCCTTTAATAAGTGGTTTAGTTTTACTCAGTTTCTGTGGATTGTTGAACCTAAAAACACCAAAGGAGTCTTTTCTTGTCTGGAGACTGGATTGTTCCAGTTTTTAATACCTGTGCCCATAAGTATCCCATTTCACGAATGTGTTTTGGCATGGGGGAAAAATTCCCTGCTCTTTGAGTGGAGCGAAAGTAATTGGTTAAGCTGTAGCAGCTTTTTTTTTGTTTGTTTATTTTTCCAAGTGATAAAACTTGAACTGAAAAAGGTAAAACTTGAACTAGAAAACTACTCTTGTATGCTTAGAATGTTTATAGTATTATATGTTTATGTGGGGTTGTCAACATTTTTATTATTTATAGTTGAATTATGTTTTGTTTGTTAAATATCCATAATGTTTATTATTTTTATATTTTGAAAAATTTTTAAATAAAATAGTCTTACTAAAAACAGTTGTTAACTTTTTAAAATTGTCCTGCATCTTGCATCAGTTATATTAATACGGAATAGAAAGAAAAATTTGCAGCCCTCAGGCGTTGCACAGTTGAGAATTCTGAAAATATAAATATATATACACACAAGTGCCTCCAGGTTGCCTCTCTGCCCTCCATTCCCACTTTAAATTGTTCTAATTCACCTTTGGTACCAATGTGTTATTGGCCTAATGACTCCTTTTCTAACATATATACAAGTCCTCCATACCCTTCTTCTCCGTAATTCCTGCCTCTTTACTGCTAGGATTTATCTCGTCATTCTATTTGGGGGCCAGAAAGTTTCTCCTTACCATGAGTAATAAGGATAAAATACTATTGTGATGTCAAAGAAAGACTGCCGTATATTCTGAAGTGAAATTCGGTGTAAAGTGCTTATGCTGTCAACCTCCAAAGCCATTGAAAGTTTCCAGAACTTCCCTCTATAATTTTCAGTTTTCACCTCAGTGTTTGTTCTCCTGATTTGACCTGCTTTTTCAGCATTCAGCATGCTCATTTCATATTTAATTTCAATGATTGATAAATATTGCTGTATTTGTTTTTTTGTTTTCCTTGCAGATATACCTTCTATCATCTGTAACGTGGGTTAAATAAGCTTGGTAGTAACCTGTCTTCCACTTGTGACACTGCTTCTACAAGAAACACATTATCACCTCAAAGTGCATAAGTCTCGATAAAGTCTAGTTAAAGAAATCTGGTTATGAAATAGTAGAGGACTTTGGTTAATAATGTACTGGGTAAAATTATTTTTAAAATGTACTTCATATAGTATATACTTTACATATCCAGCCCCTGTGGAATATTTGCAGATTATTGAGCATATTGTCAACCTTCACTTAACCTGCAAAAATATTTCTGCATGAAGTATGAATGAATTTGGTCTTTAAAAAAAATTTAAAAAGAAAATCACATGTAATAGCGTATTGTAGAAAAGCTAAAAATTAAAAAGGATGATAGCCAATTATTTATAAATGATCACGGAACATTTAAAAATGGGGTTGTATAATGTATACTGTTTTGTAGTCTTTTTTCATTTATGATAATAGGTTCATACCGTTTTTTTAAAGCCCCTCCAGTTGTAGATGAATCGTAATGTATTGAATCCTCATTTTGGGTGCATAGGGCCTTCCTTTCCATTCTTTATTTTAATATAAATGATGCTGTACCCTTGAATATCTTTGATTAGTCCTTCAAGATATATTCTCAAAACTCCTGGGTTAAAGTATACTTGTTTTTAAAACTCATGGTAACGTTTTCAGTTTGATCTTTTACAAAGCAGAGATATATAAACATGTAGGTACTTTCATAATTTGGCTTTGGAGAACAGCATAAATTCAGTTTTTTGCACTTGTTAAAACTGAATTTCATATTTTAACAGGAACCAACCAAATTATGCTTGATAGAGTAGTTCAGCTCTGATGCAATAGTGACGCTATTAGTATTTTCCACAATATGTTGTTGCCAGGATTTTGTATACCATACCAGATTTTTATAGTCTCATAACTAGTCTGTATTGAAAGGACAGATAATCTTTACCTTTATTAAATAAATGGCAGAATCAGGACTGGAATTCCATTTCTCAATATCACAAGCACTAGAAGAATACACAGAGACCACATAATTTATAGAAATGACAAACTCCCTGTATTTTTTTATGTCAACTGTCCAAACTGCTTTTCTTCAGGAAAACATGATTTGTTTTCCCCATGAAATGCATGAACATTTGTTTCTGAAACATAAAGCATGAAATAGACTGAAAGAAATTATGTAGAAATGGGAAGATGATGGGTTCCATATATTTTCCTTCTATGTCCTAAGCAAAAAAAAAAAAAAAATCCATTTTCTTCTGGGAAGAATAAAATCCCTTGCAAACCATGAACATTTTCCTGAGCTATTATGTAATGGTGATGTTTTATCTAATATTTATCTAATACACTATATTGTATGACATTAATTACAATATTGGAGGGTGTGCAGTGTTGTGGCGGAGTTTTCTTGCCAGGCTTTGATTGACCTTTTTTAAACCTAGAAATGTGTTACTGAAGTATGCAAGAATGCACTTTGTGTTCAGTGCTGAGAATCATGATTCTGATTATCTAAAATGTACTTTGTAAGTGTATTTGTTTTGAGGATTTTGAATTTAGGAAATGGAGTTAATGAAAAGACTTCTGACTTCAGGGAGGATAGAGTACAAGTTTCACACAAAGCTTTTAAAATCTCCCACATTTTTGAAACATTTTTAATGTTAAAATGTTAACTTATTCCAAAGATCTCATGTAAATCAAAAATTTCAGGGACGTTACCATCCTCTTTTTTTTTTTTTTTAAATCTCTATGACTTAAGACTTCATGGTCATCACTTTTTATTAGAAGTTGATGTTAGGAAGAAATACTTAGAGATGTCTGCAATTTTGGAGTTAGAAATAGATAGCAGTCAAATTTGTACTAAGTTTAATGCAGTATCTAGTTTTTGTGTGATAAATCTAGTAGGTAATATGCCAATTTCACATTTTATTTTTTTTTATCAAGTTAATATTCAGAGTTAACAGAAATTAAAGAATGATAGAAAAGAAGATCTCTGGCACTTAGCAATTGTCATGTCTGAATGAGGTAAGAATTTAAACATCAAACAGGTAACTCTTAAAATATTCTTTGAGTACTGATCTGATTGTTAGCCATGATAGCCCTCACATATGTCATATTTGTAATACTAAATGGATGAAAACTACATATACTGAAAACGAAATAGCATCCTAACCAATGATTGGTTAACCTAGAATAGGTTTTTAAATTTTGTTTTATCAAGATATCCAGTGAAAAAGAGGGGAGAATCCTCAAATTGGGAGTACTCACAAAAGAATAGGGCCTTCTAAGGTGCTGAAGATGGGGAGACTAGATTTAGTCTTGCATTTGTTAAAGTTCTAATTAAAAGAGAGCAGCCTACGAGCAAGTAATGCGTTTGCATTTTTGGTTTTTTCCCCCAACTGATAAGCTTTATTGAGCATCATATATATATAAAATGTATTAAAAATACACATCCAGGGTACCTGAGTGGCTCAGTCAGTTAGGGTCTGACTCTTGATCTCAGCTCAGGTCTTGCTCTCAGGGTTGTGAGTTCAAGCCCTGTGTTGGGCTCGACGCTGGGTATAGAGCTTACTTAAAAAAATATGTTAAAAACATGCATCCAAGAATACATTTATACAGGGTCCCTCTTATGTTCCTCATGGGGAAGCACTCTATAGGAGTGATGACAGAAACCTGAATGAGTTCCAAGGTATTCCCCCCCAAAAAAAGACCCACCCTTTTTATCTGCCACAAGAGCACCTCAGCACAACTTACATTACCACATAAAGTATAAGCCACACCATTCAGACCTAATGCCCAACCAAGTTTAATTTCCTAAGATTTTCACTGTGCTATATACTTCTGTAACCTACCTGTGACTGCTCTTGCCCAGATGGACCTGGGAATTTTCCAAAAGGTGAACACTTAGGGCCTTCCTCTGTGCAATTCTAGCTATGGTTTACTGCAAATCATAAACAGAGGAATGATTTTTTTTTTCCATATACTAACATCAAACATTTGGGAGACTGAAATTTAAAATGCAATGCTAGTTACAACCATGAAAAAAAAAATGATATGCCTAAATGTAAATCTAACCATGTACAGGACTTGAATACTAAAAATTACAAAATGCCAATAATCAAGGAAGACCTAAATAAATGGAGAGCGGGAGTTCATGGATTGGAAAACCCACCATCATAAAGGTGTTCATGGGGCGCCTGGGTGGCTCAGTTGGTTAAGCGACTGCCTTCGGCTCAGGTCATGATCCTGGAGTCCTGGGATCGAGTCCCGCATCGGGCTCCCTGCTCAGCAGGGAGTCTGCTTCTCCCTCTGACCCTCCCCCCTCTCATGCTCTCTGTATCTCATTCTCTCTCTCAAATAAATAAATAAAATCTTTAAAAAAAAAAAATAAAATAAAGGTGTTCATTCTCCAAATTCATACACAGGTTTAATATAATACCAAAATCCCAGTAAGTTTTTTTTATAGATAAGATTATCCTAAAATTTATATGGAAAGGCAAAAGAATCAGAACATAACAGTTTTAAAAAACATGAGTGAAAGGAATCAGTCTATCCAGTTTCAAGACTTAAAGCTATAGTAATTAAGACTGTGTTTAAAATGGAGGGATCTTCATGGGAAGGATAAACACATGGATCAATGGAACAGAATAGAGATCTCATAAAGATGCACACAAATAAGCCCAACTGATTTTTGATAGGGTACAAAACCAATTGAATGTAGGAAATAAAATTTTCAAATGATCCTGGAACAATTGACATCCGTTGGCAAAAACAAACACCCCTCTCCCTGACCTCAGACACCTCATTCAACAATTAACTCAAAATGGATCAAGGATTTAAACGTAAAACTACAAAACTTGTAAGAAAAAGAAAAATCTGGAATCTAGGGCTAGGCAAAAGTTCTTAGACTTGGCACCAAAAGTATGATCCATACAGCATGATAAATTGGACTTCATCAAAATTTAAAACTTGCTCTGTGAAAGAATCTGTTACAAGGATAATAACTACAAAGTGGGAGAAATTTGCAAACCACATCTAGTATGTGTCAGCACTGGTATCTAGAATATATAATTCTTAAAAGCTTAATAAAAAGCAAACAATCCAACTAGTACATGGACAAAAGACATTTCACCAAAGATAACATTCAGGTGGCAGATAAACACATGAAAAGATATTCAACATCCTCTGCCATTAGGGAAGTGGAAATTAAAACTGCTATAAGATGTCCTTACATACTACCAGAATGGCCGAAGAAAAAGTGACAAAACCAAATACTGGCAAGGATGCACAGAAACTGGATCACTCGTTGAGGCACCTGGGTGGCTCAGTAACTTAAAGTGTCCACTCTTGTTTTTGGCTCAAGTCGTGATCTCAGGGTCCTGAGATCAAGTCCTGCACAGGGCTCAGCGCTGGGCGTGCAGCCTCCTTAAGATTGTCTCCCTCTGCTTTTGCCCCCCTTCCCTCTCTAAAAAAATTTAAAAAAGAAACAGGATCACTCATAGATAGCTGGTGGGAATATTAAATTGTATAGTCAGTCTGGGAAACTGGCAGTTTCTTAAATAGCTAAACCAACTATCATATCAACCAGTAATTATACTCCTGGGCATTTAACTTATTTTCACACAAATACCTGTATATAAATGTTCACAATAACAAACCACTGGAAGTAATCTACATGTCTTCCAATGGGTGAATGATTAATCTGATGCATTCATTCCATGAAATATTACTCAGCATTAAAGACAAAAGAACAAAAACCACATTATTGATACGTGCCACACCTTGGATGAATTTCCAGAGACTATGCTGAGTGGGGAAAAAAAAAAAACCGCCAATCCCAAAAGGCTACTTACTGTGTGATTCCATTTATATAACATTCTTGAAATGACAAAATTATAAAGATGGGGAACAGATTACTAGTTGCGAGGTGTTATGGAGGTGGTGGGTGTGAATGTAAAAGGACAATATGAGAGAACTTAAGGTAATGGAAATATTCTGTGTCTTGACTAGGTGGTTGTTAAATTGTACTATAGTGTTTGCAAGATACTACCATTGGAGGAAACTTGGTAAAAGATACACAAGATCTTTACTTCTTACAACTGCATGTGAACTTAAGTTATCTCAAAAAGCTTAATTTGAGAAAAAAGTAAAGGGAGAGTAACATCTAGTTCCATCTTAGGGCACAATCTGGGGAAATGTCTTGGAAAGATGTGTGCTTCTCATAAAGAATGAGTCCTTGGAATCAATTGAGTTTGCACGCTTGGGTATTTCTGGAAGTACTGCAGACTTACTTCTCCCACTGGTTACATACTCAGTGCCAGTAAATGAGGCAGTTCTGCATACATGGTGACTCTTATTCTTCCCATCAGCACTGCTGCCTGAAAGAGACTTCATATTGAGAAATGACAGAGCTCACCTATGAAAAGGTGGGTGAAGATTAAAACAACTGATGCTTACCTTGTTTTCCCTGCCCTTTACCATAGTTCGGGGCGGGGGGGCGGGGGTTGAAATCACCCAAAAGAGAAAGAGAACATAGAACAAAAGCAAAATTATAAATTAAATGCTCTGAAGGAAAGAAACAGTTTTATAAAAGTATAAAGCAAATGAACCCTTCCTATGATGTCAGGAAAGTCTTCCCACAAAAAGTGATCTTTTAGTTGAGATCTGAAAGCTGAGCAGGAGCTTACTAGAGGGAGAGCATATTCTTGAGGAATGAACAGTTTTGTGCAAAAATACCATGCAAGACCAAGTATGGCATATCTGAGGACAGAAAGAAGCCCAGTGTGACTGCAGTGCTGTGGTGATAAACAATTTGAGAATTATTTAGTACAGAAATCTTAATCTATGGGTGAGAATGAGATTCCTAGACATCACATATAGAGTGAGGAGGTCTACATTTAATCCAGATAATGTAGGCAGATTCTGCAAAGGAGAATTAGAAAGGACAGCCAAAGCGGTAGGAACAAAACCAGGAATGGTAGTTACAAATACCGCCCCCCCCCCCAAAAAAAAAGGTTTAGGAAGGAGGTGGTGATAAAGTGTCAAATGTTAAAAGGCAAAGTAAGAGGGAATGTGAAAGATGTCCATTGGATTTTAGGATAAGGAAGTCATTGACTCTGGAATATGCTTTTGTCTGGGTTTTTTGTTTGTTTTGTTTTGCTTATTTTTTAATGATGGATTTGGGAGCCAAAATGGATAGGCTAAAGAGTAAAAGGAAGATAAGGATATAGAAACAGTATATGCAGGTTTTTTGAGATTTTTAAGGGTGGAAGAGATAGATTAGTACTTTGAAAGGCAAGTGGGATAAAGGGAGGCCAGAAAATCATGTTTAAATCTTTACAGAAAAGTCCTAATAAGGTAGAATGAACAATAACGATAGTTTAAGGTGCCTAAAAACATGGAATAGGGAAAAATCCAAAGCACATTTAGAACTTCCTTTAGAAGATAATAGAGACAAGTAAGAAGAGGAGGAAAATTTCATGTTTTTAGAAAGTTTGGTGGTAGAATTCAAAGAGTTCCCATTAGATTACTTCAATTTTCTTTGCAGCTACTTAGGAATATCATTTGCTGCATAACCTCCACCCTATAAATAGCATTCCCTCCCCACCTTTGTCATCTTTCCCAGTTATACCTGAACATGCCCTAAATATCTAGCCTTAACTAGTCCCCTCTCATTCTTCCACACCAGACTCAACTGGACCCTTCACCACTGCCTCTACTGCTGATCACAGTGGCCTCTGTTAAAACACTGCTTTACTGGATACACCCAAACCTCACAGTCCCTCTCCCCTACCCACACCACACCTTCAGGGCAGCAAAGCTGCACTGCAGTCTGAGGAAGTCCATGATCCTCTTCAACTCTATCAATCTTTGTTCCTGGGACTCAGTGCATAGCATCTTTTAACACAGCTCCTTTTATTTCTTGCCCTCTCAAGCCAATGAGTAAACAAATATCTTGCCATCTCTTATATAATCCTTTTCTGCTCTATCTACTCTCCTGATATTGAGGGGGAAGAAATTCCCATAAACATCAATTTATGAAAATAGGTACTGAGAGGATGGCCAGGAGCATGAAGCAATTGGAATATAAAGGGTTTTAAAAGAAATAGAAACTAGGATAGAAGGAGTCTGGAAAGAAGGTTCAGAGCATGGTAAGAACTTTAAACTTCATCCTGAGGTGTTGGAGTTGGGGGCACTGAACGGTTTGAAAGTTTAGAAGAAAGAAGGGGATGGAGTAGAAGGAAGACAGAGATGAGGGCAGGGAAATGTGAAGTGATTATTTTTGCAGTGATGAGGAGGATGTACTGTAGGCAGGGAGGACACTGGGCATAACAAGGGCAGAGACTCCAGATTTCTAAGCTGAGCAACAAAGTTGATGGTCATATCATACGGTGAGTTGGGCCAGTGGGATTAGGAGCAAGTTTGTAGGACAAGAAAGGAAGTCGAATTCATGTGTGACATGTTGAGTTTTAGGGCCTTGTGGGATATCAAAATGGAAATATCCTCTAGGCAGATGTCTGCTATCTGAAGTGTAGGAGAGGAGTCTGGGATGCAGATACAAGTCTAAGAACCATATACACTACATGAGTGAGATTCCCCAGTGAGGACATGTAGCATGCAAAGTGGTAAAAATAAGGATGGTAAACCCCAATATTTGCAAGGGATAGAAGAGGGGGTACCCTTGAAGCAGATACAAAAGAGTTGCTAGAAAAAAAAGATCTAACTGAAAGGATGTTACAAAAGCCAGTGAAGGAGAGAACATCACAAATGGGGGCTTGATAAGAAGTCAGTAATACCAAGATGGAAAGGACCTGTGGATTTGCCAATTCAAAAGTGCATAGGCTTATTGCATGGAGCACTGGGTGTTATATGCAAACAATGAATCATGGAACACTACATCAAAAACTAATGATGTAATGTATGGTGACTAACATAATAAAATAAAAATTTTTAAAAAGTACATAGGAAGTTTCATGGAAGGAGAAATCAGACTGATGTTTGGTGGAGACTGAATGTAGGAAATTCAAAGCAGAAGGCAAAATTTAGTATGGTAGCTTGAAGACTTTGCTGGGTAAAGGAAAGGAAAGGTTTGTATTTTTTAGACTGAAGGAAAAGAATCAATGGGAAGGAGGAGATTAAGAATGTAAGAGAAGTTGTTTATAACTGATAGATATTTCAGGGTGCACCATGGAAAGGGCTGACAGAATGAGTTGTGAAAACAGTGATAGAGTATGCTAGAACATGGTCACCACAGCCTGATCATTTGAGGACTGCCCAAGTGTGATGTGGCCAACAGAAATGCATGGAACTAATGGAATTTTAAGTCAGTTTTAATAGAAAGTTCTTTTGCTCAGAACTCAAGGCAGCTGTGACATGCTGGGGTATGTAGATGGCTGTTTTTACCCAATCCCTAGAAATCTTAACACAACTGAAATATAGTAATTTCTATTTACAAAACATAAGTAACTTGCTCATAATAAGCACCCAAATGTTTGTAAAATAAATGGATTAGGTTACCCTGGATTTTTCTGGGGGAAGGGAGAAGGAAAATTATAAAATAAAAAAGAGTGTAGGAAGGGGTATTGAGGAGAGGGAGAATCCCAGGGGAGAAAGGTATAATAACAAAGCCTAGAACCAGAATAAAAACACCCAGTGTAAGGAAAAATATGTTTGTTTATGCTTGCTGCAAGTAAAATAAAAATGTTTTTTCCCTCTGAACTTACTTTCTTTCAGTGACTGTATCTTGATGCCAGGGTAATGAAAATCAGAGTTGGTACTTTGGTTCCTGCCACTACTTCCTAAAGACAACCAGCATGAAATGGCTGGAGTAGGGAGATGGAGCACCTGGTTTTAAAGAAACTGTGTGACCTCAAGCAAACAATTTACAGTGTCAATCTCAGTCTTCTCATTTGTAAAATGGAGGTAAAAATAGTACCTTCTCACTATTGGTACCCTTCTCACTATTGAGAAAATCCGATGAAATTATGTGAATTAAGGATTTTCTTGGGGTATGGTAATGGCTCAATGGATTCATAATTACTTGAAAGGCTCAGGAAATGGAAAATATTTCCTGTGGGTTCCATATCTTAGGGAAAAGGAAAGGCCTAGATCGTGTTAAGGAAAATGGATGCAGTGTAGGTCCACCACCCACTCCCAGTGCCTCATTCAGAAACAGGAATTGAATTTACCCTCAGACCTGGTCTGCTTTAGATATAAAGAATCCTGGGGAAGGCTCACCATTTCCCCTTCTGTACTCCACCTGCTTCTAATATACTTTGAAACCCTAATCTAAGGAGGTATGGCAACTGTGGAATAGTGAAAATTGAGCTCTTTGTGTTGCTGAGAACTCATGCTGCTTCAAGTACCTCTTATGAGCTCAATGTCTTGGGGGAAACTGGCTTCAGGGGTATATATGGCCTGGAATTCCAAAATTATTCAAGGTTGAGAACAATCACTCCATGCCTCTTTTTCCATAGTATCTCAGCCTTCTCTGTGTCTCTACTCCATTCTGCTCTCTCTACTAGATAGAAACTCTTTTCTGTACTTTCCAGTATACACTTTTGGGAAGATTTTCTAATTAACTAAATAAATGCACTCTGCTGTTCTATATTAATCAGCGATTGCAAATACAACAGCAGCAGCAACAACAACAACAAAAACCCACAGATGTGTAAGGAAATATAAAAAAAAAAAAAGTCCCAGTGGCTTACAATAAGCTTTTATTCTTCTGCTTGTCCACAGGTTGATGGTGATTCCGCCTATCTAGAACTGGGGTCAACTGGGAAGCTTGCTTGAGGCTATGGTTTGGCATTAGCTCTGTTTCATGTACATTCATTCTGGGGCCCAGGCTGAAGGAGCATCAGCTTCCTGAGCATTGTCTTCTATGGAGGATAATTGAACAAGTCATGCCTCTTGAGACCTCAGTCTGGCACATTTTCACATCTACCCATATTTCATCAGCTTAAGCAAGGCACATAGCCAAAGCCACCAATATGGTAGTAAATATACTCTTCTTAGTCTAATAAAGCAATGTCACATGGGAAAGAGCATGGGTGTAGAATTCTAAAACAGGAAGTTATGAAGAATTGTAAACAATGATTCGAACTTTGTCCCGGACAACTATAATCTATGTGTGCATCAGGTGCCCACTCTCATCTAATCTTTGGCTGTACTTAACAAAAGTCTGCTGAGTAGAGCAGCCTACAGTGAAAACAGGTCAATGCGTGCAACCCACATGACTCCTATCTAGTGTGTGAACACTAGGAAAGGTGTCAATAGCATGAGAGAATAGAAAATAGAGGGGACTAGATAGCCCTCATTCATAACATTTTACCGTGAATTTGTTTCAAAAGTAAAGGTTAGTCAAGTCTGGAGGTATATTTGTTGAAATGAATGAGTTATGATTCAAAAGAAATGAAGTTATGAACCTTCAAATAGTTGAGTCTTAATACAAATAACTACAGGCAGTCTTTGCTCTAGACTACCCCAATGTACATGAATTTCACTTGCCACAGTTTACTTAAATAACACCAGTCCCACAACACTATGATTCAAAGTCAGTTACCACAGTATATTAACTGTGAGTGCTTAAAGTATAAACTTCAGCGCTAGGTCTTAGGTCCACAAATCACTGTGTAAATAAGAGATGTGCATCATGATCAGTGAACAATCACATTGCTTCTTTCAAAATCTGTCTGTGATTGGTCACTGTGCATCTTTTATTCAGTTCACACATGTATAGCAAAGCATGTCATTGTGTTGCCTTCTTGTCTCCCAGGGATAAATTCATGTAACAGTTTATAAAAATGGGTAATGGAGTGTTAGTTACACCAGCTTAAAAGTGATGGAGGCGGTCATTGTTCTTTCAGGGGCAAAGAATAGAAGGGAACAGATAGCTGTCAGGGAAGAGAGACTGACTCACAACTGGTGCTTGGACTTCTAAGGGGATCACACAGCTGATTCTGAAAGTGATAAAAGATGCTGGAAGGATGCATACAAGACCTGAAGTGGGAGCATCTCTTCTCCCTTTCTTCCCCTGGTAGTCTCCCAACAGCTCCTCCCATTGGCAGTTAGTCTAGGAAATGTAGTTTGCAGATACACAATCAGAGCCCAGAGAGGTAGAAGGGTTGGACTGGGTCTGAGAAGCACTAGGTAAGTACCTGCAATAGCTGCCATCACTATTTCTCCTAGGGACTGTTGCAAAAATAAGATTACTAATGCTTTGCTTTGATACCTCAGATCTCTGAAGAGGTGTGTCTACAGGGCCACTGTCAAAAGTCTGCTACTCTTGTAAGTCATGCATTGAAATAAATGGAAACGTGTTGCCCAAATATCAACCAGAGGTCAGTTACAACCACTTTTTGTTGATCCACAAAAATCAGACATTTCCTACCCCCTCAAATTATTGTTGTTATTTGCTAATAGTTTATTTCATTTCTCCTCAAATGGCTAACCTTTGTGTGACTCCATGTCTAAGAACTTAGCTTGTCTTCTTTTATCTATTCTCAGGCTGCAGGGTTGCTTTTTCTTTGCTCTCTTTCTTATTTGCCTCTCTACTTCTGGTAATGAGGTATCCTGGGTGTTGATTCTTTGAGAGTATTTTTCAGTTTGCTACTCAAAGAAAAAGAGGCTAAGGAATCTGAGATTTTAATTTATTTCAACTTTCTTGGTTTCTTTCTTATACCCCTGCTGGCCCACTGGGAAGAAACAAGTCCACCCCTTTGGAGAATTTGAAGCTTATGCTCTGGAAAAGAAAACAATGGCTTGTACTTACTTCTTAATATAGTTCTTATTTTCTTTTACATACACTCTTTTACACATAATAAGCATTTATGTATGATAAAGATAGACAACTACAGCATTTGAGCTGTTTAAAAAACACTATTATGAAGTTCTGGGGTCCTATCTGACACCCACTTGTACGGGTGGCAGTGACACCCGTGTAGAAGAGGATAATGTGAATATACAGAGAAAGTTTAAAAATTACTAATTGGACAACCAATTGAAAAACTAATATAGATGATAAGTCTTGCTTATATTCCAATTTCCATAGCTATCTTTTCAAATATGTCTTTGATACCCCAAGATGCTATAAGAAAGATACCGGTTAAACTGACCAGTGCTGCTTTTTCATTGTATTTTTTGTATTTTTTTTTGTATTTTGTATTTATTTTTATGGCACACTTTTAGAGGTACTTCACTTCTGATTACAAAATAATTTAGTGTGTTTATTCCAGTGAGCTGAACTAAGCTGTTACTAGTTTTGAAAAACTATGCCTCCATGGCTTTAAGGGAAGACTGGATTGGTACGAAATACCAATTGAGGTCTTTATGCCTGGTGACACCATTGGTTGAGAAATACTAAGTGAAGGTTCTAAACCATTATATATAATGTATAATCTAATATATAACACGCATGCACATATAATAAACAAAACCAACATTTTCTATGAAGTATTCATTCCTATTGATCAATGAAGTGTATTCTAGTGGAAAGAGTCTTAGGTGATAAGGTTTGGTTCAGCCTCTACTACTAATTAGCTCTGTGACCTAGGCAAAGTCATTTAACCTCTCTGGGACTCACTTTGCTTATCTGTAATAAGAGAGAATAGACCAAGAGTGACAAGCAGGATTCATCTTGACCACTAACTCCAGAGAGCAGTCTGTTTGTTAAGTGCTGAGTTGAGAATTCTAAAGCTGAGTCTGGGCTTAATGAGAAGGAGTGCCATGATCGATTAGTGCTGTCTGCTATGGGTGCAGGAGGTGCAGAGCGGCACTGAGAGTGCCATATATTAGCTGTCACCCTAGACTAGATTACCTCCAAGGCCACTTGTACTATGCGATATAATTCAAGTTATTCATCACATAAATTTAGGTTTATAAACATAAAACAAACTGGAAAAACAAACCTCGAGGTTCCCTGATCTAAATATGGATTTTGGAAAAATACATTTTTTCCTTTTGGAAGTAGGAATGAAAAAGGAAGTTTCTGCCAGAACTTTTTGAAAGAGTTTTAAAATAATGTAAATTTATCTCCCTTCACTCTTCCATTCTCTCATGAAATATTTATTGAGTACCAACTTTGAAATTGACACAGTGCTGCATGTTGAATATTTGCTGAATTGAATTGAAATGGGGGATAGAAAGATGAACAGACACAGCCCTTGCTCTTGTGGAGTTCATGGCCCGGTGGAGAAGGCATACATCCTAGCAGGTAATTCCAATACAACATGTTAAATGCTGTAATGGTCTTATGAAGCTCAAAAAGTGAAATGACTAACTTTGTCTCAAGGAGTTGCTGCAGGATCTATAGAGATGACATCTAAGCTGAGTGTTAATGGATGAATAAAAACTCGTCTGGTGGAGAAGGATAGTTTAGGTATGTTGGCACTTTTGAGAAAGAGTTTCTCCCCACAAATTATTTATATTTTCAGGTTGTTTTGATTAAAGTGGAGTCTAGAAAATTGAAATATAATTGTTAATGAGGATTCTGATGTTTGTTTAAGAAACTTTAGTCCAATGATGCGGGCCTGGAAATGTCATTTGAACTGCCTGAGAGGGGAGGAATGAGGCAGTTCAGATGGAAGTTTAAAGATCTCTGGGTGATAACACCAATAAACGGCTCAGAAGCAGAGAGGACAGAACTGTGCTGATCAAAACTGGAGATTCAGAGAGAATGGGAGAAGGCACACTGGCTGGGAAGGAGGCTGGGGATGGGAGGGGTTCATGAGGGAATTTGTGTAAAGGTTTGGAAAGGGGTGGCCTGAAATCAAGGGCCTCCCGGAAAAGGACCTAGCTTCCTAGGAAAATAGGGATGGAAAGGCTACCTCGTGCTGGAGAATGGCAGCGAGGTAAAGTAGGAAGTTATGAGAAACATTGTCAAGGGTCAGGTGAACAAGAGTTGCCAAAAGAAAGGTTATGTGGAGTCCAGGGAAAGATAAGCTGATTGTGTACTAGTGGGTGAAGATTTCATTTTTAATATGTGTAAACTACACCCCCCCTGAAATAGAAAAAAATATTCCATAGACCATAATTGTTTCTGAGGAAAAGTGGGGGAAAGTCTCAGACGAGGGAGCTTCTTGGAGGGAAGAGATTCAGATCTCAACTCCTTCTCCTTATGAGCTACTGAAAACTTGGGGAGAAGTGAGTGTGGACTAGACTATAAGTTTCCCTAACATAAACTTGAATGTTGTTTGGAGGTTGCTGATGTTCTGAGTTGTGACTATGTGTTGGCAGGCCTGGTAGATAGAGTTAGGAGTTGGATTTGCTTCTTAAGCTGTGTGTTCCCATTTTGGTAGCGGGTGAGCCTCACTAGTATCATGATTGACTTACAGTGATGTCCAAGCCCTCACCTTTATGAGACTGGCTATGAGGCAGAGCAGCCTCCATTTACCCACTGAAAAAGCACTTTTATAGATCAAACAGCAGGCCTTTTGTTGTTCTCAAAGGATAAAACTAGTGTATTAGATGAATAAAAATGTGGCTCATGTTGTGAATGACTTAGAGCGGGTCCTGTGTCTGTCACATACAACTGGGATTTGTGGGAGTATATGTATGTAACTTTAGTCACATGGCACAATTGTGGGGAAGCCACTCAATGAACTGATGATTTTCTAGTACATTCAGTGAACTCGTTAAGCAGCCTGCGTCAGAGTTGGCAGCCATGGCTAGCCACTCCTTTCTTCTCACACTGAGGCATAGTAAACAATTGGCTGGCAGAGCTAAGGGAAATCAATTCAGGTTTCAATTTAGGCACATTATTTTCTGGCTGAGAATTGTGTCTGTGGATGTGTATTTAATTTTAGTTAATTTTTTTTCTTGCTAATTTTTTTGTAACCTGAAAGAAAATTTCGTGGGGCATAGTGAGATTTCCTTACTATGTAAAAAGTGCTTTGTTCTTCTTTAGAAAGCTATTAGGCAGGATCTACTAAAGCTATATATTCATATTAAAATATACATGCAGAGGCAATGACCCAGCAATCCTACTCCTAAGTATATACTCCATGGAAATGAAAATATATATGCACCAAAGTAAATGTACAGGAATGTTCATAGCAACAAACCATGCATTTATCAATAGTAGAATATTCTGTACATACAGTGGGATATTATGCAATGAAAAAGTATAAACTACACTTACACAACAACACAGATAAATGCCCCAAACGTAATATTGAGTAAAGTCAGACATTCCCACCCTCCCAAAAATGAAGTCAGACTAGAAGAGTAGATTTTGTATGATTTGATTTGTACGAATTTTCAAAAACAGGCAAAAGAAATTTGTGCTGACAGAATTCAAAAGTGTTTACATTTGAAGGGTTAATGACTGAGAAGGGACCTATCAAGGGCTTCTGCCGTTCTATTTCTTGATCCTGATGGTGGCTACACAGGTGTATTTACTTCGTAAAATGTCGATATATACACTTATGATTTGTGCCCTTTTCTGCATATATATTTTGACATCCATAAAAAATTTTAAGAGGTTTGTTTAGTAATAAATGTTTTATTTATATTATTCTAGTCCTGCAAAGATAGGTTTAATTATTTCTTACTTCTTAGCATATTAAGGTCAAGTCTTTTGTACAAGAATTGGTATTTTTATTCTGTTGTTTTTGTTAAATACATATGCGTAGCAATTAATATTTTCTGAATTTTATTATATTCTCTACAGTAGTTAATCTTGTGGCAAACAATGCTGAATTTTAAGAGGTGGACTAAGGTAACAAATTATGTCAAAGTTTCTTACAGAGTGGAAAATTTTCTCTTAGCTAATAGCATTGATTGGGACAAATTATGTTTTCAATTTATGTATTTTCTTCAGTATGAGTATTACGTAGTTTATTTAAACATGATTTGCCTTTGTTACCATCTTTACTTTCTGTGTTTCTTCCTACTGAATGGCATTGCTCGGTATCCTCCCTTTTTATGAAGAGAATTTCAGATTATATTTTCCCTTTCTGTATGTATTTATCCATAAAGTACATATGTATGGGCTTTTTCTGTCTTCTTGTCTTATATCATTGATGTCTTCCCAGAAAGCGGTGTGTGTGTGTGTGTGTGTGTTGCAATAATAGAGAAATTGTAGTCAGAGGTTGAAAGGAACTGAGGATAATAGTTCACATCCCAGTTTTCAGATAGGAGACTCTACCTTCTGAGAAATTTAGTGTTGTAAAATATTCTTTTAAGAACTTGTAGAGACAATAAAATTACAAGACCTACGTGAAGCAAAGGAGATAACAAGCTCTAATGTTTTTCAACCCTTTCGGCTTGATAGAATCATTGACTGTTAGTACTGGTTGGGCAGAATGCAGACAGCCTGCAGCTTCATGGAAATGTCACTCAGATTCTCCCAGGTACTGGTGATCGTGCTCCACAGCTCTAGGCGTGAAGGAGACACCACCCTGAACCTCCAGCTCTCTGCAGAGAGACAGTCGAAGGTGAACTGCCTGGGCCACCTTTGCAGAGAGGGCCCCTGCCTTGCTGGAGACGGATGCCCTTTAGGAAGAAATCTGCGATGTCTTGGATTTCCTTCCATTATGCTCTGCTTTTAAATTTTTAAACTTAGCTTCAGTCTTAAAGGCTGTGGTATAAGAACACAGCTTTCCAATCTTATCTATTTTCCAGTGTAGGATAAACATGTTGGGTTTAGTTAAATTATGAATGCTGATAATATTCATTTGGTACAATTTATATTCTTCTTTTATCTTTTTATTTTTGACAGTTTAGGCTGGAGCATAAAGCATAATTATATTCTTGGCATCCTCCCTTAGAAGTTTTAAATCAGTTCATGAGGTTTTCAGCTCAGCTCCTGTCATTTATCCATCAGCATTCAGTCCACTTAATCCCAGCCTCTCAGCTGAGCAGCCCTAGCCCCTGTTGTGAGTGATTGGCCTGCTCCAGTGCTCCCAGCTTCTCCTGTCACATCGCATTTGCATAAAAGAGGACAGATAACCAAATTTGAGCACACAAATGAAAATGCTAAGCGCTAAACCTGTCACAGTTGTTGTTCAACTAATTGTGAAAAATTTGATTTGCTCCCCTTTCACTGTTTGTCATGTGGACCCCCTTCTCAAATGTGCCTTGGCTTCTGCCTCTGTATATGTAGCGTTTAAACTCTTGAGCACAAGCAGCCCACCCTGGGGATTACTTACCTCTCCTACCAGCTTTTAATGTTGGCTCATCTTCTTGACTAAATTAGGCCGCCATGGCAAACAAACACATAATTAAAAACCCAGGAAAGACAACTGCAGTTGCACTTCTTAAATTGATTTTTACAATGCTGGTGTATGCCTCTGTATGCTTTTCTATTTGATAATTTTATTTCTTTATATAACCTCTGGTAGGAGAAAATTGAGGATGGGTGCTGTAGCAAGCTTTGTTATTTTGAAACCTGTGTGTTATTTGTTTCTTACTTTCTGTTTCTCAAATAACAAAAATTGTATAATGGGTCTTAAAAAGCACGTTTCTATTCCCTAATACTTTACCTGACATGCCAGTATACATTTTTAATCAAGGTTTCAAATGATTCCATTTGAAATAGTATTAGAAACAATGGATAAAATTCCTTTGCTTACAACACTCAATCACAGGAGCTCTGTTTAAATGGTATGTGATATGGGTGTTTTGAAAATATGTATGTGTGTTATGTATAGTCTGGTTCAGTGTTCATTATGCAGAGGCTTTATTCTCTTTTTACAGGCGTTAAGTTGATGATTTCTTTGTGCCCATGAAAATAATACATATGGTGTGTCTACAAAGTGAAAAAACTTGTTTTCCAGGAGTCACACAAGAAAATGTCTCTTTTGTTTAGAACAAACCTCTGATTGCTTGACTGTGTTAACTTGTCCCTAACATTTTAGGTATGCGATCTTCAAGCAACAACGAAGATGGCATTAACTAAAGTTGAAACCTTTTAAAGTTGAATACAGCTTAAATTACCTTTGAGAATTCGAGGGTTATAGTCTTGATATTGGGTTGAAGTGAAATGTGACATTACAGTGACAGTTTGTAGTTTGCAAAAGTTGGATGTAACATCATGTATGACAGTATTCCTTTGAGATTTATTTTTAGTAGGTCATAAGACATGGATTAATTGAAGAAGTATTTGAATATATGTAATTCTGTACAGTCCTATCCTGAAGAAAACAGTGTCGTTCTCCTTGCCATAACCCCCTTAAGATGCTGAGGGATTAAATCTAACTTGAAAATTTGAATGTATACTAATCACAATGTTTAATCACATTTTAGTTCAAAGAAATTAGATTATGGTATGAAATGCTCACTACTTTAAAACATACAAGATGGGTATTAAAGAGGGCATGTTCTGCATGGAGCACTGGGTGTTATACGCAAACAATGAATCATGGAACACTACATCAAAAACTAATGTATGGTGATTAACATAATATAATAATAAAAAAATACATGATAAATTTAAGAGTTTAACTTTTTTTTTTTTGACAGAGCTGGAGGAATAATTTTATTCCTATTACATTTTGTTTATACTTCACTATTTTTATGTCATTATAATTTCTTTTGTGGGTGAAAATATCTGTGAGACTGTATATATAGATTTAAACTAGATGTGGCTAGTTACATATGAACAATATTAATTATGAGATTTCAATGTCTCTAAACCAAAAATCTGGAAAGGACCACAGAATTAATTTAACCCTCTGGAAAGGATTGAATGAAACCATTATCAGAGAGATCTACTCCATTGCCTGCTTTCATTCTACTTCCAAGTTGTGCTGATTCCTCTTCAGTAATAGTTCTTAATCTTTATCCACATATATTTCATTTTTGCATTCATTTAATTACAGACCTTATAATTATGGAGGCAGCATTAACACTGTGGTTGTTAATTGTTTGGGCCTTAGAGCCAGACTGCATCAGTTGGAAACCTGTCTCATACTCTCAGTACTGTGTGACCTGGGGCATAACTGGTCGTTACCTCCAGACTTCTCTTCTACATGACGGAGATGATCATAACACCTTCCTCATAGAGAAGTTATTAGATTTAAATGAGTTCATGCATGTGATGCTTTTAGATCAGAATTTGGCACACTGTAAGTGCTCAAGAATAGTAGCTATTATTATAGTGCATACAAGATTAATGCTTTTCTTTTTGCCTTTGACCTATTTTAAATACTTTCCTAAGGTTTCTAAGCAATCATATTTAACATTTTAATGGCTTATATAATATATCATAGTTTACCCAATATTTCCCCAACTATTGGATATTCATATTATTACTAGTTTTTAAAAAAATATATTAATACAGCTATGTGTATCTCTGTTCATTCAGGATCCTCTCCCCCCAGCACCCCACATTCCTCTGAGTTAAGTTTCCAGAGGTTGAAATTTCTGTTTCATAAGGCATGAAAATTTTAATGGATATTGAATTATATTGCAAAATCCTCATCCAAACAGTTTGAACCACTTTACAATGTTAACTTCAATCTCTGCCCTCACTTGTGTTGGTCTTGCTAGCATTTCCTGCCTTTGTGTGCTCATCATTTCCAAGTTCTGTCTATGGTAGAGGACTCCCCAAACTGCTGCTGTCTTCCTTTGCAGTTCAATGCCTGACACCCACTTCTTCTTCATTTCACATTAGAATAATTCTTCTTAATCATTGTTTTTCTTATGACACTGTTAGAGTTTTTCTTCTGTGGCTTCTACTTCTTTTTGAATAAAGTTAGAAGTTTTTATTAATTAAAATAAACTGCTGGACCAATTGTCATCTACTAAGCCTACAATTTCTATTTTATTTTATTAGGAGGCTGTGCAGCCTAGTTCCAAGAATGCAGGCTTCGAGTCAGACAGATCCGGTTTGAATCATGATGCTATTATTTACCAAGTTGTATAGCCTCAGGTAAATTCTCTGAACTTCAATTCCTCATTGAGGTTAAGAACAACAACACCAAACTCGAATGGTCACTGTGACATACATAAGGCATGTGAAATCTTGGCTGGCTTTACTCAATAATTACTAGTTAATTTACTCTTTCAATCACTACTCTATTCCTACTTTTGCTCTTTTTTCAAAATATTTCCTGCAAATAGTTTCCATCTTTTATTTCCAAACCATTGCAAACACTGAGATTCTTTTTCTCTCTTTGCCGAATTTCCATATTTTTTTTCCTTTGAAATCATTTTTGCTCATTTCTTTATATTGGATCTAGTTGCTTCAACAACTACTCTTATTTGGGATTTGAAGAGCTCCCAAATGGATGCTTTTGCATACAGAAGTTTTTATTTAATATTAAACTTCAATTGGGATAAAATGCTGAGGAAATCTGTGAATTAATATGAAAATAAAAGTTATCAGTTGGGTGGGGAAAGGGGAAAAGAGAGAAGACGTTTATAGAACCATTTTTCTTCCCCAGTAATAAAACCATTTTTGTTCCTGAATGGCTCAAAGATATCCTCCTGGTGTTGGTGCTGGCAGAACTTGGGGTAAAAGAGACATAGCGGCCAATGACTCTTTGGCTAATTATGTTTACAAAGTGCTTTCTCATCTTGCCCTATTTAAAATTTTAATTGTATAAAAACACTTCTCTGACCTTAGGAAATTTACAAGTTGGAAAAATAAACAAAACATATTTTTACAAATCACAGACAAAGATTATGAAATAATGCCACCAGCATGACATGGCGTAGACCAGGGTTCTCAAACTCAAGTGGTAAGGAAACTGAAGAGTATATGTAGTCCCTAAGAGTATTAAAATTTAACTTAAATGATGGCAACAACACAATGTTGACTAAACAAAATACATTTTGAGTGTCATTCTGTGGGATGCTGCTTTGTGACTCCTTGTACACAAATTATGTTATATTTACAGAGCCAACCATGATTCAGGAAGACTTTATGGAGGCATTGGTTCTAGGTTTTAAATGACAAGTGGGATTTGAAGATGGGAGGTTATATCTAGCTAGTCAGGGACAATGTATAGGGAAAGGCAGAGAAAGAGAAAGTACATGATCTTTCCTAAAATCAGCAAGTGCTTTGATTTTATTTGGGAGGGAATCATGCCCATGACAAAAGCTCCACTGATGAAAAGGATGTGGTGTTTATACTGTGTGCCGTGGTAAGTTATAGAAGGGTCTTCTTCCCTCTCCTGGAGATTAACCTAACAAAAGTAATGTTTTGGGATGGTTGTGCAGGTGGCATGCTGAAATCCAGAGATAGAAAAGCCTAGAGAAAAGGAGACCAGTTAGAAGATGGTTTCAGTGGTCCGACTGTGAGGTACTGGGTATCATGGTGGTAAAGAATAGAAAGGGAGGAGCATACAAAACAAAGATTTCATAAAAAGAATTAAATAGGCCTGGGACCAGATAAAATTTAGAGCCAGGAGAGATGAAGAAATCAAAGTTCATTGACAATTCAAACTTGGTCAGAAAATTAACTAAAATAATGAAACCAAGAGAGCTAGCTTTGGCAGAAATGCTACATGCGATTCTAAATTTGTGAAGTAAGATATTCAAGATATTCAAGATATTCATGTAGCTGGCTGGATGATCTCATTGAGATTGGAGGTGTGGATTTGGACCAAATTCAAAAGTTACATGGAAGGAGGAAATAGAAAATAATGAACAAGTGTCAGGGGATATAACTTGTTTTAGTAGTTTGACAGTGAAAGAAAAAGGCAAACTAGGGAGAGAGCTTGAGCAAGCAGGAGAATTAGAAGAAAGTTATTATTTTTCAAGAAAAGGGAGGGAAACTGGAAGGGGCCAGTAAAATAGGGGCACCTCTTTCCTATGGGAAGGTAATTGTTGTTGGTTGTCCCCTGCCCAGTACAAATCACATGATCATATTGACTGAAGTCCAAATCCCACATTTCCTTGGATCTGAGAACTAGGTTCCTTTTTTGCTGCTTTGTGGACAAAAAAGAGAGGGAACCCCCTTTTTTCTTGCATGAGGTAAGATCAGAGTTTTGAGTGGGAAAAGAAGCTACCATAAATCCATGAAATTGTGTGTGAATTAAAAATGTTTTAGCAGGATTTTTCTTTTGTGACCTCCAACAGCTGCTTTGGAAATTTGGAATTTTGTTAAGTGTTTTATTGGATTTTTTAATGTAATGAGAGCTTTTCATTAAGAGTTTTGAGAATTATAATTGCCAAGACCCAGTCACTGCACAAGTGATTATTATACTCATTCAGAGCTGTGGTGGGCATTAGCATTCCTCTTCACTGTCTGGTTCTCCTCTACCTTCCCGCAGATGGGTGGGTGGCTTTTCTCCACCTGCTGCCCTGAGGATGGGTATGCCATGTGGTTTGCTTTGGCCAAGGAGTGTGAGTGGAAGCAGTGGGTCAGTTGTGGCTCAGCTACCCAGCCTGCTCATCCCTCCCACTGCCATCAGCCACGGACATGCAGGTTGGTATGGAGATGCCTAGCGGCTAAAGCAGGTGAGAATGAAGGCAGCACGTGGAGATGAGCTGCCCTGCAGTGTTGTCTATCGTCTGTTGTCTGGGAGAGTAAGAGAGAAACTTTTGTTGGACTTTTTTTTTAAACCACAGCATAATCTAGTTTATCATTGTTAATAAAATGACTGAATTGAAAAAAAAATATTAACAAAAAAGGAGTTGTAGGATGCCTAAAAGGTCTCCAGTTACCTGGAATTTTTATAATAGTTCAGTGTATGAATCCTTACACTTTGTCAGATGTATAGTTTTATAATCACAATAATCATGTGTACAAAGGATGGTAATAAGAACGGACATTTAATAAGTTGTGCTGGGGCGCCTGGGTGGCTCATTAGGTTAAGCGTCTTCCTTTGGCTCAGGTCATGATCCCAGGGTCCTGATGGGATTGAGCTCCACTGTCTGTCTGTTGGGCTACCTGCTCAGTGGGGAGGCTGCTTCTCCCTCTGCCCCTCCCCGCCAGCCCCACCCACTGTTCATGTGTGCTCTGTCTCTTGCTTTCTCTCTCTCTCAAATAAGTAAAATCTTAAAAAAAAACTAAGCTTTCGCTGTGTGCCACGGCCTATTCTAAACCCTTGTAAGCTCTGTGCATCTCTGTGTAGCCCTTTTGGCAATCCTAAGAGGAGACTTCTGTTAGGCATGTATAGATGAGGAAACTAAGGATAGGGAGGATTCTTAACTTGCCCAAGGTGGGTTCAAGGGTGAAACACAAGTCTCTCTGATTTTAGATTCTTTGTGCTTAGCTGCTGCAAAATGGCCTCTGGCCGTCTTCAGGAAGGGTAAACTGTACTTTGTGCTCTGAATGTCTGAGTGTTATGGATCCTGTAGTTCCTCAGTGTAAAACCTGGCTTCTTCTTGTATTGTAATTATGTGCATCGAACTTTCAACCTTGAGATCCTTTCTGCTACTAATTATGCTAATTAGTAAATCATTGAACTGAAAGACAAGATCCAGATTATTTTGAAGAATAGCAGCAGTTTGTGAAGATGAGAACCCTTTATTAGCCTATAGGTGGGAATCAGGCACTGCTAAGTCAGAGTGGTTTACAGTTGAACTATGAGAAGTCATTTAATGGTTGATTTTATACATACAGGAATGGAAAACAAAAAACAAATACTAGGTGTATTGTCCCCCCAGAAAGGACAAATACTAGGTATGAGGACTCAGAGATGAATAAGCATAATACCTTAAGGAGCTCACGATCTAGTGATTATGTGACACCAATAATAATAGCAATAACATCTAATATTTTTGACAATTAAAAATGAGCCAGTAAACTAAAACCCAGCAAATTGTGCATTTAAAAAATATGTTCTTGGAATTTCACATACATTTCCCATTTAATGTTCAAATTAATCTTATGTAATTGTTTTCCACGTTATAAAATACATAAAATACCTGAACTTCAGAGAGGTCAGTTAAATTACCTGAGATCACACTGTAGATGGTGGATGATGCCCAATTTTGTTAGACATCAAGGCCTATGCCTTTCTTTTTTTCACTAGTATTTCTAAAAATGTGTTAGGTCTATATTAGTGGCACATTACCAATTTTAATGCGGTATATAAATATCTTATTTTAAGAGTTATGGTTTGTATAGTTTCTACTTACTGGAAGTGATACTGATTTTCCACTTATAATAGTAATATGTAGTTTTATTTTAAAATACATATTTCTAGGTGGAAAAATTAAATTTATTTTATTTTTTTTAAAGATTTTATTTGTTTATTTGACAGAGAGAGAGAGTACAAGCAGGGGGAGCAGCAAAGGGAGAGGGAGAAGCAGGCTCCCCGCTGAGCAGGGGGCCTCCTGCGGGGCTCGATCCCAGAACCCCAGGAACATGACCTGAGCCAAAGGCAGACGCTTAACCGACTGAGCCACCCAGGCACCCCTGAATTGATTTAAATAAAAATAGTATTCGGGTATGCAAAAATTGTGAACAGGGCAATCAAGTGCTTAAGTGTGGAAAGCAGTGTTCTAGGCCACACTGTACCATAGCTACCAAAAGGCTGAGGGCTGGGACTAGGCCACGCTATGGTAACAAACAACTCCTAAATCCAAGAGTTTAAGAAAAATGGTTCATTTATTTATAGCTTACATTATATATCTAACATGACTGGTAGCGACAGAGGTGGAGCTGGAGGTGTTTCTGTTCCATACAGTCACTCAGGAAACTAGACTAACGGAGATCCCACTATTTTATATCACTCATCTGGAGGCTGGAGGATTAAGGGGAACCAGATCCATGAAAGGTTAAAGAGTTTGGACCTTATCCTGAGGGCAAGAGGGATTAGTGCCTTTAATGCCTTTTGTTCTATTCATTGCAAGCAAGACAGTGTCATGGCCTAAGAAGATAATACAATATGTTGCCTCAGGACCCATCACTAAGATTTTTGTGATTCAAACCTAATATATGAAAATCCAGGCTTATACTGCAAATAAACATGGGGATTGTTCAAATTGCAAAAGGGTTCTTTGCTTAAATAAAGAATTAATTGTAGGGTGCTTTTTAAGTGTAAATATCCCTTAGTATGTACTGTTTGAAATATTGAAATGAATATTTATTTACTTCTATGTAAACTCAGCTTTTTAGAAGCTCTTCTGTAGTGGGGACTTTCACCTGTTTCACAGTAAAGGTAACAGTGTAGCTTTAAAATGTGAATGTTGTTCCCATTAACATTAATAACAAAATGGATTTTCTTTTCCCCATGTGAATGCAATGAAAGCAAGTGTAATTTAGATTCTAAGCATTGTAACAAATACAAATTTGATAGGCAGGGACATTTCTTTGGTGATTATTTGAGCTGCCAAACTCTTGGTTTATGTTTCTATAATAGCCCTTAACCATGTTTTATTACCTGCTTACATGGCTGTCTTCGTCACTAGCTTCTTGATGGCAGGAGTCATTAACTTTGCCTTTCCAGCACCTGACACAGATCCTAGCTCTTAGTAGGTGCTCAAAAAGTATTTGCTGAGTGACTAAATAAACACCTTGCATTTTTCAAACCAAGTTCCGATGAGGAACACTTTCCCAGCACGTTTTACCTTTGCCAACCATGACTTTCTTTTTAATTCATCAGTTCTTACCTCTCTTGGGATTGCACCTTTGCTAGAGAGAACAGCTAAATCTTTAAGTAATCCAAGACAAATAAAAAATACACTTCAAGAGAGCTAGTGCATCCTTAAATTGTTGATTCCTGTGACTGAGTGAGAAAAGTGAGTGTATCTGTGTAGTCAAGAAATAAATTCTAGGCAACCTTAGCATAGTTGTCTAGTTTTGAAACATTAAGGCCAATTTATCAGCCATTACACTCTAGTTAAGTACTAATCAAGTTTATGTTTCCCCTCCAAGCTACGTAGTAGAGAAGAACTCTGATTGCAGGGGAACACTAAAGCCATCTATTACACAGCCTTGAAATGCTTGTGACTTTAATTTCTACAAAGAGCATATGCTTATTGTGTTTAAATGTCAGTTTCACAAAAGCCATACGTCTCAAGTGGGACAATCAAATAATTGGAAATTAATTTGCAAAAAATTGAGTCCTTGCTTTATCACCTCCCACTTCACATGCATTTTTTTTTTTCCTTTTAGGTAAATTTCTGTTCTGTCTCTTTATGTCCTGAAGCGCATGCATGGATGCGGCTTCCAAAGTCTCTACCACTTGCGCTGTTGAGAGCTCTAGCTCCCAGATGATCTCCATTCCCTCTATTCAAGCTTAAGCATCATTTGTTATCCCTGAAATTTATGTGACAAGCCAGAATTGTGGCCATGTATGCATTTGCTTCTGAGAGTGCAAAACTTTCAAAGCAAAGAGGTGGAAAGCAGATGCACTCAGGGCTCAGATTAGCACTGGAGCTCAGTAATAAGGGACCTGCCAGTAATTAAACCACCTCAGAATAATGAAATGATTGTACACAGTATGGAGGGAGCCCCATCATTAGATTGCCTACCATAGCCAAAAGAAAGGAGGACCTGGGCTTTGAGAGAAGCAGTGACGTGCAGACATTTTCTTTTGAGACTTCTAATGATATTGTTCAGAGGCATTAAATCAGGACATCTTTATTTAGATGAATTACAACATTGGGGCCACAATTTATACTTTGTATACTTTCTCCATGTTTTAGAGCATCTCATTCTAGGGACCAATTTTTTGGAGTTCTTTGTTAATCAGAAAGGCTCTATGTAAACCAGAAGGAATTTCCTGGGGTGGAGGTAGGGCTGGGGACCAGCCATTGTCTGAGCCTCAGCTCATGGGATTGTAGTTCTAGTTCAGAAAGCAACACTTAAAGCTATTTAGATGGAGGGGAGTGAATAGGGATGAAGAGACCAATTAACCAATTTTTCTTGGCCTTTCCTCACACATAGACACATTCTGTACAACACCCCAGTTTTGATGTATTATTTTAATTAATCCCAGTCTTTTGATTCCTGCAGAAAGAAGGTTAGCAAATGTAACAATGCTCGGGAGTTTCTTTATCGTAAAAGACACATAATTTCAAGCATTTAATAAGGTAGATTTATTCTGGGTAGTTTAGCTTGCACATTCACTCAAACAGCCCTCCCCAAAGACAACATTAAAAATGTGATTAGTTAGCTGCCATCAATAACACAAAATAGGAAAATGCTCTCTGAAGGGACAGCTTTGTGGAGGGCACTGCACAGTGTGTAGTAAAAATATATGGCCTAATAAGTTTACATTTGCAGGCTCATTTGTTAAAACTCTTGAATTTCTAATTTGTGTCGGAAAGATAAATGGATGGAGCCACAGCAAAGTGTGAGATTAATACTGATGGATGGGGATTCAGTTTTTTGCTAGCCTTAGTTCCACACAACCCAGTAGGCAGTTTATAGGAAAGCCAAATGTAAATAAAAAGAAGGACATTATTTACTCTGGTTAGACCACTTGCCAGTTATTTTGTTCCTTTCAACCCTACAGTTAAGGAAATTTCTGTAATTTAATTATTATAGTTCAGTAATCAAGAGGCCTACAATTTATAATTTGATGTTTTTAAGATTGGTCCCCAGAAGCTCTATTATGTAAGGGGCAGTTAGGGATTGTCTTTCTTATTGTATTTCAATAAAATATTTCCTCAGTCAGACTATCCCTAAAAAAAAAAAAAAAAATTCTGAGTACAACATCCAAAGAAGACATGGGTTCTGAGGAAAAGCAGAAGAATAGGGGCTTTTTCATAGTCAAGGATTTAGGAAAACAAAATGAGATTCTGTAGCAAAGGAAGTTGGTAGTAGAAAGTAAATTTAACGCCTCCCTTTGCCATCTTAACCCCCCCCCCCCTTCCAGGGCACAACACTCAAGGCTTTAAGTAGCCCTCCGGCATGGAGTGTCCTAATGCCTCTGTGTCAATGATGACCATTGGGGCACACAGGGCAGCAACGCTCGGCGGCAGAGAGAGGGACTCAGTACTCAAAACACTTAGTTTGACAAAAACCTCTCTCAAATCAAAAGATGAATGCTCAACACATTTGTAAACTCGGCTCTTTTGACTAAAGCTGGACATATTTCTACTTATGAAACTTGTTCTAAATTTTGTGCAAGTCTATCAAAAGGTCTACTTGGAGGGGTGGAAATCAGCAAGTCTGCCCCCTTCTTTCCATTCCTCTTCTCTTTCTCTCCCTCCCTCCTCCTCTTCTCCCTCTCTCACCCTCCCTCTCTACCCCTCCTCTCTACCAGGACTTTATCACGCACCTGAATCTCCTGCAGAAAATCTTCAATCTTCCTGGAATTTCTCACTGATTCCACTTGTCTCAGCAAGCCCCAAGAATTAGTGTGAAAGAGCTTTGGCCAAGGGAGCAGAAAAATCTGGAAGGTGGCCCTGGCTGTACGGCTTAAAAGCTGTGTGATGGGCAAGTCACTTAGCTTCTCCGAGACACATTTTCCTCATCCCTAGAATGGGGACAATATTTATTGTAAGAGCTATGTATATTGTATGTATGGGATAAACATATAACTGCTTTGGAAAGTAGTTTAATTCTCTATAATAAAGCTGAAAAATAATCTTAAAAATACTAAAAATCGTAAAGGAAGAAGTTTTAAAAACCAAAGTTTGGATTGCGTGGCCATGTCTGTAGGTGTTGAAGGTACCCACAGAGCACCTCCATCAACGTGATGCCGGGGGTCAGTGTGAACAGGTGTCGGCTGACTCAGCAGGGCTGCGTAGGGGGTTCTAGCGCGGGGCAGGAGGTAGGCCTCTGCTCCCACCACTTCTCTGCAATGTAAGAAGCCCAGGCTATCACTGTGGTGTGCTTTGGCCTCAGGCCAGTGGCCTCCAGGCCTGGACTGGCCTCTCCTGAGCCCCAGTAGCAATTTTAAGCCTGGGGCTCCCTGGAGAAGTTTCTGAATAAACTACATCTGTCCATCTGGCACTGTGCAGCTCGGTTCTTCAAAGAGCCGTCTCTAACCAGCAGTCCAGCTAAGGCTAATTCTAGTGCTGATTTGGTTTTCTGCTCTCTGGTTAGATCAGTCCTGGGAATGTGGCCTTGTCTGGAGATCTGCTGCTCTTCTAATCTGCTTAGAAATTAGCAGGTGGTACTTTCAAGTCAAGCAATTACTATGCTTTTAAAAAGGCTCTCCTTGGGGTGCCTGGGTGGCTCAGTCGGTTAAGTGTCTGCCTTCGGCTCGGTCATGATCCCAGGGTACTGGGATCGAGCCCCGCATCGGGCTCCCTGCTCAGCGGGAAGCCTGCTTCTCCCTCTCCCACTCCCCCTGCTTGTGTTCCCTCTCTCGCTGTGTCTCTCTCTGTCAAATAAATAAATAAAATCTTTAAAAAAAAAAAAAAAGGCTCTCCTTTCATAGGAATGCAAGAAAATGGTCTTCACTTAAGTTGAGGAGGTGACTCAGAGGCAGGTGTTTGGCTTCTGCGGTGGAGTGTGAAGGAGTGGAGGCATTGTCAGGACATACAACCACATGCTGGATTTGGTGAAAGGGCAAAAAATCCAAATATATTGAAGTTTTTTTAAGGGGAGACATCAGTCCTAAAAAACGAAGCAATATGTAGAATGAAGATGAGAGGCTTCTGAAAGTTTTCTTTGGTGAATATTATTTGTAGGAGACTCAAAGCTGCAGATTACTTTAGGAAATTCTAGGAGTAGATTTAGCATGCACTTAAGGCCCCCTTGCTTAGGGCAAAATTAGAAAGGGTATAAAATACAGAGGAGATGTATTCTCTCCTTTTACAGGCACTTGATCTAAGACACTATGGGAATCTATGCTGGTGAGTGAATCCTCCTTTCAACTCTAAAATGGAGATAAGAGCCTTTTCAGGGTCTTCTTAGGTGAATTTGTGGTAAAACATGAAGAAGCAGATTAATTTTGAAACTTATAGGACTATATTCTCTTACTTAAAAATTCTGAACAGTTCCTTATTACCTGCAAGAGAAAAATCCAAGGCTCTTAGCTCAGCATACTAGACCCTTTGTAATTTACTCCTAAAACTTGTCTTTTCAGCCTTATCTCTTACATTTGCTACCAGTGCATTCTGGTCTCAACTACAGGGAAACCACTTACAGTTTCTGAAAACACTGTGCTTGCAGGCCATGCCTTTGTATCCAGATGCTGTCCCTTGGACTGGAATGTTGCTCTTAGCTTCTGCTGATGCTGCTCCCCCCCTAACTTCACGGCCAAGCTCAAATGCTGCCTCAGATGGAGCCAGTGAGCACTTTCCTTCCCTTGGCTCCTCCTCCATGCTTTCTTCTATCACTCAACCATTATCTGCAGTTATCCCTTTGGCTATTGTTTCTGTGCATAAACTGTGACCCCTTCAAAGAGGGAGGCCTGTGCTATTGTCCCCAGACATAGTGTAAGGACAAAGGCACAAGGAATCTGAAGGAAAGACATTGTTCCCAATTAGTGCCTTGGTGTTTTTGTGACTGGGATCAAGACAAGATGGCCACTGCCAGAACTCAGTCACTTGAGTGTCATGGCTAAACACATTCACAGATACTTTTTAAAGTGTGTGTGTTTGGGGGAGGTTGGGTGGGAGGTTGGCTAAGCCAGAAAGCAAAGGCAAATTTAAATGCTTGGGATGAGCGCTTGGCATGGAAATCTGGTATAACATTTCCCACCATTATTCAGAAAGGCTTATATATTTTCGAGAAACTTTTAGACTCATTAATGAGCATGTTTGTGGCCTTTTGCTCTTTAATGTGATAAAAAGGAATATAATTCTTCAGGTGACAGATCTCAGTCTGTTAATAGGTCGTAAGAGACTATATAATGTTAATTTCCATAAAGCACAATGTAAATGAATGTTCTTTATTTGGAGGCCACAGACTTTCACATCTGAAATTCCATTCAGTCAGACAATAAGGAGTTCTAGTTCCAATGTCAGTAATCAATAACTCGAATCCCCCAGAATCAAGCAACCTGTCAGTCCCTTGTTTAGTCAGAATTTTAGGAAGGATTAGTTCTGTAATGAATCCTTGTATATTTGCTTTCAGTCTTCTCCATGTTGATGACATCCTTGCATATGTACATCCACATTTGCCTCTCAGTGGGAATGCATATTTGACATTTCAAAGACTACAAAATATGATCTGGAAAATAAACACTGCTGTAGTAATTTTGATGGTTGATCATCTATTTAATGTAATGTCAGTTAACTTTGAGACTGTACATTAGGCTGGCTTGATTTATTATCAATTTTCAATGCTATTTAGCATTCTAAACAAAAAACAAAAACCCCAGAAGATCTAGGAAGGATGAAGGGCAAAGATGGACTTTTTTCGTTGTGGGAAGAATGGGCAGGTATTTTCTAGCATCTCAAAATAGGTTATTTTGATTAATTGTAAGACACGAAAGGCATTTTATATTTTCAAATTTAAGGAAATGATATTCCAGACAATGGACCTATTGCTTTATTATTTATTTTGTTCCCCACTCTGCCCCCTTTGAAGAGAACAAAGACCTCTCTTTTTGGTTGTATTGATTCATAAAAAATAACCTCCTATGGAATTCTATAAATAGGTGTTGAGTTTTGTGCTTATGACATTATTGCTTTTGTGAAAATGTTTAGGATTTTTGTTTTTTTTATTTTGTTTTTTAACTGAGTGATTAAATGTCAAATAGACCCAGTTTTAGAATTGAGGTTGCAGATATATTTTAGATCCTGATTATGTGAAAAACTTAACTTGGAATGTAGAAACTTTCATGTCTACCTAATTCTATCTTTTGAAAATACAGATATGAATTTAAGTATCTCACATATGACATTAATCTAAAAAGAGCAGATAATTCCCATTCCATCTCAACAAACATTTGGTGTATGCCTACTGAGATCACCATTATGATGACTGCCCCCTTGGCCTGTGTTGTTCATTATAAAGGTATGTGTTTATGGGCATTTAGAACTTAAGAAAAAGAAAGGAGAAAGGAATGGAATGGTTGGAAAGGAATATTAATTTCAAAAAATTATTTTCTATTTTTATCAAAAGAACACGCACAATTTAAAATGTCAAGGCTTTTAATGGAGGCTTACAACAAATATGAGAGCTCTCTACTGTGTTCTTTCTTACCCCTCAGTCCTGCTTCTCAGAGACTGCTTCCTTGAGGTCTTTTAATTGTTTTTTATGGTTTTTATTTCTGTATTTCTAGATAATATGCTTATATTTCTATTCAAATTGGTTTAATCAACTTTAAATTAATTTATCAATTTTGGAAACATCTATTGACTTGCTATTGTGGTAGGTGAAGATATATTTCTCTTCACTGTCCCCTCTCTCCATACCAATAGAGTTATATTACCCTCCTGCAGTATAGTTATGTCATAATTTTTCATTTAAAAGCTTTAGTGTTTACATTGTTCTGACAATTTTTTTTTTTTTTTTTTTTTTACTGCTGGGCAAAATCATGTACTATGGCTAGATTTCTTTTCCAATTAAAGTTATTTTCCTGGTACTAATAATTGTCAATTTTTCTCTTGCTAATTTTTCTGTGTTATTTTCATGAATTTTTCCTAATCCACCCTTTAAAGCGATCACATGTATCCATTGATCTAGCAAGTCCTTTTTTCCCTGGCCTCCCCTCTGACATCCCTCCTGCCGCCCTTCATCTACTGACTTCAGTCTGGGAATTCTCTCGCCTGATGTAATGTCATCATTCCTTGGGTCCTCCCTTTGTTGTCTGCCTAAGTTATCTTTTATTCTCCTGTGTTTGATCCTCTGATTCCTGGATCCCATGTCTTCTTTCCTGATTTACTCTCTCTCATTTTAGTGGAGGGTATATCAGTAATTTATGGGAAAGGGTACATGGGAAATAAATGATTTGGGAAGTTGTATGGCTGAAAATATTTTTATCCTACTCTCACTCTTGCCTGATAATTTGAGTGGGTATAGCATATGGGGTTGGAAATAATCATGCCTTAGAATTTTAGAGCTATTCCTCCATTTCTTATAGTTTCTAACTTTGCTATTGAGAAGCCTAATGCATTTTGATGTTTGTTTATTCATATATGAATGCTCTTCTTTCTGGAAACTTTTAGAATCTTCTGTGTTCTGGAATTTAATGACGTGAGGGCCTTTTTCATTTATTGTGCTAGATTCTTGTTGACCCTTCCCATCTGAAGGTTCCTGTTTCTTTAGTCCTGAGAAATGTCCTTTAATTATTTCTTTGGTAATTTCCTTTTCTTCAGACGTTTTCTCTCTTCAGAACTTCATTATTTGGTTGTGGGGCCTCCTAGCCTAATCTCTCAATTTTAAAAAATATTTATTTCTTCTGCCCCATTATCCACCACCTTGATTTTTGTCTTAGGTTTTTGAATGTGACTTCAACTTTGTCTTCCAATCCTTCTATTGAGGTCTTTTTAGATACAGTTTTATTATTATTATTATTACTATTATTTTTATTTTATTGCAATATAGTTGACACATGATATGTTAGTTTCAGGTGTACAACATAGTGATTTTACAACTCTTATACATTATGCTATGCTCACCACAAGTGTAGCTACCATCCACCACTCTACATCCCTATTACGTTGACTATTCCCATTGACTATAGTCCTTATGCTGTACCTTTTGTCCCCCTGACTTATTCATTCCATAACAGGGACCCTGTACCTCCCACTCCCCTTCACCCATTTGCTCATCCCCCAACCCTTCCCCCGCCCTTGGCAACCATCAGTTTGTTCTCATTCTCTGTAGATGCTCTCAGTTTTTACCTACTAGGGTACTTTCATGTTCTCTGAGTGCCTTCTCCTTATCTTTATAAAAATAGCAGCTTTTTTTGTTTTATAGGTGCAACCTTCTCTTTTCATTCCTCTAAGGATATTTGTCTTCTTCCCTCTGTCCCTCTCTCCCTCGCTTCCTTCCCTTATTTCAGTATTCTTCTATTCCCAGTGAAGCCTTTTTTCCTCCAACTTTCCTTCCATTTCTTTTTTTCTTTCTTTCTTTTTTTTGGTATTCTAGATTTAATTTTGGAGGGGTTTCTCAAATTATGATGATATGTGTTTTTATTGGAGTTCAATTAGCTGACCCATTTAATTGAAAGTTCTGAGTATGAGTGGGGCTTATCAAGTAGTGAGGTTTTTCAAGAGTGACTTTGTGGCTAGCCTATAAATTTTTTAGGAGTGGTGTTAAATATCAGCGTCTATGGGTCTTTTCTCTGGGGAATTTGATTTTCTTGGGAAAACATTCTTGATTTTCTTTTTTGGGGTAAAAAGTGGGGAGTACAAACTTGGTTACCAGAAATCTGAAACCGAGGAGTTAAGGGCTTGCTGAAGGGCTGGTGTCTGTTTTCAGTCTGACATCCATGGTGCCTGTAGCCTCTCTGATTCAATTTCCCCAGATATCAGATTCTCCAATAAACTCCCTTGAGGGGTTGGGGAAGGATGGTCATTTGGCATCACATAGTAGAGATGGGTTATTTGGACATTTCATCCATTGCACCTTTTTTCATCCCCATGTCTAGCCTCCAGTTGATATATACTTGATATCTCTAATTATTGAGACTCTCTGGGGCTTCTTGTTGGAAGATGTGCAGATTTCAGCTCCTAAAAGTCAAATAGGGCACCTAAAGGCTTTTCATTTTCTGTTCTCTTTTTCCTTGTAGGTTTATGATTTTCTTTTTTTTTTTTTTTTTTCATCCATTATATTTATATTTATTTCTTTTTTTTTTTTTTTTACTTTTTACTTCTTTTTATTTTTTTTTTTTTAATTTTTTTTATTGTTATGTTAATCCCCATACATTACATCATTAGTTTTAGATATAGTGTTCCATGATTCATTGTTTGTGCATAACACCCAGTGCTCCATGCAGAACGTGCCCTCCTCAATACCCATCACCAGGCTAACCCATCCTCCCAACCCCCTCCCCTCTAGAACCCCCAGTTTGTTTTTCAGAGTCCATCATCTCTCATGGTTCTTCTCCCCCTCCGATTTCCCCCCCTTCATTCTTCCCATCCTGCTACATTCTTCTTCTTCTTTTTTTCTTTCTTAACATATATTGCATTATTTGTTTCAGAGGTACAGATCTGAGATTCAACAGTCCTGCACAATTCACAGCGCTTACCAGAACACATACCCTCCCCAGTGTCCATCACCCAGTGACCCCATCCCTCCCACCCCACCCCCCACTCCAGCAACCCTCAGTTTGTTTCCTGAGATTAAGAATTCCTCATATCAGTGAGGTCATATGATACATGTCTTTCTCTGTTTGACTTATTTCGCTCAGCATAATACCCTCCAGTTCCATCCACGTCGTTGCAAATGGCAAGATCTTATTCCTTTTGATGGCTGCATAATATTCCATTGCATATATATACCACATCTTCTTTATCCATTCATCTGTTGATGGACATCTTGGCTCTTTCCACAGTTTGGCTATTGTGGACATTGCTGCTATAAACATCGGGGTGCACGTAGCCTTTCGGGTCCCTACTTTTGTATCTTTGGGGTAAATACCCAGTAGTGCAATTGCTGGATCATATGGTAGCTCTATTTTCAACTTTTTGAGGAACCTCCATACTGTTTTCCAGAGTGGCTGCACCAGCTTGCATTCCCACCAACAGTGTAGGAGGGTTCCCCTTTCTCCGCATCCCCGCCAACATCTGTCATTTCCTGACTTGTTAATTTTAGCCATTCTGACTGGTGTGAGGTGGTATCTCATTGAGGTTTTGATTTGGATTTCCCTGATGCCGAGCGATATTGAACACTTTTTCATGTGTCTGTTGGCCATTTGGATGTCTTCTTTGGAGAAATGTCTGTTCATGTCTTCTGCCCATTTCTTGATTGGATTCTTTGTTCTTTTGGTGTTGAGTTTGATGAGTTCTTTATAGATTTTGGATACTAGCCCTTTATCTGATATGTCATTTGCAAATATCTTCTCCCATTCTGTCAGTTGTCTCTTGGTTTTGTTGACTGTTTCCTTTGCTTTGCAAAAGCTTTTTATCTTGATGAAGTCCCAATAGTTCATTTTTGCCCTTGCTTCCCTTGCCTTTGGCGATGTTTCTAGGAAGAAGTTGCTGCGGCTGAGGTCGAAGAGGTTGCTGCCTGTGTTCTCCTTTAGGATTTTGATGGACTCCTGTCTCACATTGAGGTCTTTCAACCATTTGGAGTCTATTTTTGTGTGTGGTGTAAGGAAATGGTCCAGTTTCATTCTTCTGCATGTGGCTGTCCAATTTTCCCAACACCATTTGTTGAAGAGACTGTCTTTTTTCCATTGGACATTCTTTCCTGCTTTGTCGAAGATTAGTTGACCATAGAGTTGAGGGTCCATTTCTGGGCTCTCTATTCTGTTCCATTGATCTATGTGTCTGTTTTTGTGCCAGTACCATACTGTCTTGATGATGACAGCTTTGTAGTAGAGCTGGAAGTCTGGAATTGTGATGCCGCCGGCTTTGCTTTTCTTTTTCAACATTCCTCTGGCTATGCGGGGTCTTTTCTGGTTCCATACAAATTTTAGGATTATTTGTTCCATTTCTTTGAAGAAAGTGGATGGTATTTTGATGGGGATTGCATTGAATGTGTAGATTGCTCTAGGTAGGATTGACATCTTCACAATATTTGTTCTTCCAATCCATGAGCATGGAACGTTTTTCCATTTCTTTGTGTCTTCCTCAATTTCTTTCATGAGTATTTGATAGTTTTCTGAGTACAGATCCTTTGCCTCTTTGGTTAGATTTATTCCTAGGTATCTTATGGTTTTGGGTGCAATTGTAAATGGGATCGACTCCTTAATTTCTCTTTCTTCTGACTTGTTGTTGGTGTATAGGAATGCCACTGACTTCTGTGCATTGATTTTATATCCTGCCACTTGACTGAATTCCTGTATGAGTTCTAGCAGTTTTGGGGTGGAGTCTTTGGGATTTTCCACATAAAGTATCATATCATCTGCAAAGAGTGAGAGTTTGACTTCTTCTTTGCCAATTTGGATGCCTTTGATTTCTTTTTGTTGTCTGATTGCTGTGGCTAGGACTTCCAATACTATGTTGAATAGCAGTGGTGATAGTGGACATCCCTGCCGCGTTCCTGACCTTAGGGGGAAAGCTCTCAGTTTTTCCCCATTGAGAATGATATTCGCTGTAGGTTTTTCATAGATGGCTTTTATGATATTGAGGTATGTACCCTCTATCCCTATACTCTGAAGAGTTTTGATCAAGAAAGGATGCTGTACTTTGTCAAATGCTTTTTCTGCATCTATTGAGAGGATCATGTGATTCTTGTTTTTTCTTTTGTTAATGTATTGTATCACGTTGATTGATTTGCGGATGTTGAACCAACCTTGCAGCCCAGGGATAAATCCGACTTGGTCGTGGTGAATAATCCTTTTAATGTACTGTTGGATCCTATTGGCTAGTATTTTGGTGAGAATTTTTGCATCCATGTTCATCAGGGATATTGGTCTGTAATTCTCCTTTTTAATGGGGTCTTTGTCTGGTTTTGGGATCAAGGTAATGCTGGCCTCATAAAATGAGTTTGGAAGTTTTCCTTCCATTTCTATTTTTTGGAACAGTTTCAGAAGGATAGGTATTAATTCTTCTTGAAATGTTTGGTAGAATTCCCCTGGGAAGCCATCTGGCCCTGGGCTTTTGTGTTTTGGGAGATTTTTGATGACTGCTTCTATTTCCTTAGTGGTTATAGGTCTGTTCAGGTGTTCTATTTCTTCCTGGTTCAGTTTTGGTAGTTGATACATCTCTAGGAATGCATCCATTACTTCCAGGTTATCTAATTTGTTGGCATAGAGTTGCTCATAATATGTTCTTATAATTGTTTGTATTTCTTTGGTGTTGGTTGTGATTTCTCCTCTTTCATTCATGATTTTGTTGATTTGGGTCATTTCTCTTTTCTTTTTGATAAGTCTGGCCAGGGGCTTATCAATCTTGTTAATTCTTTCAAAGAACCAGCTCCTAGTTTCGTTGATCTGTTCTACTGTTCTTTTGGTTTCTATTTCATTGATTTCTGCTCTGATCTTTATTATTTCTCTTCTCCTGCTGGGTTTTGGCTTTATTTGCTGTTCTTTCTCCAGCTCCTTTAGGTGTAGGGTTAGGTTGTGTACTTGAGACCTTTCTTGTTTCTTGAGAAAGGCTTGTATTGCTATATACTTTCCTCTTAGGACTGCCTTTGCTGTATCCCAAAGATTTTGAATAGTTGTGTTTTCATTTTCATTGGTTTCCATGAATTTTTTTAATTCTTCTTTAATTTCCTGGTTGACCCATTCATTCTTCAGTAGGATGCTCTTTAGCCTCCATGTATTTGAGTTCTTTCTGACTTTCCTCTTGTGATTGAGTTCTAGTTTCAAAGCATTGTGGTCTGAAAATAGGCAGGGGATGATCCCAATCTTCTGGTACCGGTTGAGACCTGATTTATGACCTAGGATGTGATCTATTCTGGAGAATGTTCCATGGGCACCAGAGAAGAATGTGTATTCCGTTGCTTTGGGATGGAATGTTCTGAATATGTCTGTGAAGTCCATTTGGTCCAGTGTGTCATTTAAAGTCTTTATTTCCTTGTTGATCTTTTGCTTAGACGATCTGTCCATTTCAGTGAGGGGGGTGTTAAAGTCCCCCACTATTATTGTATTGTTGTCGATGTGTTTCTTTGCTTTTGTTATTAATTGCCTTATATAATTGGCTGCTCCCATGTTAGGGGCATAGATATTTACAATTGTTAGATCTTCTTGTTGGATAGACCCTTTAAGTATGATATAGTGTCCTTCCTCATCTCTTATTACAGTCTTTGGTTTAAAATCTAATTTGTCTGATATAAGGATTGCCACCCCAGCTTTCTTTTGGTGTCCATTAGCATGGTAAATGGTTTTCCACCCCCTCACTTTCAATCTGGGGGTGTCTTTGGGTCTAAAATGAGTCTCTTGCAGACAGCATATCGATGGGTCTTGTTTTTTAATCCAATCTGATAGCCTGTGTCTTTTGATTGGGGCATTTAGCCCATTTACATTCAGGGTAACTATTGAAAGATAGGAGTTCAGTGCCATTGTATTGCCTGTAAAGTGACTGTTACTGTATATTGTTTGTGTTCCTTTCTGGTCTATGTTGCTTTTAGGCTCTCTCTTTGCTTAGAGGACCCCTTTCAATATTTGTTGTAGGGCTGGTTTCGTGTTTGCAAATTCCTTTAGTTTTTGTTTGTCCTGGAAGCTTTTTATCTCTCCTTCAATTTTCAATGACAGCCTAGCTGGATATAGTATTCTTGGCTGCATATTTTTCTCATTTAGTGCTCTGAATATGTCCTGCCAGTCCTTTCTGGCCTGCCAGGTCTCTGTGGATAAGTCTGTTGCCAATCTAATGTTTCTACCATTGTAGGTTACATATCTCTTCTCCCGAGCTGCTTTCAGGATTTTCTCTTTGTCTCTGAGACTCGTAAGTTTTACTATTAGATGTCGGGGTGTTGACCTATTTTTATTGATTTTGAGAGGGGTTCTCTGTGCTTCCTGGATTTTGATGCCTGTTTCCTTCCCCAAATTAGGGAAGTTCTCTGCTATAATTTGCTCCATTATACCTTCTGCACCTCTCTCTCTTTCTTCTTCTTCTGGGATCCCAATTATTCTAATGTTGTTTCGTCTTATGGTATCGTTTATCTCTCGAATTCTGCCCTCGTGATCCAGTAGTTGTTTATCTCTCTTTTTCTCAGCTTCTTTATTTTCCATCATTTGGTCTTCTATCTCGCTGATTCTTTCTTCTGCCTCATTTATCCTAGCAGTTAGCGCCCCCATATTTGATTGCACCTCATTGATAGCCTTTTTGATTTCTACTTGGTTCGATTTTAGTTCTTTTACTTCTCCAGAAAGGGTTTCTCTAATAACTTCCATGTTTTTTTCAAGCCCAGCTAGTATCTTTAAAGTGATGATTCTGAACTCTAGATCTGACATCGTACTAATGTCCGTATTGAGTAGGTCCCTGGCAGTCGGTACTACCTCTTGTTCTTTTTGTTGAGGTGATTTTTTCCGTCTTGTCATTTTGTGCAGAGGAGAATAGATTAATGAGAGAACAAAATGCTAGCAGGGTAACAACGTCCCCAGAAAATATACTCTAAACAAATCAGAAAAGACCTGAAGCAGTGGGAAAAGAAAGGGAAAGAGAGAAAAAAGAAAAGGAAAGAAAAAAAGAAAAAAGATAAAGATAAAGATAAAAACAAACAAAAGCAGAACAAAACAAAACAAAACAAAAACAGAGTGTGATCAAATATGATCAGGCTGGATTATAGATCAGTGCCACACACTAGATTTTGGGTGTATTTTGGTCTGTTAAAAGAAAGTCCCTCCCAAAATTTTAAAGAAAGAAAAACTTATATGTGTACAAAAATAAGGGTTGATATGATGAAGGGATGGAATATGACTGTAAAGATGGAAATTATAAAAAATTTTTAAAAAGGATTTGATAAGTTGTTTGAAAAAAGAAAGAAGAGGATTAAAAAAAAAAAAAAGAAAGAAAAAAGGGAGAGAATGTGATCATGCAGGGGAGTAGAAAAAAACCATACACTAGAGATTTAGAGTATATTTTGATCTGTTAGAAGAAACTATCTCAAGATTTTAAGGAGAGAACAACTTATATATATATGCCAAAAATACGGGTAACTACTATGAAGGGATAGAATATGACTTTAAAAATGAAAAATAAAAATGTTTTTTTTTTAAAAAAGGGATTGATAAGATGTTGGTTGAAAAAGGGAAAAAGAAAAATTCAAAAAAAAGGAAAAAAGGAAAAAAGAAAAAAAGACAGTTAAAAAAAATAATTAACTTTGAAAGACTAAAGAATCATGGTAAAAAAGCCATGAATTCTATGTGCAGTGTTCCCCTAGCGCTGGAGTTCTGCCGTTCTCATTGATCGGTAAACTTGGTCTTGGCTGGCTGTTCTTGCTGATCTTCTGGGGGAGGGGCCTGTTGCCGTGGTTCCCAAATGTCTTTGCCGGAGGCAAAATTGCCCCGCCCTTGCCGGTCCGGGCTAAGTAATCTGCTCGGGTTTGCTCTCCGGAGCTTTTGTTCCCTGCAAGCTCTCCGTACAGCTTTGGAGGCGGAGAGTGAAAATGGCGGCCTCCCAGTCTCCGCCCCGGCGGAGCCGAGAACTCGGGGTCCCGCTCCTCAGTGAGCCCCCAGAGAAAAGCCGTCAGTCACTCCCGTCTCCCCGGTCTCCGGCCGCACTCCGCGCTCACCCGGCCTGTGACCGCGCCTTTCTATCTGGCACCCAACCCCGGGTGGAGTCTCCAAACCCAGCAGATCCCCGCGGTGCGCTCCCGCACCTCTCCTCCCGGGGGAAGAAGGTGAGTCTCCCCGGATCTGCCGCTTGTTGGGTCCCTGCTGGAGGAGCAGTGGCCCGACTGTGCCGCGGATCACGGTTTATGGCAACCCCGAGCTGAGAGCCCGCGCCTGGGCTCCGTCTCTCCAGCCGGCTTCCCTGCTCCGATACCTGGGAGCTCTGCCGCACTCAGGCACCCCCGGTCTTTCTGTGACCCCGAGGGTCCTGAGACCACACTGTCCCGCGAGGGTTCCACCCCCCACTTCGCCACCAGAGTGACGTCCCTCAGCGGAGCAGACTTCTAAAAGTTCCGATTTTGTGCTCCGTGGCTCTATCACTTGCCAGAAGCGGCCGACGGAGGCCCCTCCCCCGCCGTCTCTCCTCCCGAATATCGCCTCGGATTCACTTCTCCGCACGTCCTACCTTCCAGAAAGTGGTCGCTTTTCTGTTCAGAGAGTTGTTGCTATTCTTTTCTTCGATCTCCTGTTGAGTTTGTAGGTGTTCAGAATGGTTTGATCCCTATCCAGCTGAATTCCTGAGAGGAGACGAAATCCAGGTCTCCTACTCCTCCGCCATCTTGCTCCGCCCCCCTGATTTTCTTTTTATTCTTTATTGTTTTTAGTGTGGTCTTTGGAGGAAGTGGAGATAAAATACATATGTTTAACTGACATGTTTGTTTATTTACTTTTTTAAAACTGATATGTTTAGGGGCGCCTGGGTGGCTCAGTCGTTGAGCATCTGCCTTCAGCTCAGGTCATGATCCTGGGGTCCTGGGATCGAGCCCCACATCAGGCTCCCTGCTCCGCAGAAAGCCTGCTTCTCCCTCTTCCATTCCCCCTGCTTGTGTTCCCTCTCTCGCTGTGTCTCTCTCTGTCAAATGAATAAATAAAATCTTAAAAAAACAAAACAAAAAACTGACATGTTTAAAGAGAAGTCCAAACATTTAACTTAATAGTAGTTCTACTTGTACTCTGCAGGATACTTTATAGGTATCTATCATCACAGCAAGCTTCCAAAGGAGCTATTAGCATCTTTACTTTGTAAATGAGGAATCTGATTTTTGGAAGAAATAGAATTGGTTCAACTTCATCTGATGGGTGAGTTACTGAGATTGGGTTTTAACTCTGTGCATCTGACTCCCAAGCCTCATCATTCTCTGTGGTGCCATAGTCCCTCTTTTTCATGGGAAAGATATTATGTTAGGTCTTCATTTTACCACATCCATAGGGCCCAACAGTGTTCCAGTGTTTTTACAATTTTGCTTGCAGGAAGCAGAGCTAAGATTTTGTCCTTGGACAGACAACCTCTTGATGAGCACTAGGACATCCCCACTTCTTGTTCTTGTGCTCAGGTAGCCTTCCTGTACCTCACTTACCTCCTCTTTGGGGCTCTCCCTTTGGTGAATCACAGTCTCTGTGTCACTCCCAGTCTTGGATCACCTCTGTTCCCAAGTGTTACTCTGGTCCTGGCTTCTACTTCCCCAGATGATGATTTTACACACACTCTGCTCTCCTCCAGCTTTAACTCTCTTTCCCCTACTTGTGCTCAACTAATGACCTTGTTTTTTTTTGTTTTTTTTTTTTATCACTGAGAAAATGGAAGCTATCAGAAAAGAACTTCCATATCTTCCTTCTATCAAATCTACTAACCTGTATCCAAATCAAGCACCTTATATTCTCTCTTGTTGCACTGACTGAACTGTCCTTTCTCCTAATTTAGGCCAACTCCATCTTGAGGCACTGGATCCCTGACCTTTTAGCCTACCTGAAGACTCTTGCATCATTATTTTTTCCTTCTTTATTGGATCATTTCTATAAACATACATTATGGTATAATATTCTCCATTAAAAAAAAATCCTGCCTTCTGATCCCTCATCTAGCTACACTTCCATCTCTCTCCTCCATCTTACAGAGAAGTTCCTTGAGTTGCCTATATTTGTTTTCTCCCCTTTTCTTTTTATATTATTTCCTGAATCTTTTCAAATCAGGCTTTTGCACTTAGCACCCCATTGAAACTGCTTCCATCAAGAACACCAAGAACTACCCCCCTCCCAAGTCCGCTGGACGATTCTTAGTGCTTATTTACTAGATAGGCAGAATTCCACTCTATTGGTTTCTGCCTTCTCTTGAAAATAATGTCTGCATTTGACTCACCCTCGTGGATTTTCATTTCTCCTCCTGACTCCACAAACTGGACTGCTCCAGAGCTCAGTTTCTAGCCCTGTTTTCCTTTCTTTGAATTTTCATTTCCTAGATGATACATCCATTTCTGAGGCTTTAATATCATCTATATACTGATGATGCTAACATTAGTTTCTCCATCTTGAACTTTCCTCTCAACCTCAGACTTGCATTTTCAACTGCCTGCTCAACAGCTTGACTGTTGTTTAACAGACTTCTGAAATTTAACATGGTTAATAAAACTCATGATTTTTCCCCTTCACGCCCATTCTTCCATCACTGTCCCTCATTTTTTTTTACTTTTTTGTTTTTTAAAATTTAATTTTTAATTTTGTGTTCCTCATTTCTGTAAATGGTTCCTCTTGCACTCAGTATTTCTCAGTCTCCAAATCTCAAAGTCATCCTTGATGTATCTCTTTTTCTCACACTCCACATCCAATCCGTTAGCACATTGACTCTACCTTCAAAATAGATTCCACATATAATCCCTTCTTATTGCATTCATCACTAGCACTCTAATTCAGGTTGTCCTAATTTCTTGCCTTGTCTAAGATGATAGTATACTAACTAGTCACCCTGCTTCCATAGTTGTCTTAGTGCAGTTTGTTCTTTATATGGTAGCCAGAATGCTATTTTAATAGTATAGATGAGATAATGATGTACTCTGCTTAAAAGTATCCTGTCCTTCTGTTTTCTTCACAGCACTCACCTCTACAGGACATTATATAACTATTTGGTGATTTGATTATTTACTTTCTTTACTGCCAAAAGGAAACTTTAATGCTGGACTGTAAGGACTGTTGTTGGTCTTGTTTACCTCTGTCTTAGTCCATTTGAGCTGCTAAAACAAAAATACCATAGACTGGGTGGCTTTAAACAAGAGAAATTTATTTCGCACAGTTCTGGAGGCTGGGAAGCCTAGCAGATTGAGTGTCTGGTGAGGTTTTGTTTCCTGTCATAGATGGCTATTTTCTTGCTGTGTCCTCATATGGGGGAAGGGGCGAGGGAGATTTCTGAGGTCTTTTTTATAAGGGCACTAATCCCACTCATGAGGGCTCTGTCCCAATGAACTAATCTCTTCTCAAAGGCCCTACCCCTAATGCCATCATACTGGTGATTAGGTTTTAATATATGAATTTTGAGGGGACTCAAATATCCAGTCTATAGCAACTTCCATATTGCCAATGTCTAGAAGAGTGCCGGGTACTTAGAAGGTGCTAGTAAACCATTTAATGAATGAATGAATAAATGATCTTGGAAGCAGCCCACTCCTGGGATACTGTAATTGTTTCTTCAAATACCATTGCTTACTTCATCCTCCTGCCTCATCCTAAATAGCCACTCTCCCATGGATCCCTTAAATACATAAAAATTTAATGTTATGCAATTTGTTCTATTACCCTATGCAATTTATTTAAATATTAGTTTAGAGTGCTGGATAATGGAATAAAGTATATGATAAATAGATGATTAAATGACTTAAAATATGACTAGCATGGGTTTTCCTATGAAACAGTCTTTATGAACAAAACTCTATTATGATGGCTTTGGGGGGAATAAATTTGAGTTAAATTATTTCATCATACAGAAAATATTCTTTAAACCTCAGCTGTCTGTTTTGTGCCTTAACTGTGAGTGAATGTGTGTGAGTGCATATGTGGGTGCATATGTTTTAGAAGCTGGGACAGTTGCACGGTGGAAGACACAGCCTCTGCCCAACCCCTTCAGCACATTTAATCACTAAATATTATGATAAAGAATAACGTTTTATTAACTAATGGCTTTCACTTAAAACAGAGAACATGGTCATTGTTAGAACATAATCAAAGATTAACACAAAGTATTATTCATGACCCAGTTGAGTTGGGCCCAAAGTTTGTTTGCTACTTTTATGCGACACTTTATTTCTTTTTCTTGGAACTGCTTGTACAATGGGTTTTTGCACATATTTACAACAAAATGATGAGTCCTTCACAGACAAGATTCTATCAGTTTAACTTAAGAGCATATGGCAATTTACATATAAACTGCTTTATGTTTGGAATAATAAAAATGTCAGGACAAATAGGGAATGTTAAACATGGTGATATTTTTATACCATGTAAATTTATTGCCCCATTTAAAAATTAAATTTATAAAGGGATGTGATTGATACTGTGCAGTGTAGTTGCCAAAGAGACTCTACAGCACCACTGGAATTGTACATTCACTTTCAGGCTGAGTGCTGTTTTATTGGTAAATAATTTGACTGCTGCAGTGCTTCCTTTCATCTTGTAATCCCATATTAAGCCTACCTAGAAAACATAAAGAATATCTGGGCATACTGACTTATGTGTAAACAAGTTTCCTTGGCAGTCTTCCTCACAGAAATGGGAGTAAAATATTGGTCTGTTTCCTCATTCTAGTTGCTTCCTTCTGTGGAGTTTATTATGGTCTGGGATTTCTAAGGTCCTGAAAGAGTGCTGGTTTTCAGATCACTTTCCCAGGTTATACAAAAGTACAAGGTACTTAGTGAGCAGAACCTGAAGAGACTTACACTGGCCTCTTCAAATGGAATAAAACAGACGAGGCAAGGAAAGAAACATGGGAAGGAGACATGTCTGAACAAAGGATGTGCCAGCAGACAGTAGATCTTGTATGATTTACTCAAGGCTCTGTTTTTATTCCTTCTAAATTTTGAAGGAAGTGAAAGATATGTGTGAACACCTGTGAGTATATATAAAAACAAATGTGTGCATAAAATTTCGTATCTAAACTGTCTGAAATAACTCAGGCCTGTCAGCTCGATTCCCTTGAAAAAAGAAGTGGTGGAGAGAAATTCTCTAAAGTAGTTATAGACTCTTTTGGGATCAGAGAATGAATTTTGACTTGTGTTTAGAGACCACATTAATATGAACAGTACAAAGATCTAGATAACATACCCCAGCCATAAGAAAAAAAAAAAAAAACAGAAACAGATAAAACCAGAAAAATGGAAATTTTGCATCAACTCAAAACTTGGACAGGGGTCAACAGGGAGTTGTTCTGTGGTGCTTTTCAAGTGCAGAGTGTCTGCTGCTCTTTCTTGATGAAATGCTGGGATGGGAGGTAAATCGTGGGCATTTCATGCCTTTGGAGCAGACAGGTGTCCAGTCCTACTGGCACTAATTATAAATAATACTCTCCCAGAGTGGTTCAGTACTTAAGTCTTGGCAATTAGTCACATGTGTGTTGTCCCTCGTAGCCCAACTATGGGGATTTCAGAGTCTGTTCCTCATTGCTGGGAGATGATTCAGGAGGAATTCAATAGTGAATTTCTTCCAGCAGCCCTTACTCTTGTTTACAGCCTTTTTGCCAAAATGGGGTAAAAGAGGTAACAAGGGGGACAGGCCAATCTAAACCCAAAGCCCTTCCTGGTTCTGATTTAAGTGTTTTCTAAAACCTTCTTTAAGGAAGCATTCAAGGCTTATCTGAACATGCCTTGATTCAATAGAGTGTTGTCTCATAGCACATTGTATGTAGTAGTAGTAGAAGTAGCAGTAAAAACAGCTATTCTTCATCTGTCCAATAATTATACAAGGTAGGTGTTGTTAACCATTTGAAAGAAGAGAAAAGAAAATTGACGCTGAAAGATGTTGAATAGTCTGTCCATGATGCATACTACAGGTAGAAATAAATTGGTAAGTAAATGGAATAATTCCAATGGCAAGTCCACTGTTGTTAGCATGTAAGAAATATTTTGTTTTTGCCCAGCATTAAAATCATCTTTAGAAATCATAGAGATAATTTATCACCCCCAAGCATTCTGCCGATGCTAAATAACACTCTTTCATAATAAAATAGCACTTTAAAATTAGAGGTACCCTTTCAAAATAGAGGTTTATCTGTATTACACATTTAATTCTTACAATAGTCTTGAGAGATAAATAAGCATTATTTTTTTTAAAGGTTTTATTTATTTATTTGACAGAGAGAGACACAGCGAGAGAGGGAACACGAGCAGGGGGAGTGGGAGAGAGAGAAGCAGGCTTCCCGCGGAGCAGAGAGCCCAATGCGGGGCTCGATCCCAGGACCCTGGGGTCATGACCTGAGCCGAAGGCAGACGCCTAACGACTGAGCCACCCAGGCGCCCCATAAATAAACATTATTGTCCCTATTTTATAAAGCTGTGGAGGCTCATGACTTGCCAACATCTGTCCCCACTACCAGTAATTTTTGAATTGTAAGAAGTCAGGATCTTCTAATTTAAATTTCTTCCTCCTCTCCTCTTCTTTTTCACTGATACAGTCAACTGGTTGCTTGATCTCACATTAGGTACACAGCTGGGAGGTTGTAAGAAGTGCATTTTATGGCTGCCCTTCAAAACAAGCAAACAATGGAAAGCATTTAGCCGTTGTTGCTTCTATCTGTTCTCCCTAAAGTGTCTAGGTTATGCCTGCATATCTGGCACCCCCAGAAGCTAAAGGGCAAGAGGTGTGAAGCATATGCCACAGGGCTGAGGGAAGGTGCTATTGGGTTGCAACCTATGTGAAGCTCTTGGAGTCCACCTAGAAATGGTCACTGCAGCAGGAGCTGAAATAAGAGGCAGGCAGTGCAAGAGGCTCTGAAGCAATACACAAGATCAGTGCAATACAAGTAACAAACAAACAAAAACGAACAAATAAATCCACCCCAGAGTCAAGAAACATTAAAAATGGGATCAATAAAAATAAAAAAGATAACAAGTCCAAGTATATCAATAATATAATAAAGAAAAATAGATTAAACATACTAGTTAAAGGCTGAGAGGATCAGATTAAATTAAAAATATTCTAGTTTACATCTCAAGTATAAAAGCATAGAATGACTTAACGGATGGAAAAAAATATACCAAGCAAATGTTAATCTAAACAAAAGTGACACAGATATGTTATCAGATAAAATAGGCTTTAAGTCAGGAAGTATTATATATATAGAGTTACTAAATAATGGTAAAATACTGAAATTACCAGGAAGATTAGCAACTCTAAACTCATATGCTTCTAACAAAGTATCTTAAACCTATAAAGCAAAAATTGATAGAACCAGAGGAAAACAGACTTCTAGTAATAGTAAAAACTTTATTATACTGTCTCAATTGTCATATTCAACAAAACATATTTAATAAAGATATAGAAATTTGAACAACGCAGTAAACAGTTTGATCTAATAGAATGTACCAAATGCTTTGAGAATATACATTCTTCTTAAGCACACATGGAACACTTAGCAAAAAATGATCATGAACTGGATTAAAAAGCAAGTCTCCACAAATTTCAAAGAATCAGTATTATATACTCTGACCTATAACCTACATCTCTCAGATATTCAGAAATGCTGGATCCTTCTGGTAAGCTCTTGAGCAACAACAATTGTGTGGGTTAACTCCACATGAAGAGACTCTAGTAGTGGCCAGATGTATCTACAATTTTGGGCTGGTGGTGTTGGGAAAGGGGATGAATAGGCTTTGTTGCAGGTTGAATTATGAGGTGACAAACTACTTCCAATGATGCCTAAATACAAAAATATGCACTTGTTTTTCAGAAAATACAAAGAAGCCAGCAGTTAGGCAAGAGCTGAAAAGAAGTCAGTTATTCAGCAGCTTCTAGCAAGGGTAGTTATTGGAAATCTAGCTGAACCAAGGTGAAGAGATGTTTAGTTTATTAGAGAGGAATGAAAAATTTTTAGGTGTTGAACTATGTCAGAGGAGGTCAGATTGTATGAGTTAATGTGAAACTAACCTACTCTGCAATGGCTGTTTCATGCTGTGTCTAAAATTCAAGGCTATTTCTTCCAGGTGGTATATGCTATATGTATAGCCACATACAATTTTAATTTTCTGGATAATATTCTCATTTTTGGTTCTTTTCCCACTTTTTTTCATTGCCTAATCTATATAGTTGATGGTAGCTCTTTGATTCCTGCTCCTTTACATTTGAGTTATTAACCTAGATGGTATGAAACTAGATTCACATACACACACGCACACAACAAACCTCTTTTGATTATTCTTCCTTTAAGGAGGGTTGATAATTCTGGAGGCATGGAATATTAATTGCTGGTTGGGTACTAAGTTTTACCACTGACATTACCTATTAAGTATCTCTAAAGGAAATAATAAAATGGCAGCTTTTAAGAGCCCATTTGTGACTCATAAAATATGGGTTAAAACCTCCCATTTTATTACACTTTTACTTCTGTAATTATTACTGTAAGTGATAGAGCAGTGCAGGGTAATCAAGAAATCAACTCTCTCAACTCCTACAAAGGTCCATAGGCTCTCTGAAAATGATACAGATCTTATACTTGAAGACAATCTGTATAAGTCTAAAGGACACCCTGATGAAATAAAAAATAAACCAAATGAAAATGAGACCAAAAAAAAAAAAAACCCACAAAAGCCAAACTCCAAATAAAGCAATCAAAATAATGCTAAAATTATAGATCTGTAGAACCCTTGAGCCCATACAAACCTGGTCATTCCCTGCTTCCACACTTAGGATGACCCTAGGAAATTTACTCAATATCTCCATAGCTTAATTTGCTCATTCAGTAAATGAGGGGTAATAGTTGTACATAATGAATTTTGTGTTGTGGGGACTAAGTGAGCTGAAGTATATAAATACATTAGTACGAGTTCTGACATATAGCAAATGTCAATACTAATTAATGTCATTATATTATAATTAATAGTGATAATTGTTTTCTTGTACATGGCCCGTTAGATTGTCTTGTGGTATGTCTGATGTGATCTTTCTGAAGCCATGCGACTGGTAGCCTGTCTGTCCTGATATGTGCTTGAACTAGTAATCACAATTGACTTGTAGTAAAGCCTATTCTCACTCACTTTAGTTGGGAGAGGGTGGAAAGACAGTAAATCTAACTATTAGTTTTGTTTTTGTTTTTGTTTTTAAAGATTTTATTTATTTGACAGAGAGAGACAAAGCAAGAGAAGGAACACAAGCAGGGGGAGTGGGAGAGGGAGAAGCAGGCTTCCCGCGGAGCAGGGAGCCTGATGCGGGGCTCGATCCCAGGACCCTGAGATCATGACCTGAGCCGAAGGCAGACGCTTAACCACTGAGCCACCCAGGTGCCCCTAACTATTAGTTTTTAATAATATTGTGTGAATGCCCACTGTCTTCAAAGCATTGCTCTTTTAGTTGTAGGAATAAGCCATGGTCTCTGATTTTAAGAATTTATGGTATACTATAGGACGCAGATATAGATACAAATACTATCATACAGTAGAGAGAACTAGAAAGGAGTTGCAAGGGGAAGGGGAACTTGTGCATGGACTAAGGTTCAGATTTAGATTAAACCAATATTTAACCCATAAGCTACTGGATTTCATGCACTTGTTTCAGTATTGAACCAATCACCCATGGCTCTAAATTGGAACATTAGTTATTGTGATATGAAATAATCACTTTCAAATTGCAATTGTGTTCATCAAGGTGGTGCTTTTTGTGTTTGAAGCCAGGAGAAAAGATAAAAGTTCTTTAAAAAGTTTGCATTGCTACTGAGTAGAGTTTCCTTTGTCATTTGCTCCTAGGTCTTTTATCATTATTCATTCATTCATTCACTCACTCACTCACTCACTTGATTAACTAATTTGACAAAAATCTATTATGATTCCATTATGTGCCAAAAACTGTGCTGAGCATTGGGGGTTCAAAGATGAATAAATTGCATTCCTGGGATTCAAGAGGCTCACAGTCTAGGGAAAGAAACAACAGTGTATCAATAGATATATTACTACGTCATGTGATAAATTCTATAATTGAGGAATGAAGCAGGGATGTATGCATAGTTTTCCTTGAATTAGTTCTAGTTTGTTTCTGGGAAAAATGAGAAGGTTGTGATGCGTGTATTTGTGTCCCTCAGTGCCCTGGGCATTTCTGTAATCCTTGATTTTTCTATTGTATACACTCCAGGCCCCTGCCTTAAATACCGTGTTCGTGGCACAGGTTCTCTTTTTATTTGTCATCTAACCTACCCCCAAAGAAGTATTGATTACTCCTGATGTGAGATTTCTACTCTTGCAGGGTTAGAATTTCAGTAGGTACATCTTGAAGAAACAACCATTTAAATACAAAATGAGGAATGGATGTGACCGTGGCCTCTGGCTAGGGTGCCTGCCTGGGGCCCCCACCTGTCTCACCAAAACGGTCCATATCATATGGTGAAAAAGAATGGACCTCAGATATTGACAGACCTGGGTTGTAATTCTTGCTCCAGCATATATGGGCACTCTTGGGCAAGTTATTCAGGTTCCTTGAGGATAAGAATCTCTATTTCAGAGAGGCATTGTGCAAATCAAATGAGGTCAACATACATAAAATGCCTAATGCGGTGTTCTGTATGTCGCATACAATAATAAATTATAATGGGGAGAGACAGACAAGACTAATAACTAAAATGTGGAGTGCTGTGGTAATAAAGGCTACTGAGGAAATAAAAAGTAGGGAAAGAAGGAAGGTAAAGGAAGGGGTGGTTCGCAATTTTAAATAGAGCAGGCAGCGAAGGCCTTACCAGAATATGGCGTGTGAAGAGAGCCATGAAAGCAGTGAGGGAATGAGTCACATAGAAATCCGTGGGAAGAGAATTCCAGGCCGGGATCGGCCAGTGCAGAGACTGGTGTGTCTTAAACTAATTCTGGCTGGGGAGGAAAGAGCTGGGGGTATGTGTCGGAGGGGAGCAGGCAAGAAGCAGTAGGATATGAAGGCTGAGAAGGTGGAATGGTACAGATCATTTGGGCCCTTGTTGGTCATGACAAGGGTTTGGCTTTTCCTTTGAAGGAAACAGGAAGCTATTGGAGGTTCTTGTGGGGGAGAAGCAACATAATCTGAGTTAGATTTTAAAAGAATCAAGAGGGATAGACAACATGATAAAGCAAGTATAATCATGATAGAACCAAGGTTGTGGATATATGGATTCACTGTAAAAAATTTTTCTTTGCTTTGTTTGAAAATGTTCATAATAAAATGTTGGGGGAGAAAGATTCATTCTGAGTGATGGTCTGAGGAGAAGCTGAAGGCAGAGCAGGGAGCCCAGTTGGAGGCCAGGACAATGAGGCAGGGGAGAGGTAGTGGCTTGGAGAGGAGGGGTACTTCTGGGGGTGAGAATAGGGTTTTGAGTCTGGATATATATTGGGAGGGAGAGACATGAGAATTGAGTAGCAGATTGGCTGCAGGGGGTGAGAAAGAGAGGAATCAAGGATGACACCAAGTTCTCTGGCCTGAGCGACTGGACAGATGTGGTGACCTGTACGGAACAACTGCCAAGTTGCTGCATTCCGTGCTTTCGTTTCAGAAGGGCCTTTCCCACTGCGATACAGGTGAAGTTGTCTTTGTGCTCTCCTTTCCCAAGGACCTTCCTTCCAGGCCCAGTCACCCTGTATGGCCTCTCCCAGCCTGACCCACTCCTGTTGCTCACTGCCTGCTGCCGTCCCAAGCGTGGTATGGCTATGGAGCAGAAATAGCCCTGAACTTGGAGTCAGAAGACCGTAATTCTCTGCCTTCACACATCACTTAATTTTTCCGAACCTCAGTTACCTTATGAAGCTAAAAATGTACACATCAGGAATGTTGGGGAATTGCGAAAACAAGCAAGAAAACATTTAGCACAAAACCATTGCAGGTTTGCTCTTTCTTGCTTTATTTTCCTCACACTTCATCCCCCACTGAAATGTGTCCATGTTGTCGCTCACTACCCTGAAGGTCTTTGATTTATTAGAAAGACCCATGGAATTTCTAGAGTTCTGTGGTGACATTCTCAAGTGTGGAGCACTGGCCTAGGAGGCCCCATGAGTTCTAACCCTGCTTCTTCTCCCCACGAGCCAGATGGCTTGCACAAGCTGCTTCAATTTTCTGTGATTCTGTTTTATTGTCATGATATTCTCTAAGGTTCTTTGCTTCTAGATGCTGCCTATTAGAGGTGCATACCCACAGAAATCTCATTTAATGCTTACAGTAACCCCATGAAGTAGATCTGCTCTGATGTAGGTGACAGTATTTTCACCTGTTTGGTCTAAACCATTTTGGATTCTATTTTTTTTTTAAAGATTTTACTTATTTATTTGAAAGAGGGAAAGTGAGAGAAAGAGAGAGCATGAGCAGGGAGAAGGGGAGAAGCAGACTCCCTTGCTGAGCAGGGAGCCTCACGTGGGGCTCCATCCTGGGACCCTGGGATCATGGCCTGAGCCGAAGGCAGCTGTTAAACCAACTGAGCCACCAGGAGCCCCACCATTTTGGATTCTAAATGCAAGGTTTTCAGTCCAGTTTGTTTATGTCTGAGGTGTATTTAGTTATACATTGATTTAATAGAAGTTTATTGAACACTTAGGCCCTAGGTAAGCAGGGAGGTGGACCTTTTGGAACCCCCTTAAAATCACGCTCATCCAATTGGGACTTCTGGTGAAGAGTCACTCATGCAGCCAGACTGTGAAGAGCTGGGACAGTGTTCATGGGCAGGACTTCGAAAATTCTGACAATGGACTCTGATACAAGAGAAAAATGTGAGAAAAGATGGAAAATAATGAGCTCATTGATTCTTTTTTTCTTCAAGTTTTTACTTAAATTCCAGTTAGTTAACATACAGTGTAATATTAGTTTCAGGAATAGAATTTAGTGACTCATCACTTAACATACAACACTCAGTGCTCATCACAAGTGCCCTCCTTAATACCCATCACCCATTTAACCCACCCCCCCCGCCCACCTCCCTCAGCAACTGGAAAGGAAGCAAACTAGAGGAAGATTTGAAAGCTTTTCTTTGTTAACATGGCTAACTCTAGATAGAGGGGAAGTGGCTTTATTTTTACACTAACTTAATTGGCCATCTTTTGAGGTTGAGCTGCAGTTTTGTGGTTGGTTGTATTTTAATGTGCCCAATCAGCTTGATCATTCAGAAGCACGGGAGATGCTGAATGTTACATTTTCACATCTATCAGCATAGATGGGTTTAATAATTGAATGGTCAAGCTCAATTGTGGAGATAATCTGTGAACTCCTACTTGGTTTATAGAAAATATAGGTATAGCCCAGTGATAAATTTTCGGAGTGGGGGGTGAGTCCAGCTTATAGATGCAATCACATTACTCTATACATCTACCCTGTGCACAAATACCAGAGTACAAGGTCTATTATATTAATACTGTGCCGATAATGTCACTGATGATTAAAACACCAGAAACACCAAAAGTATATTTGTTAAGGTAAAGAATAAAAAATTAATATTTTATTTTTAAAATCATTTTATATATTTTTTAAAGATTTTTATTTATTTATTTGTCAGAGAGAGAGAGAACAAGCAGGGGAAGTGGCAGGCAGAGGGAGAAGCAGGCTCCCTGCTGAGCAGAGAGCCCGATGCAGGACTCGATCCCAGGACCCTGGGATTATGACCTGAGCTGAAGGCAGTCGCTTAACCGACTGAGCCACCCAGGTGCCCCCAAAATTAATATTTACTCAGCTTTTTGCCACAATTGAGTGACATTATTTTAAAGCTTTATTGAAGTATAACTGACATAAAGTAAACTGCATATATTTAAAATGTAAACTTTGATGAGTTTTGACATATGTATACACCAGTAAAACCATCACCACAGTCAAGATCAATGAACATATCTATATTCCTAAAAGTTTCTTTGTGCCTCTTTGAAATCTCTCCCTTACTTCCTTCCCCAACCTCCTTCTAGTCCTGGGGAACTACTGTTCTGCTTTGGGTCACTAAAGTTTAGTTTGCATTTTATAGAATGTTATAAAAATAGAATAAGATGATATGCACTTTTTGTTTGTTTGGCTTCTTACATTCAGCTTAATTATTTTGAGTTAATCTATGTTGTTGCATGTATGTAGCAGTAGTGTATTCTTTTTTTATTTCTGAGTGAATTTATTTTTATTGCTCAGTAGTAATCCCCTGTATGGATATAACACAATTTATTTATCCATTCATTGGTTCATGGACATTTGGGTTGTTTCCAGTTTTGGCTAATACAGATGAAGCTGCTGTGAATGTTCCTTTACCAGGCTTTGTAGAGACATATGCTTTTATTTCTCTCTCTCTCTCTCTTTTTTTAAAGATTTACTTATTTATTTGAGAGAGAGAAAGAGAGGGAGAGCATGAGCAGGAGGGCCAGAGGGAAAGGGAGAGGGAATCTCAAGCAGACTCTATGCTGAGTGCAGAGTCCCATGCAGGGCTCGATCTTGGGACCCTGAGATCACAACCTGAGCCAAAACCAAGAGTCAGATGCTCAACCATTGCACCACCCTGGCGCCCCTGTTTTTATTTCTCTTAACTTAATGCCTAGGAATGGACTCACTGACTTATATGGTAGGTGTATTTTTAATTTAAATTTGTCAAACTGTTTTCCAAAGTGATTGCACATTTTATTATTCCTTCCATCAGTATATGAAAATTCTAGCAGCTCTACATCCTCACCAACATTTGGTATAGAAAGTCTTTTTAATTTTAGCCAGTCTACCAGCAATGTACAGAGATCTCATTGTAGTTTTAATTTGCATTTCCCTAATGACTAATATTAGGCATCTTTTGATGTGCTTCTTTGTCATCTCTATATCTCCTTTGATCATATACCTGTTCAAATCTTTTACCCATTTAAAAAAGTGAGTTCTTTTCTAATTGAACTGTGAGAGTTCTTCAAACATTCTAGACACTTTTTTTTCATATATGTGCTTTGCAAATGGTTTTCCCCGGTCTGAGGCTTACTCTTCATTTTTGTAGTGGTGTCTTTAGAAGAACAAAATTTTAATTGTGATGACATCCAGTTTATCTTATAGTTTGTGATTTTTTGTGTCCTATTAAAGAAATCTTTGCTAAATGTAGGGTCACCAAGAATTTTTCTCTTTTTTTCTAAAATTTTTATAATTTTAACCATTACATTTAGGTATTTGATTCATTTTGAATTAAATTTTGTACTACAAATCATTGCTGAGCAAAATTTTAAAAAGACCTAAATAAATGCAAAGATATATTCATGGAGCAGTAGACTCAATATTGTTGTCAATTCTCCTCAAATTGATCTATAAATTCAACCCAATCCCAATGAGAATCTCAGCAGCCCTTTTTTGTAAAAATTGACAAGCTGATTTAAAATTTATATGGAAAGGACCTAAAGTAGCCAAAACAACCTAAAAAAGAACAAATTTGGATGACTTACCCTACCTGATATCAGGACTTACTATAAAGCTATGGTAATCAAGAGAATATGGAATTGGTGTAACAAACAGATTAATGGAACAGCATATAGAATCCAGAAATAAATCCACACATGTATGGTCAATTGGTTTTCAACATGTGTGCCAAGACAATTTAGCGGGAGAAAGGATGATCTTTTTCACAAATGGTGCTGGAACAATTGAATATTTGCAGGCAGTGAAATGAACCTTGACTCTGTGGACATTTTACCAAGTCATTATCAAGAACCTAATAAAATACTGTATTTTTAATGGGTTTTTAAAGTAACAAATGGTTAGAAATAAATGATTCGTTATGGGAAAAGTTTAAAAATTTGAATTATCACTAGCTAACAGAGGAAAATTCATACAAGTTATCATATAAATGGTAATCAATATTAACAAATACAATTCATCAGTCTCTTGCTTGCCCCCTATAAAACTGTGCAAAAAAAAAAAAATCCAATACAACTCCAATATATAGAAAATGGGAACAGCCAAGAGAGTCACATGCTCTATCATTCTGTCTACATAGGCAAACCAATTTATAAATACATATTTTAAAATGTCGAAAAAAGAACAAGACTAGGTTGTTTTGAAACAGTTTGCTAAATCAATAAAACAAAACTTCTTTGTGTCATTATATATACCTCTTCTGTGTCCAGGATGGAGCCTGTGGTAGCAAATACAAAACTGAGAGATGAAGGTAAGTGATTGACTAGTTAAGAAAGAATTTATTTATTTGTGATCAATCCCCTTAATACTATTTATATGTGACTCTCCAGTCTCTGGTGATCACCATTTCATAACCAAATAAAAAAAAACTGTTTTCCTTCTCCATTCCCTAAATGCAGATTTGCTAGAGTCCTTGCTGCTTTCCATGCCAGTAGATGGCATTCTTATTCTTGTTTTTATTTTAATAGTCTTAGATTCATGATAAATGTAATGCTGTGGGCTGGACTTACATTCAGTTCTGGTTCCCACAGTCCAAGTTCAGGATGAACAACTTCTGATGCACATAGAAAGGAGAGGCACATACTTAAGAGAAAGATAAAAATGCAGTCCATGGAAAATAGAGATGTGTCCAAAAAATTGCCACTTCTTTATTTTTTACTTAGCTGGTTAGTGTCAGGTCCAGTGAGGATAGGAGTTTTTGGAAGGGAAAAGGTCTTGGGTTTGGATGTTTTGGATGTTTCCTCATCCCCTGCTTGCTTGGTCCTGATGACTCTGCTGCTTTGATGTATCCGCTTGGCATAGTCAGGGTTCGTTTTCCAAATCTGTAGACGCTGTGGTCTGCTGATCTCAGCCACAGTCTTCTTCAGCCCTGGCTTTGCCCCCACCACAAAGACCCTTCTTTAGGGTTATCGTACCCACAGGAGGGCAACCTGTGGCTAACCTTCTTGCTATTCTTGGCTGCAGTCTGACTCCCTCACTGAGGGCACCTGTGAATGACAGGATTCCTTCCACACCCACCACATGGAGCCACTGGAATCTCAGGGCCACCATTTCTGACCTGCTGCCTATATGTGTTCCACTGCCATTTTTATTCTGCGGCAATTACCATGTTCTGGGTAGGGGTATAGTGCAAAGTGGCATCTTCCCAGGATTCCAAGTAGGAAATAGGCCCAGGGGCCCCTGCCTTTAGCTTAACCTTCCATCATTCTGGGATGGCTACATATTCACTCAGTCTTCTGGGTCCAGTCATACCTCTCCTCCTACTTTCTCCCTTCAAGTTTTTGTCCCCAGAAATGGAACAAAATTTTGCTTGTTCCAGAAAGGGCAATTCATCCCATTTAGGTCTGTTGAAAACCCCCCTTAATTTTTTATTTTTTACCATACAGATGATCTTTGCCGTAAATCAGTGTTTTCAACAGTGTCATACGCAGTGTTCCCCGTTTATATAACAAACATTTTGTAATACCTCTTGGCTATAAGTATTAAAACAATGACCTAACTTTATTATGAAGGAGAGTGAAAAGAAAGTAATTTTTTCTAAAAAGACGTTTGTGTCTGTATGTACAATCACCATGAATCCCACAGCCATGAATGCAGACTGTCTTACTGTTAACTCAAATATCAAGAATGGTAAGATTGTTCAAAGCTGTGAACTTCATTGATAAAAATATGATCATAATAAACTATAATTGTTCCTTGATTTACTTTGCAGTTACCATACTGGAAAGTCAGCACATATTAAAAATGGGCAAATAATACTACCTATATGTACACCAAAATTAGATAATTATAAAAATACCTTCATTAATGTGATGTACAAAATTCTGTGCAAACAATTCTTTGTGCAGAGCTGTCTTGTTCCAAGACACATAGCATCTCTGCCTTCTGCTAACTAAATGCCAGTTGGGCTCCAATCATTGTGATGACCAACCCCCTCCCCTGTTTCCAAACCTCTCTTGGGGGGCACTACCATTCCTATTGAAAACCATTGTTTTAGGCAATACCTTCCAATAAAATTAGTTTATGATCTTTCCTGGGTCTGCAGTCACAGGTTCAGTAATACTCTGCAGAATGAGCCCTTTGTTCATTTATTTTCAACTCATCCTGACATGTATGCTGTGGTACAAGTGTCCCCAGTATTGATATATCTGGGGACTCCTAGGTGGTCCAAGTTTTGTTTGAGAACCACAGCACCATACTATACTGCCCTTCTATTCCTGTCTTTTGCTCATTTGTCTATTGAACTGTTTTCTCATGGATTTGAATTAACTCTTAATACCTCTCAGTTATGATTAGGAAATTTGAGATCCAGAGAGGCCATGTCTCATGAAGGGTCTCAGAGGTGGAAATTGCATAGATCTAAGACCAGAGCTCCAATCTTCTGACCAGAACCTTCCTATTACTTCGTATTCTTATTGCCTCATAAATTAATCCATTGGCTTTTTAATTGGAAGTCTGTGTACAAATAATCTTTTTTTTTTAAATTAATGTTGATGCAAATCAATTCAGTAGGGCCTGATTGTGATTGTGCCTGGCTGAAGTTATACAGTGAATTTCTAAACCCACAGACCTATAACGTGGGGACCCCATTAAAGCTACAGTCACCTTATGAGGCCCAGCCCAAGGAAGTCTTTCAACTATACCCATAGTTCCTCTTCGGACCCCACGAGCCATGGCTTTCCTTGGTTTCTTAATACATATTTATCCATTCTTGTAGTCAGGCTTTGTTTACTGTATTGTCTGGACTTTTCTTTCTTCTTTTTTTCACACGTAAAGGTTTCCATTGCCTAGATCTCCAGATACTGTCTGGAACAATCCATCTTGCCTGGAACCAGATAATAATGTAAATCAAACATGTAACACAAAAACAGAAACAGTTTTATTGTCTTCTCTTGATGTAGCAAGTTCTGTATAACAGGGAGAAAATTCACATCTCTGTACAAAATTAGAAAGAAAATTCTATATTAGGTGTAAATTTTATGATCCAATCCCCTCAATTTGAGTCCTTCTGATCTATCTAACTGTTATTCTTTCTAAATCAAGAAAAGCACATTAGGCGTAATGGTTGAGTTGTGAATGATAAACTCTGTGTGTATATTAGGGAGAGAATGCATATGTAGCAATTGACTTAACTAGGTGAGCAGCCCTGGGCACATTTATGTCTGAGATCCAAATCAAGCCCTTAACAGGCAAGATTCTTTAATATAAATGAGAAATAGGCTTTATCCTGCCATAATGACCTGCAGCCTCTCAGACATGACTCTCCACAGACCGATCACTCCACACAAAGGTTGGCCAGCTCACCAAAGCTATTATCTTTTATTTATGCAGATCAGATTGTGACAATCCTTGGAATTCTTTGTTTTATCTTCTTTTTTTAAATCCTTCTGACATGGTCCTTTCTTTCTTTTTCTGTATCAGCAACTCCCCAAACAAACATTTTCATGACTTTCCAAGTCATTGAATGAAAATATTAGAGTATAATTTGGTTAGCTTGTATTATTCCACACAGAAAAGAAAACTGTTTTAATTTTGGAGGCTACTAGATAAAGGAAGAGGGAAAAATTCCTTAATTTTTTAAACCACACAGGGAGCCATGTATTGTGCCAACATACTAACCAGCACCAAATCCCAGTAGTTTACACTTCCATTATTTAATATGCCCTCTGGAGTTTGGGATGTGGCTCAGAAAAAAAATTTTTAAATTTCTTACATATGACCCTAATTTCAATGGATGTGCTTTAAAAAACCTTGGCTTTCTTCCTTTTACATTTCCCATTAGTCAATATTAGCTACATATTCATGGGTGAGACTTTAAATAGCACACATCTTGTTAAAAAAAACATATCAGGGTGGCTTTTTTTTTTTTTAAGTGGGTGTGCTTCCAGTGATCTTTCCCTCTTGGGGGATTGGAGGAAAATGTTCAGCAGTAGGAGCTGAAAGAAAAAGAGAATATCACTTCTGAGTGTGGCAGTTTAGTTTTCATTGCATATTACTTTTTTTTTTTTTTCCTGTAGTGCTGTTCTTTCTAGCTTTTATCTAAGCCAAGTAACAAGGCAAGAGGCCCACTGAGAGATCAGGCAACAACCATTGTAGGAAGGATTTTCCCAGTTGATTTGGGGGATGCTGAATTCAGCTGACATCCTCAGGGTTCTTATTCCTGCATTTAATCCATAAGCATTTTATTGAATGCTAATTATTATGTCTCAGTTACCCTGCTAGATGTTATGGCAGATAGAAGAAAGAATCAAACATGATTTTTGCCTTTATTCATTCATTTGATAAACACTTGTTATCCACTGGCAAAACGACAATGCATCAGCTCCACTGATCTTTTCAATCTGGTGTGGAAGACAATAAGTAATGATGGATGTTTCACAAACAGGGTAAGTTGTGGGGCTGCCATATAACTAGAGGTACCAGGTGCTACAGGAGCATACAATTCAGGATACCAACTTAGTGTTGCATGTGCAAGAGTCAGCCAAGGTCTACCTGAAGTAATAAAATGTACCTTGAGCTCAGAAGCATGAGAGCTTGGGATGGTAGGGAATGGAGTGTCCCAGGAAGATGGGACACAGCTGTGTGAAGGCTGAGTTGAGTGGTGCATTGGAGGAACTAAAGAAAAGCTCAAAGCTAGGTAAGACTCAGTTCCTCTTTCTCATTTCAGGAGTGAATTTTGAGGGCTGCTCATGGCCACAAGTGGCTTCCTTAAGTGACTGGAAGAGGTGAGCTTCATTAGGAGCAACTTGCCACCTGTAATTCACATCTCACTGGGAGGAGGGGTGAGGACCCCCTCCCCCCACCCCCCGAAAGAGGAGGATGAGGGAGAGGAGAGTTCAAAAACTAAATTGTTTGGGATGGAGTTAATATAAAGAAACAGCAACCCATAAAATATTAATTGATGATAAGAGGAAAATGTCTCTCCACAACCAAGGAATAATTGAGCTCCTGAGAGTGGACACGGATTGTATTTCAGGCTTCTTGTCAGTCATTATTAACAGCCTGCTAGGAATGAATCTTTAGCTGCTGGCTGAAGGTCGAGGGTTAAGAACATGGGATTTGGGTCAGGGAAGTCCCTTTAGAGAAAGGAGAGGAGATGGGACTAAATCACGGAATCAGAGAGGGAGAAAGTATTAGAAGACTGGGGCAGCCAGAGGCTCTGGAGGACAAGGGGGCTTTAGCTCTAGCACTCATTCATCTTGTGACTCCCCGAGACCATTCAGTGCGACAATTCACATGTCCAGTTTGCAACTGTGAGCGGAGGCCTTGTAATTTCCTAAGTCAGAAGTTTGCCATAGTCTCCTCTGGCCACACGGAAGCCATTTCCTACCACAAGAAAGGAAATTGCATTATCGATAGGAAGAGATGTGGTTGGGTTAGGGAGTGAGGTGTGACAGAATAGTTCTTCAAGGGTATTACTTGAGGGTCCCCAGGAAAGAAGGACAACATTTTTCTTGCAACTGTCATAGAATAAGCTGCATTGCATTCATGGTAAGTTTCTTGTAATTGTAGTTAGGGCATTTATTTCTTTTAATTCCTTTTTTAAAAAATATATTAAAAATCAAGAATCCTTCTAGACAAACTGTTCTTTTAAAAAAAACCCAAAAAACAACCTTTCATGGTTTTCATTTATGATGGATCAAGAATTTTTTTTTAATTTTTGAGATGAAGAAACTATAGAACAGACCATATTTGACTACATGTAGTAAACCAGTGGTGAAGTCCATAACACAAAGTGGAGATCCTAAGAACTCAAAATAAAACTAGTTAGATAAGAGCAGAAACAGAGGGAAAATATACATGAAAATAATAATAATTAAAAAAACCCCAAACTCATCTAAGCAATCATGCTCGGATCTTAAACAGGACTTGTTATCTTGGACTGACCCTATCCTTGCATGCTGGCTTTGCAAATTTATGCTAAATTTTAAAATGGATGATTTTCATGAATATACTAATCCCTCTAGTCCCTTAATATGGCCATCAAGTCAGAAATTTCTATGTTCCAGCATGAGTGCTCCCTTCTCAGGGCACACCTATGAGAATGCAGTCCTTATTTATTGCATTCTGGGTAAGGCGAGCTATCTTGTTCACATGTAAGAAACTGTAATGCATCCTGCACATTTAAAGTGCCCTCTGAAGCGTTCTCCTTCACAAACTCTCCCTTTTTCCCTGTTACCTCTAAATTTTTCATACCGTCTTGAGCATCTCTCAAAGAATTGCAAATTCTGGCTGGAACATGATTAATTTAGCATGTGGCCTCTTTCGATGGAGTGCTCTGCTGTCCATCCTCCTTATGCAAGGCTATCTCTCTTCTTGGCTCTTAGCAGGAAAAGTGAATTAAGGCAAAGGCCCAGGCTGTTCAGTTGTGCTGCTTGAAAATGAATTTTTACTGGCAGTGCCACAAAGGCAAAAGTGTGGTGTTTCAAAAGTGAAATTACAATATACAGTTGATATTATTTTAGTTGCAAAGCTCAGTCACCCCATTTCCCTCTCACAGCTTGCCGAGGGAACATCCGTTATTCTTTATTTGGAGGTGAAAGGCAAAACAAAGACATTTCTCCTCCTTAAAGTCTCCCTACCTTTATATTGTTCATATTTCTAGCACCTTCGTTATTCATTTCATCAGCTAACATTTTCTGTGAGAAGGTCACCTCCCTTAACTATTGAGAGGAGAGGCACATTTATTTCCCTTGCTGGAATTCTTTTAATAGAATTCAACTTAGCTGAGCCATGAAGGCCAGTACTACACTCAGAGATGGCTTCCAGTGGTGCTTACCAAGGAAATCTGCTTCAGAATATCTTTGAGACTTGGACCTCTATGGTTCCCATAATTTTTGTGAAGAAGGACAGTGAAAAATATGAACCTCTTTTTTGGAAGAATTTTGACATCTCATTTGAATATACCTCTTATAATTTACTTACTTGCTTAAAAATACTCTATTTGTGTAAGAGATGTGATTATTAGGTCTCTAAACTAATTAGCAAGTGCCTGGCATGTAGTTAGGGCTCAGTCCATGTTAGTGATGATGATGATGATGATGATGATAAGGACAAAGAGGAGGAGAAGGATTATAGAATGTTAGGTCTTTGAAAATATCACCAAACAACATGTTGATAAGACAAAGCTGAATTTATTTATACTATGGTAAAGTTGGGGGTGGTGATGGGGAGGGAAGCACCTCTCCAAAGTTCTAATAATGAATGGAAGTCTGGTTTAAGGCAGGTCTTTCAAGTTTGGAGGGTAGTGGAGGTTGGAGGAGCTAGTAGACAGCAGTATGGGAATTTGGGAGGAGGATGTTCACTGGGATTGAGTAAAGATCATGACGTGATAGTTCAGGATTGGTGGAGTCAAGAGTTTTGAAGGGTCTTAGAGAGCAAACAGTCGTTGGATGGAAAAGTTGAGCGTTTTGATGTTCACTTAAGTGGGATTTTCAGGAAGTTCCTGGAACTGACAATAAAGTGATTTGCAACTTTTTTTCTTCCTGGGCAAGTTTTCTGAAGTAATAAAGTAACATCAAGGAAGGCAGTGAAATAATAAAGTTATGTTGGTGAAGATGGCCAGTAGTAAAGCTGCACTAACATCACGGTAAATTGTGTGGATACAGAGGGCTTAGATTCTTCCTCCTCATCCTCCTCATCTTCCTCCCTATTCTGGAATTTTGAAGATGAAGTTATTTACTATCAGGGAATTAGTTATTTGAGATGTGTGTGTGTGTCTGTGTTTGTGATAATATGCTGCATATTCTGTGTTGACTTAAAAAGAAATTCTATGCCAGGCAAAACGTTTTCCCAAGACTCGTTTCAAATCTTGACTCCTTGTAGATTCTGACCAAAGTGCTGGAGAACTTCACATCCTCCAAAATCTAGCTCCTTTGTGGACACTCTCAGGTATCCCTGTGAGGTATTAGGATTTGCTGCTTTCTTGTCTTGCTTTCCCCACACTGTGAGATCCTCAGAGTAGGATTTGCATCAGCTTTCTGCCATTGAATACTTTTCTGCCTAATGCCTGGGACTGTACTAAATGCTGAAGATACAATGAAGAATAAGAAGCAGTGCCTGCCCTCTTTGGGGTCTCATCCTGGTAGAAAAGTAAATGAAATAATTGTCATTTATTCAACTTTTAATGTTTCTATGTGCCTAATAGAGCATTACACCTAATAGGGTTCCAACAAGTCTGTGATGAATGAATGAATGGCTGCACATTTGTGAGCTGGGTGTGAAATGGTATTTTATTGTGGTTTTATTTTCCTGGGAAATTTTTTATATATCTCATTTATTGCTCCTTTTCTAAAAAATTGTCTTTTATATCATTTACCTGCTTTATTTTTTATTCTTATTTATTTTTTTGCTGTTGTTACTAGGTTGTTGTCTTAAAAAACATGGGTATGTAGGATTTTATTATATATTCTGAGCAAAAGTTTCTTACTGGTTTTGTGGATTGTAAATATCTTTTCTCTGTGTCTGGCTTGTGTCAGTGTCACTTTAATATATTGCCTTTTGTGCTCCAGAAATTTTAATTTTAGTATACACATATTTATTAATCTTTTTATTTATGGTTAGTGCTTTTTTGGTGCCTTATGTAAGAAAAACTACCTACCTTGACATGATAGAGATGCTCTTTATTTTCTTTTAGAAGTTTTGAAGTTTTGCTTCTTGAATTTATTTCGCTTAATTTACTTGAAATTGATTTTTGTGTTTGGTATAAAGTAAACATCTGACTTTATTTTAGTTCTCTTACATGCATATGCTGATCACTATATGCGAATACTTAAGGGAGGCCCTCTACAAATCTCTGAAGGTTCTTTTTTGCACTGTTCTCTCCTTTCTTTTACTTTGTCCCTCTAACTATAACTTCCTTGGTGTCCCTGAATTCTCAGCTACGTGTCCTTAACTCAGGTTGTTCACTGGACTATGCCCGAGTTCCTCCTGTGTGTGCTGGAAATGCTCTCAATGCAATAAGCTGGGCAATTTGGGGATCCCTTCATTTGTTTTAGATTTCTGAGATTACTATTTTTAGTTGCCTGATGTTGAGTGTCTTCAGCACCTTTGTTTCATGTATTTTGTCCATTTTTTGGTTGTTTCAGACAGGAGGGAAAATTGGTCTCTGTTATTCCATCTTGCCCAGAGCAGAAGTCTGAAGTGGGGAATGAGAATTGAACTACTTAGGATGTGAAGCTGGAGAAGGTCAATTTGGAAGAGGTAATTTTATGGATCAACAATCTGAAAGGAGGCTCACAAAGATTCATACAAGTAGCTGAGGATATGGAGGCTTGGCGAAGTGATTTTCTCTCTGTGATTTGTGTACCAGTTATCGCAGTCCAGGAAATTAGATGGTGGGTTGGGTTGCATTCTCCCAGAGCTCTGGCATTACATTTGGAAAGACAAAATTAAAAGGATCTTCCCCTCAGCCCCCGAGTGTTCATGGGACCTAAGAAGAAGGCTGTGGTTTGGGCTAGGATAGACTTAGAGTGGTTCTAGGCAAAGAAGCAGACTTTCTGAGGAAGGAGGCCTAAGTTAGTGCAAGGTTTCTTGAGACTTCCTCTTGAAAGTCCTGCAGCCTCACTTCCACCACAGTTGTGGTAAAAAGCATCCCGGGGTCAGCCCAGAGGCAAAAGAGGGGGCACAAAGGGATAAATATGTGTGGTTGTTGGGGCAAATGTGTTTTGAACCAATTACCACAGTAACCTACTAAATGTTTTGAGTGGAGAAATGAAGAATAAAATGAGAAAGACAGGATATGCCAGATTGTGAGAATCTTGAATGCTGGGTGTTATCAAAGGGAAGTTAAAGGCCCTGGTGCCTGGGATTAATAAAATGAAACCAGTGTTTTAGGAAGAATAACCTGGTAGTGATATGTGTTATGATTAGAATAAGGAGTGCTGGATGTGGACTGAGAAGCTAGGAGGCTGTTGCAGCTATAACTCAGGTGTGAGAAGGTGGGACCGGAACAAAGGTGGATGCAATGCAGATAGAAAAGGGAGGGAGACTTCTAGGATATTTTGATTATGATTGGACATGTCAGAATCCTGCCTAGTATAAAGATGTGTTTCCCTTGGCGCATGATAGGTATGAAAACCAAATAAAGAATTATGCCACGTCAAGAAATACATTAAGCCAAGACATTTCAAAGATTCATAAGAACAAGAGAGAGAGGACATGAGACCTATTAATCAAAATGGGGAGGAGAAAGGAAGTAGCAGAGAATAGAAACAGTAGAAATTAAAAGTGGGAACAGGGACAATGATCATACCCAATGAGAAAGAACCTAACCCATGGGGAAAAAAAGAATATTCACAGAGGAGGAGTTAAAAAAAAAGACACTTCATAGAATACATACCATTCTGTGTAAACTGACAGAGAAGCAAGTAGGACATAAATCTCCATGACATCACTTAAATATAATGGTATAATAATCGATTTTCATTATTGATAACACATTCATTCATTTAATAAACTTTTCTAAATATTTACTGTGTACACACAATATACTCATCTCTGACACCGTTATGTGCAAAGAGATTAAAAAAAGACCTTCAAACCCTACCATCGTGAAATTTGGAGACAGATGTGTACAGAAAGACTTTTAACATCCCAGGATAAGTACTAAAGTAGTGATAGGAGCAGCTTACTTGAAACACAGAGGAGGGAGAGAATAACTTTTCTTGAGGGTATCAGAGATGATTTCACTGAAGACTTGAGATGATCAGTAGGAATGGCAGTTCAGCAGTTGGAGAAGGTGGACCGTCTCATTCCAGGTAGTGGCAAAGAGGGGAAGGCTTTTGAAAGTGTGGTGGAGGGTCACCAGGGTGGCTCAGTCGGTTAAGTGTCTGACTTTGGCTCAGGTCGTGATCTCAGGGTCCTGAGATTGAGCCCCATGTCTGGCTCTGTGCTCAGCAGACAGTCTGTTTCTCCCTCTCCCTCTCTCTCTGTCCCTCCCCCTGCTTGTGCCCTCTGTCTCTCTCTCTCAAATAAATAAATAAAATTAAAAAAAAATAAGAAAGTATGGTGGATTGGAAGACCAACAAGAAGCCTCATTAGTCTGATCACCAAGGTGAGGAAGCTGGGAAACCATTTAAACTATTAAAAAGTATTTGACATCTTTGGCACCCAAAGGGTTAAACTGTCAGGTATCTGGAAGCTTGTTAGCTCACATAGCCCTACACTACCCACACTACCCAAACTGAAGTGTTTCTTAGTGGTATTTACTACAATTGTCTATTCTTAGTTTCTTTCCTTCAGTATGGTGGTGTGACTATTATAACACTTGTAGAATTTTTAAGCAAGAGGCTTATGTGTCCTCCTGTGTTTTGAAAAGATAGCAAACTAGATTTGTAGAGGCAGAATTAAGTCACATATTAGGTATTCTTGGGAGAGCCTATGTGACTTTACAAAATGCCATTGGCTCTGCATAAATTCCTATGTTAAGAGCTACCAACCAGTGTGGAGTAAGAATGCAGAATGCGAGTCATCTAGACAAGACCACCATCTTTGTAAGTGTTACCAGCTAGCCTCTTAAAATAGTAGTAATATTCTACTTCATTAGTTTTGTCCAAAGCATGAAGACTGCTATTTGAAGTATGTTCTTTGGGTAAGTCTTTTACTCAGGATAATGTTAATATATATTCTTTGTAAAGAAACTTGCAGTTCCAGGATGCCTGGGTGGCTCAGTCGGTTAAACGTCTGCCTTCGGCTCAGGTCATGATCCCAGGGTCCTGGGATCGAGTCCCACATCGGGCTCCTTGCTGAGCGAGGAGCCTGCTTCTCCCTCTGCCTGCCTCTGTCTCTCTCTGATAAAAAAAAAAAAAAAAAAAAAATCTAAAAAAAAAAAGAAACTTGCAGTTCCGAAAGTACTGTGGCAACCATTATTTGACTCTTTATCTAGAAGAGGTAGGCAGGCATTTTCTTCCCTATTTTACAGATTAGAAAACTGAGGTTCAAGTTTAGGGCTTTGCCTAAGACCAGGCAGTTCATAAGTGGAGGGGGCAAGATTTGAACTTAAATCTTTTGACTTCAAGCACCTTGTCTTGCTAGGACACAATAGCTTCTTCCTGCAATTTCCTATACTAAAGGATAACACCTCGTAATTCTGATTTAGCTTTAAATCTTTATTGCCAGTGCAGATATATATAATTTTAAAAGTTAGGGCATTTAAGCACATTATTAATTACAGATATACCAATAACTTCACTAAAGATATGACACCTTTAAAAAATGTAATTTGTACATCTCTGAAGTAGACATTAGCCTGTTGATAAAGAACAGTTCATTTTATTTACTTGATGATGATGGTGAAGTTGGCTTTATCCAGCACAAGGCCTAATAGATTCCACTCCACCAACATAGCTGGGACATGTTTCTGCACTCAAGCAGCTTACGATCTAATGGGAAAGACAAGTAAACCCAATTATCTGCAGTATAGGGTAGAGAGTGGTAAGATTTGATGGGAAGGTCCAGACATATGAAAGTGTGATAAAGGGGTACATTCATTTTAATCACAAAAATCAGGAAAGTATCATGTAGGAGGTTTCTTGGAGCTGAGTTTTGCCATATGGTTAAGATTTCAAGAAGTCTTCATTTGTTTGGGGCTGAAGAGAGGTGGGGCAAAGAACATTCTAGAAAGAAGAATGCAGTGCAAACATTAGGAAGTAGGAAGGTATTTGAATAAACACCTATAATTTGATGTCACTATGGCAGAAGATGATTGAAAAGGTAGAGGGCAAGAAACAAATAGCACAGGGAATTGGGGGCAGGTCTTGGAGGCCATTAAATGCTTCTGTGGTGTTTGTTGTTCAAGCTCAGGAAGATGTCAAGAATTGGAGCTGAGGAGAGACTTAACTGAGCTGTGTGTGAGGAAGGTTGTCCCAGGGTGGTTTGCAGAAAGGATGAGAGCAGGAAGATTGACCTGGGGATAGGCTAAGTTGTGAAGAGAGGGGCAGCTCAAGAGAGGCAGACAGCCTCTCGGAAAGTGACAATAGGAACAGAAGAAAGATTGTCAGGGAGAAGAGTCAGGTGGTGAGGGTCCAAGAGAGGTAGGAGCAGAAGAATGACTGTCAGGGAGAAGAATCAGGTGGTGAGGGTCCAGGAGAGGTAGGAGCAAAGGACAATGTTGAGATTTCCAGCTTATATGAGAGTGAGGATGGTGAGGATAGAGATGAATTAAATGAGGTGTGGAACCAAAGGGCAAATTGGTAGAAAGAATGTTTTTTTGGTTCTGTTTTCTTTTAAAATTTTCATAGTATTTTAGTTTTGTGGAGAAAACACAGTAATACTGTATCTTTTGGGGAAAAAATGGGCAGGCAGGAACTATGTGTTTTGTAGACTATGATTTATGGCACACGGTGGTTGGGTAAATTTTGCTCTCTTGGCCTAAGCTCTCAAAAGAGAGCTCTTGCTGGGACACACGTTCCGATTTTGTGTCTCTGTATCTTACAAGGGAATTGAAACACACCACTTCAGAGTGAATTAGGAGTGAGTTTGTACATTTTTCTGCTTAGTGGAACTCAAATAGTTTCCCAGGGAATACGTTCTCTGTTTTTCCAACACCTTTCCCTTATTCCCCAAACAGATTACCACGTGTCTCTCGTATTTCCTACAGTGTCATCAGAGCGAGAGCACCAGGGAGAGATCAGGTAGAGGGCATGATAATTTTACACTTGAGACGGTGATATGTAGGATCTGAAGTTTCTAAACTCCTCAAGACTCTTGGGTGCAAGGTATCTTTTGTGTTCCAGTACAAAACCAACACAGCCCATGGAGTAATCCCTAAAGGTATCTGGGCCCATAGACTCTGCTTCTGAAAGCTCAGTTGTTTCCTTAATGCCCAGTTTCCCATTTGTAACATGTTGTAATTGAAATGAAAGCCTTTGTTAATATTCAACAGGACTAACACTAAGGAAACATAGATGCAGTTTCTCTTACCTCTCCTTTAATGCTTTTCTCCCATATTTAATCTCCTGGGAGTCCTTCCCTCTCTCTTCTACCCTCTATCTTACTACTCACAGACCCTGAGAAATCTTAACTTTCTTGAGCAGCAACTGGAAGAAATTCTCTGATCTAAAGCTCCCAGAAGAGCTAGCTGATTAATTTCATTTGGAAGCAGCAGCTTCAGAAGTTATATGGATTTGCAAAAGACTGCTTGCAGAGTAGGATTGCAAATTTGCATGCATTGCACCCAGATGTGCCCAGGAAAATAGGTAGTCTGGTCTAGAAGGTAGAAGGTAACTAAAGGTCTAAACTAGTTTAAATCCTGTTTGACGTAATTTAAATAGCTCATTTCTTTATGCTTTCTCTCCCTCCTCCCACCCCAAGATGGTATCTGTCTGTTCTGGGAATGTAGGATATCTTCTGACATTGATGAGGAGCCCTTGGAATTTCCTGCAAAGTCCTTGGCCTATCCCTTAGCTGCTCTGTCCTGTGGCAGGGTCCCTTGCCCCACTGGCAATCCGGGCTCTCTGTATGACCTGGTCTCTCTTCCTTGGCCAGGACCTGAAAGCTCACCATGCATTTTCTGGCCCCATCTAAGACCTCAGACAGCTCCCAGCCAAACACACAGCTAGTTGGAGGTATTTGGGGCATCCTGGGCCCCAACCACAGCCCTGGACCCAAGAGCAGCCAAGAAAGCATTACCTTCAACCTGGGCTCCCTGCAGGTTGTTTGCTGTGGCTGAGTGTTGTTAGAATGTGGTGCCATTAAGGACTATCGGTTCACTATGCAATGCCCTGGTGACCAATAGGGAGAAAGATGGACACCGCTCTTGATATGGATTTGGGCCTCTGCACTTCTCATTATACACCATCAAGTAGGGCAGCCATGTCCAAATTGGGACACCTTTTTTTTTTTTTTTTTTAATTCAATTTTTAAAAAGTTTTCATTTAAGTTTGAGTTAGTTAACATACAGTATAATATTAGTTTCACGTGTACAATATAGTGATTCAACACTTCCATACATCACCTGGTGCTCATCAAAACAAGTGCACTCCTTAATACCCATCACCTATTTAACCCATCCCCCCACCCACCACCCTTCTGGTAACCATCACGAACTGGGACACTTTTGAGACTGAAAGGGGGTGCTAAAATAATTTAAGTATACAATATTTTGAAACATATTTTATTGAATGATACATTGGTTTTACTACTTCGATGTCATTATCAACTAGTTCTATTAAAATTATTTCAAAATAAAATTCTTTTGACTAAAAATTAAAATAATATATATCCACAAGCAGGTGAAAATGGAAACAAATAGCCCCTATCAGTGAGCTGAGCCTGAAAGAATTTTAGATCCACATTCCTAAGAAGGTCTCCAGTGCAGGATCAGGTACTCCGGGGTGAGGGCTGCAGAGCTAAATTGTCTTCATGCCAGGGCTAAATATTTGCTGAGGGTTTCCAGGTCCTGGTCACAGCAAGAGACACCAGGTCACACAGTTGGCAACTGTGATTGCCAGTGGGACAACCGCCCACCTGCAGCACAAGTTTATAGCACAGTAAAGGCAAAGAGCCAGTGAATCCAGTATTATCCTATGGTTAGCTCTGGACCGCATGTTTCACTGAGCACAGTCTAGAGATGGTTGGGCTTTGGGTCTTTTCACATCTTTGTAGGAATGATCAGAGCTAGAAGCCACGGTTTGGAGAGGAAACTCCTAGAATGATAGGAGAAAGAGGCAGAAAGGAGGAGGGCTCCCAGAGAGTTCTTTTACTGCTGAGGTCTGATGACCTCAAAAGGTGAAAAGCACAACCTAGACTCTTCCAGGGGGTGGGCCCCCTTAAAGGTAGTGAAATACCAGAGTCAGCATGATAATCATGATCTAGGAAATGCTGCCTCCTAGAAAACAAAAAGAGGCCCGCTATGTTGTGATTAAGCGAACAAGACAATATTAAAGTGTATCAGATGAAAGAAGCAAAACAGAGAAAGTAGTTTAAAACATTTTCAAATGAGTTGGAATAGCTTTCTGAGCACCATCATCAGGGGGCTAGCTTCAACTCTGATCAAAGTTTTCAAATAATTACAGCGGCCCCCCCTCATCTGCAGTTTTGCTTTCCACAGTTTCGTTACCGGTGGCGTCAAGCACAGGTCCGATGCTGATGATCCTTCTGACGAATCGTCAGAAGCTCAACAGTAGCCTAACACTTCGTCACAGTGCCTACATCATTTTCTTCACTTCATCTTATCATGGAGGCATTTTATCATCTCACGTTGTCACAAGAAGAAGGGTGAGTACAGTACAATAAGATACTTTGAGAGAGAGAGAGGGTCACTGGGGATAATGCAGAAATTCTGGGAGGGGAAATTCAAATCACAAAACCCAGCCCAGTTCCATGTGACAGGGGTCCTTTTGGAAATGGATCCATCAGCAGTTAGTGGGGACCTTATGTGAGCTCTTTTATTTGACTGGTTCCCAATTTGTTCATTGGAAGCTGGAAGCTGGGCAGCATCTAGATTACGAAGATCCTTTCAGCCTTTTTAAGGACATTGAGCACTTTTATGGGGAGATGATAGGGAATGACCACAGAGGTTTAAGCAGTAGAGGCATTGATGAAATTTGGGTTTTAAGAGATCATTCTGGCGCCATTCTGAGGCAGAATAGGGCAGTGGCACTAAGCTGATCCATACTTCTGGGATGATGGCCAGAAATGGAGTAAAAGTCTCCAGAAAACAGCATTTATTTGAAACCAAAGGGCATCAGTCCATGTCAGAAGAGGCTCTGTGAGGTCAAGTCGTACCAAGGTGAGTCTGACATCTCTCGAGGACAGCAAAGAACAGACGACCAAAGGAGATGCCCGTTAATTTTTTACTCATGCCGAATTTCTCTAGCTAAAGGGATTTTTTTTTTTTCCTGCCCAGATATGCCCTTATTACTTTGAACCTCTGGTTCATTCTAAGATTTTTTTCAAACTGAAAGTCAGTTTTGTTTTTTATTTAGATGTGACATTGAATGCAACTATCTTGAACCTCTCAGCAAACATTAAGATAGAAACCTTGAACTGAAGTATTTAAAAAAAGGAAGCAAGCTATTGTTTTATAGAACTAAATGTAAAAATCTAACAGAAGCAATAATAGAAAATAGATATGATTTTAAAACAAATGTCAATCCGATTATAAAAAATGTGAAAATTATGTTTTATCTCCTGGTAAAGTCCTATTTTGTAGAGTAGGGATGATGCCTCATTTTGTGATTCTATATCCTGAGAAGTTCTGGTCTCTCCCCTGTCTCCTCATTGCACTCATTTTCCCTAGCTGGGGTCACTCTTGGTCATCAGCCAGTATGTAATACAATTTGCATTCCTATCCTTTGTTGTTGTTGTTTTAAAAAACAAGACAGAAAAAAATATTCTTTTTTTTTTTTGGCATGGATTTATTTTAAAACCTGCATGGTTCACACACTAGAACTCTGCCAGTGGAGATTTTGCAATGAGGATGGTTTATTTAAGCAGCTGTATTCTGTTACAGAGTATCTTGTGACTTGCCTTAAGGAAAATGTCTGTATCCCCCAGATTGTTTGATTGCAGCTCTTGTTTTTGGCTCTTTGGGGCTGGCTGTCCCTTTACGCTCTCTGGTGTCGGCTGCAGTGGGCAGTGGGGAGGTATCTTCTCTGCGGCCCGGTGATGTCAGGGTCTTGGCAAGCTCAGATTCCAAGTCTCATCTGCCCTGTGAGGAGTACTTTATTTGTATTGCTGTGTCTCCCACATCGGAATCCTAAGAGTCAGAATAACAGCTACAAAACAGTCATTTTTTTTTTTTTTTTTTCTCCAAAATCTGTCCTGTGCATTTGGAGGGACCTAACACTCATGGAAGATTTCTTTCCAGCAATTCTGGGAGTCCTCAGGGAGTGTTTCATGTTCTGTAGTTTTACTCACAGTGTCCAGTATTTTCCTCCTCTCTGGATCTGACTTGCTTCAATAATACGCCTATTTCCTGGGAAACTATGCTTGCTTCCCCTGCCCCTCTTGCTCCCAGCAATGCCATCAATGAGACAGGTGTCCACTGAGGGAGGCCTGGGCATAAAATGCCTTCTGTGTCCTCATAATGCTGGTGTCCACTGAGGAAAAGTTCTCAACTGAGTACTCTTCTTCTGTTACCACGAGTTTTGGTGTCCATACTGTGAATGCTTGGCTCTGAGTGAGGTACTGCCCTTGGATAGGGGATTAATCTTTTTCTAAGTGTCCCCTTGCTTAGGACTTAGATGTCATTTATTGACGCCTCCATCTCTGGGTGGTACAGGACGCTGAGTCTCCCACGTGTTGTCTGAAGTGAATGTGGTATGTAGATGTGCGTGGTGTGTGGGTGTATGTGTGAGGTTGTGTGTGGGTGTGGGTGTCCTTGTGTATAAGAGAATAAGCTCAAGGGACAGGTGCCCAGGGGCCTGTTAGTCCCAGGTAGCTGGAGGATGGGAAACAACATAGTCTGTATTTTTTTCCTATCCTTTTGAATGGTTTGAATTTTAAAAATTAGCACATCTTATCTATTTATAATAAGGGAAAGAGCCATTAAAAAAAAAGACTGAATGTTTGTGTCCTCCCAAAATTCATATGTTGAAACCTAACCCCTAATGTGATGATATTTGGAGGTAAGGCCTTTGGGAAGTGATTAGTTGATGAAGGTAGAGCCCTGGTGAATAGGACTAGCCCCTTTATAAGAGAGACCCCAGAGAGCTACTTCATCTCTTCTACCATGTAAGGACACAGCAAAAAGATGGTGGTCTACGAACCAGGAAGTGGGTCTCACCAGACACCAAATATGCTGCACCTTCATCTTGGACTTCGCAGTGACCAGGACTGTGAGAAATAAATGTCCTTTGCTAGTAAGGGTGCAGACCATGATATTCTGCTAGAGCAGCCTAAACAGACTAAAGAGGTTAAGTGGGGGCATTCCTCAGGTTCCAAAGGAAAGAGCCTGTTCCTGTGGGTGGTGGGAGAGAAGCTCAGTGTAGGTGGTCTGAGTGAATGGTGCCACAATGGGAGGAACCTGAGGTCAGAAGAGGGATGTAGGGGAGGCAACTGAAGGCTGACCCAGGATATCTGCAGAGGAAGGACGCTCCTCTATTAGCCGTCTTGCTGGGAGAGATTCAAGATGGGCTCTGTTTTTTTGTCCAAGACTCTGAGTGGTGCACTAGACACTGTTAATCCTGTTACTGGGAAGGGAGGAAGAGCACCCAAGCACCCACTTTACCACAGTAGCGATATTCTCATGTGGAGCCTTCTTCCTTGGTCCATATCCAGGGCTCCTTCCACCACTACCTCTGCCAACTTAATCTAATACCTTGTATTATTTCTGCATATGTCTGTGTTTTCTATTCAATTTTAAATTGCTTTTGAGGGTAGGAATGTATCTTAAACATTTTTACTCCCTTCTCTGGAATTTAGCACTGTAATGTACACATAGTAGGTACTCAAAAAATGTTAAATTAAAACATATATAAGGGGCACCTGGGTGGCTCAGTCAGTTGAGCATCTGACTCTTGGTTTCAGTTTAGGTCCTGGTCTCAGGGTCCTGGGTTCGAGTCCCCCATCAGGCTCAGTGCTCACCGCAGAGTCTGCTTGTTCCTCTCCCTCTGCCTCCTCCCCTTGCACACATGCTCTCTCTCTCTCATAAATAAATAAAATCTTAAAAAGATAAAATAAAACATATATGAGAGTGAGGAAATATTTCATTTATTTTACTAGTGTGTCAAGGGCTAGACTCTTGGTTCTAATTCCCACCACATTTGCCACCTGGAAATTGGAGATAATCTTCCCTCATGTTAATAGTTATCATGAGGCTTAAGAAAAATAATCCATGTTAAGAACATGCCACCCTGTTAGTGCTTAATAAACGTTAGGTAATATGACTTATGCAAATCTGATAATTGTTACTGTTTTGCAAGTCTGAGAATAAGGTCAAAATGCCTGTGAAAGTTAGGAATTTTGTTTATTTTGTCAATTTGAACAGAATCAAACTGTCAAAGTGAACTTACATGAATAAATGGGTTTTTCAATCTATTCTGCTTACATTAAAATATTTTATAACAATTAGTTTATAGATAGTTGAACTTACCCTAATTTTCGCAGACCTGAGTAGAACCTGAAGATCAAAAGTCAGGTTGGGGAGAGGAATGTCTTTGGGCAGAAATGACATGTAATTCTACTATATTACAAATCCTAGGAGAGCTGGGTTAACTCAGTTTTATTCATTTCTGAATCCTCAGCCCATAGAAAAGCACCTATCCTGAAAAGAGGCCGAAAATATCTGTTAAAAGAACTGATGAATGACCAAAGGTTAAAGTTCCTTGATAGTTCTAAATTATATTAAAAATATATCAAATATATCACTTACATTAGAGAGAAAAAATTATGTGTATGTCTGAGGTCTGGATATCCATATCAAGGATATTTCTGATTAAAAATTGTAAAATCTAAGTAGTTTAGCTATTTGCTACTGGATATCCAACCTGATTGAGCTAAGTAGAAATAACCTAAGAGAATCTTGGTTAAGTGATATAACTTAAATGTTTGGGTCAAAATGCTTTTTGTGAATCCCATACAGTAAGAAAACTAAGAAGCATTAGCTTTAACGTGCCTTAACATGTAAATTAGTAATTTGTGAAGGAATACTTTTAAGGCCCGGCTTTTAAGGAATGGGTGTAGAATGGTCAATTGGAAGTTCCTTTTTTTTTCAAGGATGTAAGAAGGATGGGGGGGCGGTCTGGGAGTCATTAAAGTAAATCTAGTGCTCTTCCTGCCTTGCATAGATGAGATATCCCCTTGTCCTATTTGCTTTGCCACCTTGCACAGCCAAATTAGATACCAACCCAAGGGAGGAAATGGTCCAAGAGGCTTTTCCGCTTTAAATGTAAACTAGCAAAGAGCTGTCCCCCCCCACCCCACCCCCAGCCGCCCCACAAAGTATCAGGATTTACCAGACCCTGAAGAGGCAACCTCCATGAGAATGCTTCTGCCAATTCTAAAGTACTAACTTCTTTACAAGGAACAAAGTGATTTCACATACTTGACCTCTTTGGTCTTAACAATGATTCTGAATGGTGGGGACTACCATCAATCCCATTTTATAGATAAAATAAGGCTTAGAGTTTAAATACTTTCCCTAATCCAGATCCTGTGCTCTTTCCCCCACCTGATGGTTTAATCTGGTGCTTTGAGTGTCTTAATAACTGTTGAACAAAGATAGGGATGGAGGCAGAGCAGGGAGGGGTAGGAGTATTTCTTCATGTGAGCAACATGAAGGCTGGGAACTGGGCTTTCCACTTGGATTAACCTCTGTGTGCGGGCACACCCACACAGCCAGTTGAGAACTCCATAAATACCGCCTTGAAAGGAGAAGTAGCTCAGGCTCCAGGACACTACCTCAAAAAGAAAGATCTAGAGAGGGAGGATTAAACTGCTACTTAATTGTTGGGGACACGTCCACAATGTAACAAATGCCTGTAGAGAAGCAATTTGGAAAAGAGTGAGTTGGAAACCTTGGGGGAAAGTCAGACTCTTTAGTCATAAAACACCTGAACAAGACATAATTATTAGCCCCGAGCTTTATTTTAATGATGTACTATGTCTTCAATATAATACTGACAGTTCGCTGAAAGATGCCAGTTGCTCAGAACGAACGGAACAAAAGGAGAAGGAGGGCCATTTATAATGAGTCTGGGTCTTTGTACAACCTGTCGTTCTGGTCGTCTGATGCTCTGGTGCCCCCACGGGGCTGACAGAATGTGCCGGCATATGCCATGGGACATCTGCTGACAGTCCTGTGGGCTGTGAGTGGTCCCCACTTTTATCCTTCATCCCGTGTGTGGCTCAGAGCATTTTCAGCAGGTCATGAGAGAGAGGGTGGGTAATTTATTGCTGCAGTGGAGTGGTCCATCAGGTATTTTCCTTGGAATTTGGAGTCTTGGGTTCAAATGCTGACTCTAAGTTTGATAAATAGCTTAGCTTTTTTGACCTCTCAGTTCCTTATTTGCAAAAATGGGATTGAATCCAGGTACTTTACAGAACTAGGGTAAGGACTAAGTAAGAGTCTCTATGTGAAAATGCCCAGAAAACTGCAGAAGCTTTTCTGAAGGAAAAGCAATTATCTCAACTCTTTGTAGGGAAGATTGAATCCCATATTATCAACTTAATGTTTATCTGGACAACCAGTCTTTTTCTTTTTCTTAATTAGCTTATTCTTTATGTTACATAAATGTATTCTGCAACCTAAATCCCTTGAGACATGCACCTTTGTGACCTGGCTAAGTGGACAGATAATTTAGAGAACGGAATGGCTTGGTGATCTTCTTTGACGCTTTTCACTTGAAATTAACTTGACTGTTTTAGTCTTTTGGACTATGAAACAGTACATAATATATGAGCCAGGTGTAAATAAATGTTTGATATGTAATAAGGAAGAGAGAAAGATCCCAAATACAGTGAGCACTACCAGAATATTAAGATTTTCCTTTTTTCTATTTTTTTTTTAGATTATTTATTTATTAGGAACAGAGAGCATAATGGGTGGGAGGGCAGAGGGAGAGGGAGAAGAAACAGGCTACCCGCTGAGCATGGAGCCCAACTCAGGGCTCAGTCCCAGAACCCTGGGATCATGACCTGGGCCGAAGGCAGACGCTTAACCGACTGAGCCACCCAGGTGCCCCTCCTGTTTTCTATTTTTTATATTTAATAAAAAGTGGTATTAAATTAGTATATTTAGATTCAAGGATAAATTTGAATTGATGTAACCTAAAATACAGGTAGATTGCCTCTATTAAAAAGTCAGAACTATAACATCTGGCACTAAAATCTTGAGAATATTTTTGTGAATATATGATCACTAATGTTCTATCTCTAATGTAGTATTTGATATTACTCTGAGATCTTTAAGGTCAATAATTACTATAAAAGTTTATTTAAGAACAGTTCTGTGGAATGTTTTCACCAAAAGAAGGTGTTCTCTGGTAGTTATAAGTAAGCCTAAAACATTTCTGCAAATGTTCATATAGTCTATTTCCTGCTGTGAGGCATAAAAGCATTATTTTTAATTAACTAGAATTCATATGGCACATTACAATTTATAAAGTGCTGTCTCATACATAACCACTTTTGAAGGCTCACAAGAACACTGTAAAGAAGAATGGGTATTATTATTGTTGTTGTTATTGTTAGTATTATGCTCACTTTGTAGGAGAAGAAGATCAGGTCCAAAGACAAGTTACAGACAGGGAGAAGGTATTTGCAATGGACCTCCACTTAAAGGTGACAAATATAACCTAAGTGTTTATCTATACTCCCAAGATTCATAGGGACAAGGCAAGGTAATGGCTGAGGACAAGAGATAATTTCATATTTTTAGAAAATGGAAAACCAGTGAATGAGAGGTAGATCATTTAGGAGAGTAGAGAAAACTGAATCCCAAGAGCCTGGAGAGGAGGCTGACACAAAGAAAGAGGATGATTCCCTTCACAGAACCCCAGAAGGACTCAGGAAGGAGAGGCACTTGGGACTGGGAGGGGTGATGGAATGGCGCTGAGAACACAAGACTTGGTTCAGAGTCTATACATGGAGTCTATATACCTCTGGTTCCCAGTCTCATCCCACTTTGCCTGATGTCCATTCCTGAGACCTGGAAGAGACATGAGATTTATTCTCCAGAGAAATTGTTCCAGACTGGATTCAGTCTCTGGTACAACAAAGGGTCATGTTGAGGCTTCTTGTTGAAAGCAGGGTAGTTAAATTAAATTCTACTAGCTAAATTGAGAGACATCCCATCCCAACCTCCCTGGTCTGTATCTACCTTATTGGAAGCCAGGCTTTTATACCTCTGGACAAACTAAACAATAAGAAAGAAAACATTTACAGACATTAATGTATGTTGTTCTCCTAAATAAAATTACTCTACAATGTAAACTTACAGTCAGTGACTCTTGTCCACTTACACAAAGCTTCCAATGAGCTAAAAATTAATTTTAAAGTTACTAAATTATTAGAAAGTAATTCACTTTTAAATATGAATATACAATCAATTCTCATCACATGTTTGGGGAAAGGACATGAGATAGACATAAACAGTGAAACATAATGAAAACACAGTAATTTGGAGATGTAATGCAGGATGCATAAGAAAGCATTCTATCATCAGAAAGATGAGGGGATGTTGCATTCATGAAACATGAACAGAATGCTACAAAAGGAACAAGGAACAAGAAAAAGCTCTTGGAAATTTTATTTTACTTTATTTTTTATTTTAATTCCACTATAGTTAATATACAGTGTTATATTGTTTCAGGTGAACAATATAGTGATTACACAATTCTTTACATTACTCAGTGCTCATCATAATAAGTGTACTCTTAATCCCCTTCACCTATTTCACTCATCTCCCCACCACTTCCCCTCTAGTAAACATTAGTTTGTTCTCTATAGTTAAGAGTCTGTTTTATTTTGTTTTTGTTTTGTCTCACTTTTTTTGTTCCTTTGTTTTCTTTCTTAAATTCCACATATGAGTGAAATCATATGGTATTTGTCTTTCTCTGACTGATTTATTTCATTAGCATTATACCCTCTAGATCCATCATCCATGTTGTTGAAAATGGCAAGATTTCATTCTTTTTTATAGCTGAGTAATATATATACATATATGTATATATATACTGAGTAATATGTATATATACATATATATACACACATACATGCATGCACACACACACACACACACACACATATAGACACTTCTTTATCCATTAATCTATCAATGGATGCTTGGGTTGCTTCCATAATTTGGCTATTGTAAATAATGCTACAATAAATGTAGGGGTGCACATATCTTTTCAAATTAATGCTTTCATATTCTTTGGGTAAATACCCATATTTCATATTCTTTGGGTAAATACCCAGTAGTGGAATCACTGGATAATATTTAATTTATTGATGAACCTCCATACTGTTTTCCACAGTGGATGCACCTGCTCGCATTCCCATCAACAATACACAAGGGTTCCTTTCTTTCATATCCTTGCCAACATTTGTTTCTTATGTTTTTTATTTCAGTCATTTTGACAGGTGTGAAGTGATATCCAGTTGTGGTTCTGATTTGCATTTCCCTGATGATTAGTGTTGTTGATCATCTTTTCATACATCTATTGGCCATCTGTATCTTTCTTTGGAGAAATGTATCTTCTACCCATTTTTTAATTGGATTATTTGTTTTTCTGGTGTTGAGTTATATAAGTTCTTTATGTATTCTGGTTACTAACCCTTTATTGGATATGTCATTTGCAAAAATCTCCCATTCATTAGGTCATCTTTTAGTTTGTTGATTGTTTCCTTTGCTTTGCAGAAGCTTTTTATCTTGGTATAGTCCCAGTAGTTTATTTTTGCTTTTGTTTCCCTTGCCTCAGGAGATATATCTAGAAAAATGTTCCTATGGCCAATGTCAGAGAAATTATTGCCTGTGCTCTCTTGAGTTCTTTATAGATAATGGATACCAGCCCTTTATCTGTAGTGTCAGATATCTTGCAAATATCTTCTCCCATTCTGTGGGTTGCCTCTTTGTTTTGTTGACTGTTTCCTTTGCTGTGCCGAAGTTTTTTATCTTGATGAAGTCCCAAAAGTTCATTTTTGCTTTTGTTTCACTAGCCTTTGGAGATGTATCTTGAAAGAAGTTGCTGTGGCTGATGTCAAAGAGGTTACTGCCTATGTTCTCCTCTAGGATTTTGATGGATTTTTGTCTCACATTGAGGTCTTTCATCCATTTTGAGTTTATCTTTGTGTAGGGTGTTAGAGAATGGTCGAGTTTCATTTTTCTGCATGTGGCTGTCGAATTTTCCCAGTACCATTTATTGAAGAGACTGTCTTTCTTCCATTGCATATTTTTTCCTGCTTTGTCGAAGATTATTTGACCATGGAGTTGAGGGTCCATTTCTGGGCTCTCTATTCTGTTCCACTGGTCTATATGTCTGTTTTTGTGTCAGTACCATGCTGTCTTGGTGATCACTGCTTTGTAATATAGCTTGAAATTGGGCAATGTGATGTCCCCAGCTTTGTTTTTCTTTTTCAACATTTCCTTGGCTATTTGGGGTCTTCTCTGATTCCATACAAATTTTAGTCTTGTTTGTTCCAGCACTTTGAAAAATGTCATTGGAATTTTGATCAGGATGGCATTGAAGGTATAGATTGCTCTGGGTAGCATAGACATTTTAACAATGTTTATTCTTCCGATCCATGAGCATGGAATGTTTTTCCATCTTTTTGTATCTTCTTCAATTTCTTTCATGAGTGTTCTGTAGTTCCTAGAGTATAGATCATTTACCTTTTTGGTTAGGTTTATTCCGAAGTATCTTATGGTTTTTAGTACTATTGTAAATGGAATCGTTTCTCTAATTTCTCTTTCTATAGTTGCGTTGTTAGTGTATAAGAAAGCAACTGATTTCTGTGCATTGATTTTGTATCCTGCCACATTACTGAATTGCTGTATGAGTTCTAGTAATTTGGGGGTGGAGTCTTTTGGGTCTTTCACATAAAGTATCATGTCATCTGTGAAAAGAGAGAGTTTGACTTCTTCTTTGCCAATTTGAATACCTTTTATTTCTTTTTGTTGTCTGATTGCTGTTGCTAGGACTTCTAGCACTATGTTGAACAATAGTGGCGAGAGTGGGCATCCTTGACGTGTTCCTGATCTTAAGGGAAAGGCTCTCAGCTTTTCCCCACTGAGGATGATATTCACTGTGGGTTTTTCATAGATGGATTTTATGAACTTGAGGAATGTTCCCTGTATCCCTATACTCTGAAGACTTTTAATCAGGAAAGGATGCTGTATTTTGTCAAATGCTTTTTCTGCATCAACTGAGAGGACCATATGGTTCTTCTCTCTCCTTTTATTAATGTGTTCGATCACACTGATTGATTTGCGAATGTTGAACCACCCTTGCATCCCAGGGATAAATCCCACTTGGTTGAGGTGGATGATCCCTTTAATGTATTGTTGGATCCTATTAGCTAGGATTTTGTTGAGGATTTTGGAATCCATATTCATCAGGGATATTGGTCTGAAATTCTCCTTTTTGATGGGGTCTTTGCCTGGTTTGGCCTCATAGAATGAGTCTGGAAGCTTTCCTTCTGTTTCTATTTTTTGAAACAGCTTCAGGAGAATAGGTATTATTTCTTCTTTGAATGTTTGGTAGAATTCCCCAGGGAACCCGTCAGGCCCTGGACCCTTGTTTTTTGGGAGGTTTTTGATCACTGCTTCAGTCTCGTTACTGGTTATTGGCCTATTCAGGTTGTCACTTTCTTCCTGTTTCAGTCTTGGCAGTTTATAGGTTTCCAGGAAGGCATCTATTTCATCCAGGTTGCTCAGCTTATTGGCATATGGTTGTTGATAATAATTTTTAATAATTGTTTCTATTTCCTTGGTGTTAGTCATGATCTCTCCCCTTTCATTCATAATTTTATTAATTTGGGTCCTTTCTCTTTCTTTTGCATAAGTCTGGCCAGTGGTTAATCAATCTTATTAATTCTTTCAAAGAAACAGCTTCTAGTTTCGTTGATCTGATCTACTGTGTTTCTGGTTTCTAATTCATTGATTTCTGCTCCAATCTTAATTATTTCTCTTCTAATGCATGGCTTAGGCATCGTTTGTTGCTTTTTCTCTAGTTCTTTAAGATGTAGAGTTAGTTGGTGAATTCGGGATTTTTCTATTTTTTTGAGTGAGGCTTGGATGGCTATGTATTTTCCCTTAGGATGGCCTTTGCAGTATCCCATAGGTTTTGGACTGATGTGTTTTCATTCTCATTGGTTTCCATGAATTGTTTAAGTTCTTCTTTGATTTCCTGGTTGATCCAAACATTCTTGAGCAGACTGGTCTTTAGCTTCCAAGTGTTTGAATTTCTTCCAAATTTTTTCTTGTGATCAAGGTCCAGTTTTAAAACATTATGGTCTGAGAATATGCAGGGAATAATCTCAATCTTTTGGTATCAGTTGAGACCTGATTTGTGACCCAGTATGTGGTCTATTCTGGAGAAAGTTCCATGTGCACTCAAGAAGGCTGAGTATTCTGTTGTTTTAGGGTGGAATGTTCTGTATATATCTATGAGGTCCATCTGGTCCAGTGTGTCATTCAAAGCTCTTGTTTCTTTGTTGATTTTCTGCTTAGATGATCTGTCTATTGCTGAGAGTGGAGTATTGAAGTCTCCTACAATTAAAGTACTGTTATCAATATGACTCTTTATTTTGGTTAGCAGTTGGCTTATGTAGATGGCTGCTCCCATGTTGGGGGCATAGATATTTACAATTGTTAGATCTTCTTGTTGGATAGACCCTTTAAGAATGATATAGTGTCCTTCTGTGTCTCTAACTACAGTCTTTAGTTTAAAATCTAATATGTCTGATATAAGAATTGCTGCCCCAGCTTTCTTTTGAAGTCTGTTGGCATGGAAGATGGATCTCTATCCCTTCACTTTCAGTCTGGATGTGTCTTTAGGTTCAAAATTAGTGTCTTGTAGACAGCATATGGATGGGTCCTGTCTTTTTATCCAATCTGCAACCCTGTGCCATTTTATTGGAGCATTTAGGCCGTTCATGTTGAGAGTGATTATTGAAAGATATGAATTAATTGTCATCATGTTGCCTGTGAAGATCCCTGTAAATTTCTGTTCTATATCACTCTTGGGGTCTTTCTCCTTTAATAGAGCCCCCCTTAATATTTCTTGCAGGGCTGGCTTAGTGGTCACATATTCTTTCAATTTCTGCTGGTCGTGGAAGCTCTGCATCTCTCCATCCATTCTAAATGACAGTCTTGCCAGATAAAGTATTCTTGGCTGCATGTTCTTCTTGTTTAGTACACTGAATATGTCTTGCCAGGCCTTTCTGGTTTGCCAGGTCTCTGTGGATAGGTCTGACGTTATTCTGATGTTCTTCCCTCTGTACGTAAGGAATCTCTTCCCCCTAACTGCCGTTAAGATGATTTCCTTGGTTATAAGATTTGAGAGTTTTATTATTACATGCCAGGGTGTTGGCCTGTTTTCCTTGATCTTGGGAGGGGTCCTCTCTGCCTCTAGGACACGAATGTTTGTTTTATTCCCCAGATTAGGGAAGTTCTCAGCTATGATTTGCTCAAATATATCTTCTGGTCCTCTCTCTCTCTCCACCCCCTCAGGGATTCCAATAATTCTGACATTGGAACGTTTCATGGTGTCATTTATTTCTCTGATTCTATTTTCATGGATTCTGAGTTGTTTTTCCCTGGCCTCCTCTTTTCCCTTTTTATCTATTAATTGGTATTCTAGGTCACTAATTTGTTCTTCTGCCTTGCTTACTCTAACTGTTAGATTATCTAGATAGATTGGATCTCATTGATAGCATTTTTAAGTTCTGCCAATTCAGCTTTCATTTCTGCCCTTAGAGACTCTGTGTTGTCATTAATTGATTTCTCCATTCTAGCTACCGTCTTCACAATTGCTAGCTTGAATTCCATCTCTGACATCTTGGTTATATCTGAATCCATTTGTAAATCTGTGGCATAAGTCATAGTCTCTGAGTCTTTCCTATTTTGGGGGTTCTTCCTCCTAGTCATTCTGTTGAGGGGTGGAGTCCAAATTATTGACCACAACCCAAGCAAGATGCACCTGTTTTCTAGGGACCTTAGGGTTGAGGCCTCTTGTTTTCCCAGCCTGTCTTCTGGGGGAGGGGCCTGCAGTGCTGTTACTCAGGCAACCCTGTTTGGGCAGAGTTGTCCTGCCCCCTGTGGCAGGGGATGGCCTCAGTGAAAACCATTTTTCTGGGGCTTTTGTTCTCTGGCGGCTTTCCCTGGTGGCTTTCCACATCTCTTCCAGAAGTCAGAGCAGGAGAGACCGTTTCCAACCCTCTGCCTCAGAGCAGAGAGATTGCAGTCTGTTCTTCATTGAGCTCTCCAGGCCACACTATCTCTGTTTCTGTCTGTGCTGCTATAAACTGCAGTCCTGGGTTGTGTGCCCCTCAGCAGCGCTCCTAGTCCTCATCTCCAGGTCAGGGCACGGGGGCACGGCTCTGCCCTTCATGCTTCTAAAACCGCCAGCCACCCCCAGTTCACAGGTGCGGCCCTGCCATTCCAGGTTTCAGGTCCAGGGGGCTGCCCTGAAGTCCTTTCCCCGTCGCTACCGGTCTGCAAGTCTGTGCTCTGTCCCCGGCGTGGGAGGCTATTGCTCACCCTCGGTGTAGGATCCCGATGGCTGTCTCCTTCCCCCTGCCGTTTATCCTCCGATATCTGCCCATGGAATCACGGCTCCCTGCTTCGTACCTTGAAACCAAATGCCTGCAATATTCTGTTTGTAGAGATCCAGATCTATCTTCTTTCATCTCAGGCTGATTTCATGGGTGTTTGGAGTGGTCTGGTAGATATCCAGCTCAGTTCCAGGGACCAGTTGGATTAGGGTCCCCTACTCCTCTGCCATCTTTTCCCCCCTACTATTATTATTTTTAATGTAGGCTTCATAGTGGGTGCGGGGCCCAAACCCACAACCCTGAGATCAAGACCTGAGCTGAGATCAAGTTGGATGCTTAACCAATTGAGCCACCCAGGCACCCTCAAAGTAAATTATTGATAGGTATGTACTTACTGACATTGTTACTTGTTTTATGATTGTTTTTATAGTTCTTCTCTGTTCCTTTCTTCTTTTGCTCTCTTCTCTCATGGTTTGCTGCCTTTCTTTAGTCATATACTTGGATTCCTTTCTCTTTTTTATGTATCTATTACTGGTTTTTGATTTGTGGTTACCATTAGGTTTGTATATAACATCTTATGTGTATAGCGGTCTATAGTAAGTTGATGGTCACTTAAATTTGAACCCATTCTTCATTCCTCTCCCCAATACATTTTATGCATATGGTGTCATATTTTACATTCTTTTATTTTGTGAATTCCTTGACTGATTTTTGTAGATATACTTGATTTTGCTGCTTTGCTATCAAAAATCAGTTGATAGTCATATGGGGTTTCCTTTGTATGTAATTTTTTTCTCTTGTTGTTTTTAAAATCTCTCTTTATCACTACTTTTTAAAAAATTTTATTTATTTATTTATGTATTTTTAAATTTTTTATTAACATATAATGTATTATGTGTTTCAGGGGTACAGGTCTGTGATTCATCAGTCTTACACAATTCACAGCGCTTACCATAGTACATACCCTCCCCGATGTCCATCACCCAGCCTCCCCATCCCTCCCACCTCCCTCCTCTCTAGCTACCCTCAGTTTGTTTCCTGAGATTAAGAGTCTCCTATGGTTTGTCTCCCTCTCTGGTTTCATCTTGTTTCATTTTTCCCTCCCTTCCTATATGATCCTCTGTCTTGTTTCTCAAAGTTCTCATATCAGTGAGATCATATGATACTTGTCTTTTTCTGATTGACTTATTTTGCTTAGCATAATACCCTCTAGTTCTATCCATGTCGTTGCAAATGGCAAGATTTCATTTTTTTGATGGTTGCATAATATTCCATTGTATATATATATATACACACCACATCTTCTTTAGCCATTCATCTGTTGATGGACATCTAGGCTCTTTCCATAGTTTGGCTATTGTGGACATTGCTGCTATAAACATTGGGGTGCATGTGCCCCTTTGGATGACTACATTTGTAACTTTGGGGTAAATACCCAGTAGTGTAATTGCTGGGTCATAGGGTAGCTCTATTTTTAACTTTTTGAGGAACCTCTATACTGTTTTCCAGAGTGGCTGCACCAGCTTGCATTCCCACCAACAGTGTAGGAGGGTTCCCCTTTCTCTGCATCGTCGCCAACATCTGTCGTTTCCTGACTTGTTAATTTTAACCTTTCCGACTGGTGTGAGGTGGTATCTCATTGTCGTTTTGATTTGTATTTCCCTGATGCCGAGTGATGTTGAGCACTTTTTCATGTGCCTGTTGGCCATTTGGATGTCTTCTTTGCAGAAATGTCTGTTCATGTCTTCTGCCCATTTCTTGATTGTCGTTATCACTACTTTTTGCATTTTAATTATTATGTCTTGGTGGGGACTTCCTCGGGTTGATTTTGTTGGGGGCTCTCTGTGCCTTCTTGATCTGGATTTCTGTTTTCTTTCCCAGATTTGGGAAACTTTCAGCTATTATTTCTTCAAATGAATCTTCTGCCCCTTCTTCTTTTTCTGGGATCCCTCTAATGCAAATGTTATTGTGCTTAATGGTGTTGCTGTGTTCCCTCAGTCTTTTTTCATCTTTTCTTATTTTTTGTCACTCTTGTTCAGTGTGATTGCTTTCCATTACTCTGTACTCCAGGTCCCCTGATCTGTTCTTCTGCTTCCTCTATTCTACATCTATTCCATCTAGTGTGTTTTTAATTTCAATTATTGAGTTCTTCCTCTCTGGTTCTTTTTTTTTTTTTTTTATATTTTCTATCTCTTTGTTGAGGGTCTCATCCTTTTCTCAAATCCAGTGAATATCTTTATGACCATTACTTTAAATTTTCTATCAGGTATATTCCTTATCTCTGTCTCTTTGAGTTCTATTGCTATGATTTTGTCCCATTCTTTCCTTTGGGACATAGTCCTCTGTCTCGTCATCTTGTCTAACTCCCTGTATCTTTCCTATGTATTAGGAAAGTCAGCTACATCTCCTGTTTCTGAAAGTAGTAGACTCATGAAGAAGATGCCCTGCAGTGCCCTGAAGTGCAAATGTCCTCTATTCACCAGAACCTGACTGTTCAGAGGTGTTTCCTGTGTGTGCTCTGTGCTTCCTATGGTCATGGCTGAGCAGCATTTGCCTTCAGTCTAGTCGTCTGCAATGTCTCTCTTCTCTATTCCTGTTGTGGGCAGGGTTTGGTCACTGTGTTGTTAGTGTGTTAGTCTGAGGCTACCTTTGGTTTGAGTTGAGTCAAACCAAGTGTTTGCCATAGCTGCAGTAGCACTGACCTGTAGGGTGCTTTCCCTGTGTTATCCCCTGAGAAGCTTTCGTTGGTGGGCAGGGCCTGTGGTCAGACTAGATTTCTGCCCCCAGCCCACTGCTGGGGCCACAGTTGGATGTGTGTGTGTGTGGTTATCTTTCCCTCTCTCTGGGGCAGGAGTCACTTTGGAGTAGTTCTGGCCCCTGTCAGGGCTACTTGCCCTCTGTGAGGTTTGTAGTCTGGCTTTAGATGGGCTCTACCAAGGGCATATTAGAGGAGACAGGTCCACAGGAGAATGCAATGGCAGGCTGCAAGCTGTGGGAAGGGACTTACAGCTGCTGGGCAGACTCCTGCCAGCCTGGCCAGGTGGAGGGGGTGTTTCCATAGGAGAATGTGGGGTCCAGCTGCTAGCAAGCTAGGTGGAGAGTGTTTACACTGCACTGGTTCTCACAGGTGTCCGTGTATCCAGGATGGGGGGTGGGAAAGGGAAATGGCACCTGACAGCTCTTTTGTTTTAGGAGAAGTCTCCCAATGTTCCTTGCCTCTCCAGCACATGCTTTGAGATTAGCAAATAAATCTCTTTCCCATATACCCCAGGCATTTTTCAAACTGCTGCTTCTATGTTGTATCTCAGTGGGTCTGTTTGTTGTGCTGTCTTTTTAGGGCAGTGACTGCACCCACCTGGCTCTCCCAGAGCCAGGCCACTGCTTTTTGTAAAGTTCCAGGTGTTCAGCCTCACTGATTGTTAGGCCTCTCTAGTTTTAAAAGCCATATGTTATGGGGATTTGTCTTCCCCATGTGGTTCCCCATGCCTGGGTTTCCTGGTATAAGGATCTGCTTCTCTCTCCTCTCCACACCCATGGTGTTCATTCCTCCCTCCAGTGGACAGTCTACATGTCCCTTTGGCTGCTATGCATGTCTCTGCCTTGCCTACCCTCTTCAGTGTGGCCTCTTCTGTACACTTAGCTGTGGAGAGTCTATTAGGCCAGTCTTTGGGTCTTTTCTGTGTTATTTACACTGGTGTGGCTTTTATCTAGGTGTATCCATGGGATGAGTTGAGTTTAGGATCCTCCCACTCTGCCATCTTCCCAGGAAGTTGGAAATATAAATAACATATATTTAAATATTTATAAAATAATATTTAAAATATATCCCAAGAAATAAAACTAACTAAAAAAATAAAACTAAATAAAACTAAAACAGAGATAGAATAAACATATTTTAAGACTGTAAGGTGTCGTAAATGTCTCAGGAAGTTATGGGAGGATGTACTCTGCTGAAATAATGGAATAAACCAAGAGAGAAAAAGATGAAATCTAGGAAATGGGATCTCACACAGGGGAGAGGTGAAGGCAATTTCTCAGGGCAAAGGTAAGAGGTCCCAGACCAAGAGCTAAGCATCCAGTTCAGAGAATAAGCAGCCCAAATTGGAGCAGGTGGACAGAGGGTTTTAGAAGAAAGGGAAGATAACTTGACGTATTTACATAGAAAATAGGATTGAGAGAGGTTGGAAAATCTAGAGAGAATTAATGAAAGGAAAGCATATGAAGAAGTAAGGTAATTACTTATTCCAGGAAGAACAAAAGTTATGCAAAGAAAGGAAATATAATAATAGTAATGATCTCAGCAATGACCAATATTTATATAGTCATAACATTCTAAGTTATAATATTTTAATAAAAAACTGAGTTATGATTTATTGGGGGGATGAGGTAATGATGTAAGAATGCTTAACCTTTACCTTCCATATAGGAAGTAAATAAAAATAATATCTAGAACTAATAAATCAAAAAATATATAATCATATTATTTAGAAAAATGGATATATTTGGAAAAACTACTAAAAGGATATAAAATGATTAATTCTCGGGAGAAAAATTCATGAATTGGATGGGTGGGCAAAAGATTTTAAATTTTGTTTCATTAAGCTTTGTAATATTCAACTTTTGTATCCAGAATGTATATATTCTTACAAATCAATAAGAGAAAAACAACTTCCTAAAACAGGCAAACAATTCACAAGGAGGAAATTCCAATGGCCAGTTATTTATAGGTAAAAGTCTTCTCAATTTTACAGGTAACCAGAAAGCAAACTGCAAATTAAAACAACAGCAGAGTACTATTTTACATCCACTGGAGTGGTAAAGACCTAAACTGTGACAATGCCAAATGTTGACAAAGCTGTGGGGAAATTAGAATCATATCCTGTTTGTGGGCATGTAAATTACAACTTCTACTTTGAAGTGTAATTTTACAATATCTTGTAAAATGGAAGATGGGCATTACTATGACTCAGTGTTTTTACTTCTACATGTATGCTATTAGTCTAGAGTGTTTTCCCCTAAACTTCCCTGAGGATAAGAATCACTCAGAGTGGGTGGGTGAGGGAACTTATTAAACATACATCTTCCCAATCTTCTCCCTGGAGATCGTGATTGAGAAAGACTAAGATGAAGTTTGGGATTCTGAATTAAATAAATGTTTGAATGTGTGTGCAATGCTGTTTGTTTCAGCATTGTTTTTAACAGCTAAAATTTGATGTGTGGATAAACTGTAATGCAATACAGTGTTTTTGAAATAAGTGATACTCATTAATATATGTTTATATTAACATGGATAAATATTGAAAATATCATTGAATAAAAACATCACAAAGTGATAGGTACATCATATCATGTACGCAAAGTTTAAAACACAAAATAATACTATCTATAATGCTGTTAAATAATATAAAATAACATTTTATATATAATATAAAATAATGGAGGTGGTACATTTCAACTTCAAGAAAGTGGTTACCTCTAGAGAGAAAAGGGGGTTTCAACTCTGTAATGTTTATTTACAGAGAACTAAAAGGATCTGAGGCAAGTACAAGAAAATTACAGACCTGGTTTGGACCTACAAACCTAGACTACGGATCTGAATGACATACCTGCCTTTGTAGTGAGGAGGTGTGCTTGCTTTTCCTCACAAACTTTGGCTCCTAAACAGGATGTTTGCATTTTAAAAGGAAACAATCTTTTAATCATGTGCCTTAATGCATTTTACGAGAAATGTTAACTTTTTGACTGGTTTCATTTCTACCAAGGTTCAGTTTTTCCTTTGTCCTCTATGTAGTTCAATAGCTTACCGTAAAAGAAATGCCATGGGGCGCCTGGGTGGCTCAGTTGGTTAAGCGTCTGCCTTGGGCTCAGGTCATGATCCCGGGGTCCTGTGTTGGGCTGTGTTGGGCTCCTCGCTCAGCAGGGAGTCTGCTTCTCCTGCTCCCTCTGTCCCCCCACTTATGCACATGTGTGCTCTCTCTCTCTCTCAAATAAATAAAATCTTTAAAAAAAAATGCCATGAATATATTTCTTTATTTTGACTTATTTTCTTTTTTTATAGAAAGATTTAAAAAGTCCTGTGACTTCTCATTTTGTCTGTTCCTGTCACCAGGACCACCTGATACGGTAGAAATTTTTGATGGAGATGTGATTGGCACTGATCATTTGTCAGTTAATTAAAATCACTTAAAGTAAAACATTATGAAAAGTTGACTGAATCTCCATCCATAGACTTGTATACATGTGAGTTTATTAGCCATTGCAACAAAGGCCAAGGTCTGTGTTTGGTGTATGGATCTGATTGGAAGTCCTGGCATTTCTTGTGTATACCATAGTCATTTAAGATCTGTCATTTTGTTCGGGACTCTTTATTTTTTTAAACTTTTTTTTAAAGATTTTATTTATTTGTGAGAGAGTGAGAGGGAGAGGGAGAGCACAAGCAGGGGGAGCAGCAGGCAGAGGGAGAAGCAGGCTCCCTACTGAGCAAGGAGCCCGATATGGGACTTGATCTGGGATCGTGACCTGAGCCGAAGGGAGAGGCTTAGCCAACTGAGCTCCCCAGGCATCCCTTGGGACTCCTTAAAGTGGAGCAAAAGAGATCAAGATTCCTGTAAAATAATTTGAGAGAATACAAAATTCTCTTAATCTTACTACTTTTCTCTTTTTTTTTATAGTTCTCTGTAATTTGAGAGCAATTTTTAAAGCAAGTCTACATTATCAAGTCTCTCCAAAGTATTCATCTTAGTTTTTAAGGAAATGTTTACTTGTTTTAGAACTCATATTTCATAGATTTATGAAATCTTTAGCAAAATTAAATAATATAATAGTAAGTGGGATCATAGGCAAGTTTGTGAATAAACACAGCTGACTCTTGATGGATTGTACTGCCCACCTGGAAGAGAGGAAATGGGTGGGCACAGTGGAGAGTAGCCTAACATTCAAGAGTGTTCTGCATCCTGTTGGCAACTGCTGGTATATTTTACAGAGAAAATGGAAATTGTGGAAATGTGACAAATTAGTTAGAGGTTGTTTAAAGCAGTTTTTATTATTTCCATCTGTCTGAGTATTCCTATAAATAAGAACTGTGAGTTTTTAACAATTGAGGTGATCAAAAATATACTTTCTCTGAAGTGCAAAGAGGCTTGTGTAACTTTCCCAACATAAATGATTTTAAACAAATCTCCACTTTATGCCATATGACAGAATAGAAATGTTCATAATCGCTTAGAGAAGGAGATAATGTTTTATGTGTCACTGGAGGAAAGAGTAAAACAAATATTTTACAATTTTTCTCTACCCCATTTATTGTTTTGATTTGACTCAAATAACCTTTTCTTGTTATTGTAATCGACTCCTAATGCATCTTCTCAACCGCATGGGTAGATACACAGAACTTTATAAGCATGAATAATATAAATTGATGTAGCAATATATTTTCTTTGTTTTTACATTACACATACAGCACAAATCCTAATAAAACTAGACTGGAATATGTTACAAATTCATTTGGTTAGTATTCAGTTACCGAGTGAGAGAATAAATATATATGATTTAAATTAAGAATGTGCAGTCCATTACTTACTTGCCACCTCTTCTACTTTATTTTGACTTTTGCACTTACCATGTTTTATTAACATTTTGAAGTTGTAAACATGAGTGGAGTGAAAGCCGTATCACAAAGTTGAGGTTAGAGGTTTGTTATGTTGGAAAATCAAAGCCTTGAGAGTAACTGTAGAGAAATTTGTTCTCAGGTGCATTGATTGAGAATATTGCTGTGTCATTGGTGGTTCTGGCTTTCCTTTGTGGATAGTGTATGCTGATGGTCTAGTCCAGTGCATCTCAGAGTGGTCTGTAGGCTCACCATACACCTATTAAATTTACTTTTCTAGAAGTAGGGCCAAAGAATGTGCATTTAAAACAAACTCTTCTATTGATTCTTATAAATGATAAAGTTTGAGTTTTTTTTTTAGTTCCAATTCCTTAGGAGCAAAGCCTTTGATAATCATGGCACATGATTTATTGAAGAAGTGTTTTGCAAAAAAATCCATGTGGCTAAGAGTGAAGCAAGATGGGGGAAGAAGAAAGACCTGAGCAATGGTGTGGTCTCAAGTCAAAATCTAGCCTTAGTTTGATCCACAGGGGTGGGCTAGTGAGCTGTCTCCCTTTGAGGCAAGGGTAGCAGTATTTAGTGCCCTGCTTTCAGCCAGTCATAGGTTGTTGGCTGTATGTGGGTGGAAGATAGGTAGAGTGCAGACTTTCCCTGGTAAAGCAGTTCCTATTAGTAGAGGGTACTTTTTGGAGAAGAGGATGCATAGCTATGAACCAACCCCTTGGCAGCCAACACTCACAGCAGCTGGGAGATGAGTGCCCTGCTCTGGTTAAGAGGATCTGTGTAGGGCATCAAACCAGCATTTATCATAGGCTACCCCTTGCACTGCTTAGGTCCACTTGCTTCTCACATTAAATTTACTCCAACCATACAGATCTTGTGGTCACTATTCCTGGAGAAACAAAAGAGGAGGGTTGGTGAGATAAATGACAGCCCCTGCTACTGTGATTGGTATCGATGTCCTATTTAATACTCATTTTCTGCCTCCTCTGCCACACATTTCTGATTCCCCTCACCCTTAGCTAGCACTTCTGGCTTGTCTAGGGGACTTGCCTTCTGGGTTGATGGAGATGTCATCTCTGAGGAGCCTGGGTTTCCAGTTACCATGCCTTTTGGAAACTAGGGTTGCTCTCCTTGCCCATTTACAGTCACAAATGGGCATGGATGTGCCAAGAGATACCCCAGCAGATGTGTCAGACATAATTATTATATATCCTCTTTATTAGGTAGTATTTCTTCCTCATGATGATGAGGGTTGATTTTCTTGGTAGCTCCTTTTTGTACCTGCTAGACTACTGACATAAGGAGCCCAAAGTGATTAGTGGCAGCCATTGCTTTGAGTTTAGTTGAAGATTTACTGTGTTCTTGTGTTCTTGGTTCTTCCTACTATGGATAGGAGTGCTCTCCATCTTGCATTCAGGACCTCTAGACTCAAGAGACCATAACATATAGGGATGGGAAGCACAAATTCCTCCAGGGAGTCACTAGAAGTGATGGTGAGTGGGGTTACTCCTACATTTCTACTATTTAATATGTGAACATATGTATTTTATTTACTGGGGACACAACACCAAGTGATGCCCTGGATTTAAGGAATTTACCAAATCTTGCAGGATAGCACCTACTCTCACAGCATCATCTTTGACCTGATGTCTCAGTTGTATCTTTAAGAGGCTGTTTCATCACTCTATTTGGACAATAGCTTCTTGATAGTATAGAAAGTGGTAAGACTGTGTACCCCATACAAACATGCTGATGCCCTACCTTCTTGGCCATAAAGTGGATCTCTCAATCAGGAATGATAATATGCAGAATTCTATGACTCTAGATCAGACACTCTGTGAACCCTTGGACAGTAGTACCTGCTGAGAACCTGTGGCAAGAAAGGCAAATCTATACTGTGGGTGTTAATCCTGATCAGAAAGCCTCTCTCCCCTTTCCAAGTTGGAGAAGTCTGATGCAAACAATTTGCCATTAAGTCGCTGGTTGGTAGCTTGGAGAGATGGATGTATTGTCCCAGTAAAGGGGATCTAGTTAGGGCACCAAAACTGATTCCACCACAGAGACCTATTTATCTTTCTTTCAGGGTATACTTTAAGCCAGATTTGATTATTGATTGCTTGCTATTTGATTAAACCTAAAATATGTCCAAATTACTTGAATTCATACAGTTATTTTCAGTTTAGTTTGTTTGAATAAACCCAAATCAGATCAGTTATTAAGCCACATTAATTTAATAAACACAAACAGTAGACATTAGATGTTAGCCAGTTAGTAGGGTTATAATGGTCAAACCATTTTGGCTATGTAGAATTAAATTTTGAAAAATTTAGCTGTTATTGACAATAAAAAAGCTCAAAGGAGAAACTGTAGAGAGATATCATGGCTAAATGAGGATTCTTTTTTGATTTTGAAAATTATATTTTATAAAATATTTTTCTTTAAAAAGCTATTGATCTATAATCTTGAAATAGAAGGAAATAACTTCTATTTTTTCAACTAACAAATTACTTATAAATTTTAAGATATAAAATCATATAGTTATTGTTTTAGGGATATAAGTAAATTCAGTAAATTAAACTATTGCTAACTCTATTAATGGCTTGTGGATTAATATATCACATGGTCTCACATATAGCTATATTGTATAGCTATAGCTAATAATAGCTTAATTTTTACCCATCAAGAATCAGTTAATTATTTTGGTACCCAATTTTGAACCTGCATATTTCCTAAGTTCTTTTTGATTGCAGAACTAAAATCATTGACGTGAATAGAAAACATGAAAAACATTTACATTGTTTGTCCACATACATGATTTATTATATTCGTATTTTCCCTTTTTTAATTTTTCTTTCTGATGGCTTCTATGTGAACTGAGAAATTACGCTTTCTACTTACCACTTTTACTTTGTTTTTCTTGTCCAAAATGCATGTATCTGGTCTGTTATGCTTAGTTCAAGTATAATTATTTTTCAGCTCAAGGTGACAATTTAATTTATTTTATTATGAAATGAATCATATTTCCCAGGAAGTGTATTTTTCTGGGATTTAATGGGCTGGATTGACTGCCAGTGTAAGATTCAATAGTTAATTTATTTCTTTTGTGGAGTAGCATGTTCATAGCCTTTGGGGTTTGCACTGAAACACTCCTTTAGGAAGAGGTAATATGGGATGACTTTTTTTTAAAGATTTATTTATTTATTTGAGAGAGAGAGTGTGGGGGGAGGGGCAGAGGGAGAGAATCTTCAAGCAGACTCTCTGCTGAGAGTGGAGCCCAATGCCGTGCTCCATCTCACGACCCATGAGATCATGACTTGAGCCAAAACCAAGAGTCAGCTGTTCAACCAACTGAGCCACCCAGGTGTCCCAATATGGGATGACTTTTTGAGGTAAGATAGTTTCTAGAGCTGGAGTTTCATTGTAAATCATTACATTGAAAAGTATTATATAAGCAAAGATTGTTTGCATAGCTCACAGTGACAAGAGCAAGGATTGTTCTGAATTCTCTCTTCTGGTTTGTTCAGTAGACTTCCTATGGAAATTTAGAACTCATGTTCCTATTCCTTTTAGAGAATGCATGAGGATGAGAGACTGGATTTAGTGTAGGAATTCCTGGAGAAGAATGGAAAAGTAGTTTGCCATGTTAAAGACTCTCCTGTATAAGGAGAGATATACAGAAAACAGACAAACAAGAAGTTGCAGAAGGCTATGGGTTTACCATTCCAACAGGATGCTTCCATAAATCCTCTAAAATGGCTATGACTGTATAGAATTTTTTGCCTCTATTTCTCTTTATCTACCATGGAGTGAGGACTTATGGGATAAAATGATTGGAATTGATTGTAAGTCCAAAGTCCATCAGACTTCCAAGTATGCATTTTTACTTATATGAACCAATACCACCATTTCTGTATTCCACATGGACTTGTATCCCCCTTTGCTTGGCACACCCCTCTTTGATAAGGGTCCCAATCCTATTTCCACTTAATGACATGGGCTCATTCCATATGTCATAATTAATGACATAATTGTATCCTAGGTATCTCCAGCATTTCTTGGGCACACAGAGAAAAGAACTTACTAGTTATACTAATTAGTGTACTAATTAGGGCTAATTGCACTCTTTTTAGCATGCCTACTGTGGCAAATAAAAATTCAGTGTGGGGAATCCCAAATTTACACTTAGGCTTCAATGACCCTGAATTAAATACAAATTTAAGTTAATTTAGCTGAATATGAAACATAAATCCACACCAAACCATACACTCTTATGAAAGCTTCACAGAGGAGATGATGAGGCCCATTTTGTTTCTCCCCTGACCTTGCTTGATTTCCTTTCATCCTGCTGATCCTATAGGCAGCCATGGTGGGGGCGGGGGGGAGAAATGCTTAGTACTTGGAATGGGAGACCTAGGTTTGAGTCCAGCTCTGAAACTCATTATTTATGTGACTTTTGCTATATCTTCCAAACTTTCAGAGTCTCACTTTCCTGGACGGTCATATAGCAACCAAAACTGTTTTAGCATTGGATAGCTGGGAAGATTAAATAATTTAAAAAATTACATGAGATACCATAGATGTATAATTTTTTGTAAACTATCATGTGTGCTAGTCATGTGAAGAACATTAATAAATATGTATTGACATTAATTTATATCTTATAAGATATTTTGATACAATTTGGGAAATATTCTGATAAAGGAATATTCTGATAAAATTTGGGAGAGCAACTGACCAGATTTATTCCTTTCAAAGGTGTCCTATGTGCCTATAGTGGTAAATAAGTAATGATGATAATAAATAAATCTAGGAATTAAGTATTTATGTATAATACTTTACAATTGCATTTGGTGGAGCATCTTTCATGCCAACTATATCCCCAAACAGATTACATTCAATAAAGACTTACGGTGATAAGCAATAAATACTAGCAGTGAGAGACAGACATTGAGATAAACAGGCAGGGAAAAGTGCTTTTCTGCTAAATTCTGAAAAGAAATGAAGAATTTAGGGGTGAAGAGACCCAGGAGAGATGTCACAAAAGGCAGGAACTATTGGAGATAAAGTTCTTACACTTAGTTTTCTTAGTGAGAGGCCTGAGGCACAAAGTACCAAGGCCTTGAGCCTCTGCATGGGTCTTCTGACTGGTCGCATGTCTTCACTGTGGGGAAAAAAGAAAGATATTAAGTCTGAGAGAGGTGAATTCCAATTTCACGGGAATTATGAGGCAGGGGAAGCTTTGCTTTGATCTATATGAAACAGAAGAGAACTACATATTGGTATTTTATTCCCTGTACTCCACCTAAGCAGTGCATGTGTGAAGTTCATCACGAAAAATCAGCTAGAAATCTGATTTGGCGTCTAGAGAAAGATGTTTGAGTTAGTTCAGAATATAATGATTTCTAAGATTTCCAGGTTTGTCTTTGGTTCAGCCAGTTTTAACACACAGAGTGATTTCCTTATATAGTAATTTAACTTTTTAGTAGACATGTGGATAACCTAAGCTCTTGGAATAACACTGTATGTTGTGGTGTATGTGTTTGTGTACATGTGTGAAGGAGGGCATAGTAGCATATAGAGAAGGGAAAGAGGAGAGGAAAATGTTACTAATTAAGGTCCAACTTAAGACTAATTTTATCTACTCTGATTTTTTTTTAACCCTCAGTCTCCTCATCTATATGAAGAGGGTTAATAATACCTACTCCCTAGGGTTGTATGAAGATAAATAAGACAACCGTGGCAAACTTTGGAAGTGAATCTATAAAGTTCTCAATACACATGAATCCCATCTTCATTAGCCTGAATGCGCTGTTGCCATGGAACGCAAAACACACGAGAACGAAGTCTCTCTTCTTTTTAAAGTTATTCTTTAGAAATTTTAATTTTTGTAAAATATTTTGTGTTAGAGGCAGAACTACATCACAGAGAATCCTTAGAGCAGGCAATTAAAAAAAATCTCGTATTTGATTTAAAAATGCGTTGTCTGCATTTTTCAGAATCCTTACCTTTGTTAGACTCTCCAGGCTAGTACTAAAATGAGTGTATTTCTGTAGCTTGCACTGACTGAGGTTGGGGGAAGGGAAGAGTAGGGAAAGTTAAACAGGCTCAAATGCTAAGGAAAGGTTGTTTAGATGAGGGATTTGATCAGATAATTTGAAAGTGGCATAAGAGTTACTATATTTTCTATATTGTGGTGGTGGTTTGTTTGGTTTGGTTTGATTTGTCTTAAAGGCAAACTAATGCCCTCCAATGGAAGATGACCTTAATGAAACCCCATTACATCATTTTACATCAGACTTGTAGATGTGGTTCAATATCAACACGCTATCTTTAGCTAGCTGGGCACTTACAGCTTTAAGGAGGGCCACTGAAGTGTCTTTTATGATGCTAAAACTCCCTCAAAGTGAGCAATTTATTTTGGAAAAGCATATTAAAAGTAAAAACAAAAAAGCCTAGAAGTTGTGATATGATGAGAGACCATAAATAAATGAATAAAGAAATGAGAGTAGCTACAAGCACAAATGGGTTTCACAGCTGCTCCTGATATGGTCAGTAAAAGAAGATAAAGAATAAAAAGAACTAGTCAAATCAGTCAAATAGCCATGGGAAGATCTGCTCCTTGAGGGCAGGGCTCCTGTCTAGTTCCATGTGATGCATCCCCAGTGCCTAGAATGTGGTAGGCACATGGTAGGTTCTCACTATTTGACAGTAAAAAAAGATGAATATATATGAATAAATAATATATATTAAGAAGGGAGTGACCTGACTTTCTTTTTTTTAAGGGTAGACTCTAGATTATTTGACTTTCAGCACAGAGGCTGGCTTTTTATAAAATTTCCTCTATTTTCCAGTTGTCTTTTAGGTAGATATTCCTATTGAAGGTGTTCTTTATAGGCTAATAGGTGCAGGAGAGATGCCTCAAGGGACAGAGTGATCTGAAGTTGTTACATTAAAAAGGTTTCCCAGGCAAGCAAGAAATGGCCTGGAGTCTGCTCCTGGTTACAACTTTAATCATTTCACCCCAGCTGACTGCAGAAATTCATCTGAATGATGAAGAAAATACTTTAATCTGGACTTCATCATATTACTTTTGCAGATTTGGAGTTCTGACTTGAAATTAGGAGCATGGAAGATTTATCTACAACTTCTCCCCCCCCCCCCCCCCGCCCCCATTCCAGTAAATTCAAGAAGGGTTGTGTTGCTCCATGGAATGGATGAGAGAAGAAAAAGGCTGAGTTAGGCAGAGACGCAGGAATAGGAAAGATTTGGGTGTGTGTTGGGAGGGGGTTCAGGTTTCAGAAAATTAAGTTCTAGTAGTTTTCAAGAGTTTATTTATTTATTTTTTTAAGATTTTATTTCTTTATTTGACAGAGAGACACAGCAAGAGAGGGAACACAAGCAGGGGGAGTGGGAGAGGGAGAAGCAGGCTTTCCATTGAGCAGGGAGCCCGACGTGGGGCTGGATCCCAGGACCCTGGGATCATGACCTGAGCCGAAGGCAGATGCCTAACGGCTGAGCCACCCAGGTGCCACTTCAAGAGTTTAGACTAAGGTTTGGAAAATAATAAGGCATATTAAGGGTCATAAGATTGATGGCAATCAAGGAATAGAATCACACCGTGTGTTTGGAGGCCAGGAAATCAAGCTGACTCTGGAAGTCTGTGATCTTAGATACAAAAAAAGCTAAAGCAACAATAGTTATGAAGTCAATCAAGGTGAGAAAGAACTTTCAACAAAGGTGATTAAGATAGATGAGGGACTGGATTCCAGGATTTAGATAGGTCAAGGGAATGACAGCACCTCTCAGAAAATAGGTAATATCTGAATAGTCTTATATATGGATTATTGGACTTGAAGGCTGTTTTCTTCTTGCCAGGTACAGGAACTGGTTCCCCAGCACTATGTGTGTGCATATGGTGGGGATGGATCCTTCCTGCAGAGAAGAGGCCTCTATTCAGCTGAGTTGTGGGTAGGAAATGTTCTTGTGTGTTTTCCTGTGAACAGATCATCATGTTTCTCAGCTCAGAAGTGGCACTGAGTCAGGGGGACTGGGCAAGGCTTTACTGCTGAAAGGGAGAAAAAGCAAGAAATAGGGAACATGACATGGAATGATCTATTCTAGGGGCAACTCTAAGATATATTATAGGAGGATGGTATCTTGCAAATAAACACAAAAACCTTTCAATGTGTGCCCTCCATTTTAAAAGAAGAGAAACTCAATTAATTCTTTCAATCTAGATACCAAAGATACACAGGCAGGTATCCTGAGCAAAATACCTGTGAGGAGTTAACTAAAGTCATTTGAAAATGACTTTAGTGATCCCAGGAGTCTAAGCAAGTGTGGCATCTCTCTTAGCTCCCTGAATAGCACTGCAGACGTTCCTCTGTGTTTAGTCTGACCAACCCAAATGACCCAGAGGTGAAACTGCTTCTTTGGTGATGTCTGTAATGTCTCATCCATAACCTCCCTCAATTCTTTTTTTTTTTCTTTTTTGAAGATCTTATGATAACGCAGCACATTTGAGTATGCTTAAAGCATTCAAGTGGTGCTACTGGCTATAATTAAGTTCTTTCAGCCTTTCCATTACAAATTCTTCTTTCCAAGGTTTAATATCTCAGAGACTTCTAATCCCACTGGGCCAAACTTAGTATAGAAATTGTCAGCAGGAATGCAGATTTTTCTGCTCACCCCTAAATATTTCCAATCAAACAAATGTGTTTTTTTTCCCTCATAGCATACGTATTAAGAAATAGGTTTCAGGCACTTCTGAAAGGCCCAAAGAAAAAAAGTAATCCAAGCACAAAATCTGAGAGAAATGTAGAAGAATGCAAAATTTATCTAGTTTTTGGGGTGGGTAGGAAAATAGTGAATACTTCCATTTTCAGAGAGTTTTTACCTTGTGTATTTTAAACCAAATTCAAGATTTAACTATGAAATAAACCAAAAGCATACTGATTGTAGGTTTGGACTTTTGACTTTTTTTTAAGAGAAATATTTGTTACTTCTGTGAAAATTTAAGACAGTCAATTGATTCCAATATATTAATCTGATTTGGATTATAATTGAAATGTTTCTTTCTTCTCTGTGTCTTAAAGTCAATTGAACAACAATTATTTGTGATATTATTGATTTATAACAAAGGTATTCATATGAAAATTTATTTTTATTTTTTATTGGGTAAAAAGTACATAACATAAAATTTATCATCTTAACCATTTCTAAGTGTTCAGTAGTGTTAAGTATATTCACATTGTTGTGCAACCTATCTCCAGAATGTTTTTCTCTTGTAAAACTCTATACCCATTAAACAATAACTCCCCCTCACCTCAGCCTCTGGCAACCACCATTTTACTTTTTGTTTCTATGAATTTGACTACTTTAGATATGTAAGTGGAATCATACTGTATTTGTCTTTTTGTGACTGACTTATTTCATTTAGCATAGTGACCTCAAGGTTCACGCATGTGTCAGAATTTCTTTCCTTTTTAAGGCTGAATAATATAAAAGTTATTAACATTTGACTTTTTGGATGTTTATTCAGTTTTGTCTTTGTTCTTTATTAATCAAAAGATCCAGATCCTTAAATGGAAGACCCTTAATTTTTTAAAAATTCTTTCATACTTATTAAAATTCCTCTTTGGGGTTTTAGCTCTCTAGCTTAAGGCTACAGGCCTTTGACCTTGGCTCTACTGCTTAAGAGAGTTAACAGTTTTTCCAGCCAGGTTTCCTAGATAGAAGTAGATGGACTGCTTAAGGTCCCTGGCTATGGCTGTTTGCTCTCAGGTCAGAGCGGTCCTAATCATCTGCCTTGTTGTCCTGGTGCCTGCCACTCTCCATTCTGTCTCAATGGGGAGCTGTCTTCTCTGCTGTCACAGTTCTGAGTATTCCATCCCCTTTGATACTTCTAAATGTGGCTACCATGATCTTATCTGCCTCTGAAGTTATTTCTATTGTGTTCTTTTTTTTATTTTAAAGCAGATTCTACTTTTTATTTTTATTTTTTTAGGTTTATTTATTTATTTAAGTAATCTCTATGCCTAATGTGGGGCTCAAACTTATGAACCTGAGATCAAGAGTCACAGGCTCTTCTGACTGAGCCAGTCATGCACCCCTCTATTGTGTTAAGTTTTTCTTCTCTTTCCATTCTTCTGTTTTTTTTTTTTTCTGACTGCTAGAGTTTCTTTGATACTTCTTGTTTTCCCAAGAAAAGATTAATTTTTTCAAGACATGTGAGCTGCCTTCTTTTCTTTCTCATTGAGCTCTGACCAGTTGGTAACATTCCATTCAACAACCCAAACATTTATGATAAACTTCCGGGTATCAGGCTGAAAATGCATAGACAACAAGATACTGCCTGCATCCTTGAAGAGATCATAAGTTAATGGGGCAGGTGGATATGCAGACAAACCAAGAAAATGTGGAAAATGAGAGAAGAGCCCTGTGACCTTTGTGGGAGGCATGGTTGAGGAAGAACTTTGCCACATGTGGGAAAATCTTAACAGAATCAGATCATAACAATGGAGCAACATTTAAAATCAGTCTTAAAGAATGACTACAAGTTAGCTAGGAAAAAAAATGTATTTTTGACATAATCTTTCTCCTTCTCAATTATTTGCTTATTTGGTAAAAATACACTTTGAAATGCATAGTCCCAGATTCCCACCACAAAGGCACATTGGGTGAAATCAGTAACTTTTCTCAAGTAAGTTTGTTATTTCTGGTTGCCCCATTGCTATGCATTTCCTACAAGGACGTTAGGTTTATTTTGAGGTCTTCTGGGTCTGGTATCTTAAAGAATCCTGAGTGATCTGAAGGGATAGATTCTGATGAGCTAGCACACTATAATCAGTCATTTACATGTAGGTGTGAATGAAGCAAATAGAAGTAGTTTTTGATAGGGACAAGAAGACAGAGGCAAGAGTGTAGGAGGAGCTTGGGAAAGAGATGGCTGGAGATTTACTGGTGAAAAAGCAGTGGGGAAGTTGAAGGATAGGGATCTTGAACAAGCTAACAGCCTGATTCTCTCCAGAAGTAGCCCTACGTGTGGAAGAGTGCCCTGTGAGCCTTTGCCTCTGGTAGAGTTCAGGTTGAATGAAGGAGCTTTGGGTCTGTTACTCTAGTGAGCTCTTTGATCTTGAACCCAGAACTGGGCAGACTGTCTCCCCACACACCATTTTGGCAGTGCTAGAGTGGGGCAGGCCATCCAGAACAATAAGTTCCCGAACTTGTCTGCATTTACCAAGCACATATGCCACTCCTCCCCCAGACTGTGGTGAGGAAGGGGGCAGCAAGAGGCTGGAAAGACGCTAATATCCTTGCCTTATGGGAGAGAAGCATAAGAAATAATGAAAAGCATTCCCTTCTAACAAGTTACTTTTACTTAATTTCTTTTTTTTTTTCAAATGGAACTCTAAATATCAGTATGGCGTTGCTTTTTCAGTTCTTTTTATTTCAACTTTTGTTTTGTCCTTTGTTTCTGACATTGAACTTTCTCAGCTTTTCAGCAGCGAGTTTCCGTGTGACCAGCCTCTATCCCTCTTTGCTTGTGGATGTCTCGTTTTCGTCTTCCCAGTTTTAGGTTTTTGTTCTTTTCCCCCTTATAGGTGGGCCTCATTTCTTGAAGCAGAATGCAGAAGTGTAGGAACTAGATGTGTCTGAGTCCTTGGTGCTATTGCCACCTTCCACGCTGGCACCGTTCCACTCTTTGGTATTTAGAGTAGCTAGATTCTATCAGGTACAAGGTTGATACGCTCGCATCTTAGCATAGTGAGTGTGGAAGTGATGGCCTATTTACCTGATCTCCCCGCTGCAGTGTGGAAGTTATTAGGAAACATTTAAATTACCTTTGTATTTATTTTAGGGAGCTACCTCCCTCGTCTTTCAGTCCCATCTGTATAGCATTGCCTCTGTGAGGCTTATGGGAGCTCCTGGAACTTAAATATGGAACAAATGGCTCCCCAAGGAAACCTTTCTAGGAGGTGTGGACCACTTGGAGTTTGTGAATTCTTAGAGTTTGATTCTCACCATGAAACAAGATCAATGTAAGATAGAAATGTAATGAAGCAGTGCTCTGTTCCTGTGGGTAAAGTCAGATTGGTGACAACTAGGTATTGTGATAGTCAAATTTCCTAATCTGGATTGATTTCTAGAGAAATTTAAAAATCATCAATTGTTACAATGCTATGAATATGTAAGAGGGGGGATTATTATATAAATGAGAGCCTGTGCCATCAATGCTAATTTGCTTTCTTTTGTGCATGGTGCAACAAAGTTGCTGAAGAGAGCTTTTGCTGTGGTTGCCACTCATCTTTCAAATGAAAGGATATTGGTAGTTTTAATGTCATGTTTTAAAACAATAACTTTGGTATAGATGGTACATATTTGTGAAGAACACAGAGCAATGCCTGCACCCAGTGAGCACTGAATGAGGATTTTGTTAAATAATTAGAAGTAAATCAAGCCATATTTGCCAAAATTCATAAATGAAGATGAAAATTCTTGGCATTGTTGATCATTTATAATTTAGGTAATCTTCCCTCTGTTTCACATCATTTAGGATTGGCAGAATCACTTCTGATACTCCTAGGTTAAAGGTTCTGCAACATCAGTTGAACATTATCCACAAACAGGCTCCTTAGAGTTATCCAAATTTAGAAATCATTATAAATGTAAAGAAGTTATAGAGAAGACTAATAAGAGTTTAGCATATTGATTAGTGAAAGATTATGGTATTTAACTGAATGCAAAGTAATTTAATTATGGACAAAAGATGATATTGCTAATATGAAGAAGACTCAGCCATAATAGTGCTCAAGATATTTGTAAATTCAAGAATGGAGGAAAAAGAAAAGATTGTGCATTGGCACCCTATAGTGTAAATCTCTGGAGATTTGTCCCACCCCATTAGGTGCTTAGGCTATATAAAATAGAAGAACCAAAGGCCTTAGAACCTCGAGATTTAGCTAATTTGTCTATAATTATGCAACATATATAGGTAGTTTCTAATCTGTATGAGGCTTCATATTAGTAATCTCATGAACATAAACCAATATGAGAGAGAAGATGGTTTCTAATCATTGGGTTTCATGAGGGTTTTAAATTTAATTGATTTGTACACTGATTGAAATTTCCTTTTGAAACATTTTCAATTAGCATGTCTACTTGGCTCTTTTTAATCTCATCTTGAGCATCCTGAAACTTAAGGAAAGGGGAATGTTTTTGTTTTCCTTAAACAAATTGGTGGTTCTGTGATACTAGGAAATGTTTAAAGGTACATTTAGATACATTAAAGATATGTTTTAAAGATGACCTGATGAGAGAAAAGATGGAAGAAGAAAGAAGCAAAAAACATGAGTTTGAGAGTGTCCTGCTTACTAAGGACAAATTTGACCTAGTAAGAGCACATTTTAGAGGCTTAAATTGATTTAGGGAATACCTGGGGTATGTATTATAAATGTTTAGAGCCCTTATTTAGAATGACCTATAAATTCTTCTTTTTGTGTGCTTTAACCAAAACACTTTTTGACTTTTGGATCTAAGATTGGGCATGTACTTTTTCTAGGCAAGTTTGAAGCTGGTTTTCAGGTCCTTAAATTGCTAGAATTTAAATCACCCAAATTTATTCCTCCCCATGTCCATGACACCTAGTGTCTTCTGGTAGCCCTCTGCTTCACGCTTGTGTCCATCACAGACGAAGGAGGGAAAAGTAGTTATACAATTTTGAGTATATTGTCTGTGCCTGTACTTCCACACATATTATCACATTAGCCCTTTGAGAAATATTTTATTATTTCCATTATGACTGTAAAGAAACAGAAATTCAGTGAAATGAAATGCATCCCTCATTGCCATAGAGTCAGTGGTGGTGATGCTGGGAATCAAGACATGTGCTTGACACTAGACTCTAGCAGCAGGTTCTTTGTACCATTCCACACCACTCACCATGGCATTCACCATTAGCCTAGATTTTGCCTGGTGCTGTCATGTTTCTGATAAAGTTATGAGTCCTGACTCCCATTCCTCAGTGCATCTCTTTCTGTTGGTTCTTCTGATAATCAAAATCATGCTATAATATTAGTGGCCATCCATGTCTTTTAACAAAGGCATATGTCTTTTTTTATGTGTGAAATAAAGGAATTTATTAAATAATGTTTTACCGATCTCCACATTTTCAGAGTAATATGGACAGGGTTAGAGACTAATTAGGCTTGAATGCAGACAGCGAAGAGATAATTTAATACATTTCTTCAAGTAACTATGAATCCCTTACATTTATAGAGCCCTTTAAGCTATCAAACAATAATCAGGCAGGCATATGTCTTAACCCTGAAGAGAATTCGTAGTTCTTGTCGTCACTCTTTATATTGCTTGTACAATGTCTAAAGGTGGGAAGACTTAGGCTATATTTTCTTTTAAGAGTCTTTTAAGAGTCTGCACACTGCAGAGCTCTGTGTATATAGCACACTTGCAAAGTTATATTATGTGGGTGAATGAATGAGTTGATGGACAGCATTCAGCCCCAACAGAAAGACAGTTTAAGTGGATTTCCACTTGTGACATCCTTCTTTTTTGCTCTTCATGAATAGCAATGCTATTTGTACAAATGTAGGCTTTGAGCCAAATAGGACATGGTGGTGCCTAAGAAATCCAATAAGATGAGTATGTTCATAGATTTTTAAACTTTAAACAAATTATAAAGTCATATTTTCCAATTGCCAATAAATTCTTTTGTCCCTTAGAGTGCATTTTGATATTTGAATGAAGATCATAGTGTAAGATGGTTGCTGAACTCAAGCTGTGTTAAACTGCCTGACTGCCCTGCTTTATTGTTTGTGACTAGAGGTAAGGCTGGGTGATAGTGAAATGAAATATTGATGAAAATGCACTGAAAATGTGTTAAAGCACATGTTTTGGAATGTATGTAGAGCTCTTTGAAGTGAAATAATGGTTTTAAGTGAACTCATAAAGATGTTAGTGCATCTTTTTAGTGATAAAATTGCATTGACAATGGAAATTCCTACCCTCATCCAAGAACATACATTACCTATGGGATTTATTAATTTTCCAATTTAAGAATAATTTAATAATAACAATATAGGAAATGTATGCTACAAGGACTAAATTTTTTGGGTAAATCTTTTTAATATTGGCATGACCTAATAAAGATGCATGTTGCTACCACAAGATTTACACAATGCTAAATATTTTTAGATTGATTTCAACAAGAGAGATTGGAGAACATTCCTTCAGAAGTCTCAGGAGAACAGCTTTAGCATATTTTTTTATAAAGATTCATATGCACACAATAAACAACCTCAAATGTAATATCATTTGAACATTTAATCTAGTTATCTTTTAACCTTCATGAAAATGTTAGACCTAGATTTCAAACTTAATAAAGGAAGCAAGGTGTGTGCATTTGTGTATGTGTGTATGTGTGTGTTTGTGTGTGTTTTAATATAATGCTGATCTTAGAGTCTTTCCTTAGAATAACCAACTCCATCTATTCTCAGTGAAGGCAAAAAGGAGAAAAATATGATAGAAATAAATGGATAAGTATCAATATCTTTAAAAATATTTATACATGAGGTCACTGATCTGTCCATTTGGCAAGGACCTATTTTAGAAGAAACTACATTTTGATGATAGCTCATACACATTACTTTATATTTATGGAACAGGGACAGAGGAATGGTATAGGATGGACAGCTAGATGGAGCTGGCTTTCCATAAGTCACAAGCTTTTTCATTGCTAGAAAAGCAAATTCGGATGGTTTAGTACAGATTCTGTTCTGAAGAGAAAAATAAAGAGAACAGTGAAGTGTTCTCTCTTGTGGACCAGTAATGACAGTAAATGACGAGTCCCATTAAAAACCAAACCAGAATAAATTGTCACTTAATTGTATACAACAATGTAAAGATTGTCAAGGGGCTTGCTTTCCCACGAGAAATATTTTGTTATAAACATCCAACATCACAACTGAACCCTAAATTTATATCAACCCTAAATCTTCATTGTGTAATTGCCTTACTACTAGGTAACTAGATTAAGTTGGTGGAGTAGTGTAACTGGAATATCTAGGGATATATACAGCATTCTCAATTTCCTTTATTAAACGAATTTATTTCTGGTTGCTTTCTATTTCATTATAGGAGCTATAAATTTCTTTTTATGCATATTAATGGAGATTTTTTTTTTTTTTCTGAAGTAAGCTAGACCACAAACTACCACACTTAGATTTAGAGAGCAAAGACCTAGCACTGCTTTGCCAAAGACCAAAGGCCTGGTAAAACTCCCTACTGTCTCCTCTCCCTGAAAAAATCTAATTATGCTGGATCTCAAGTTCTAAGAATTTTTGTAGCTCTGATACCTTAGCACAAATGACAACATTTCCATGATTTTGTGCTAAGACCACACTGCTCTGGACATTGTCCTATGCTTTTTAGAAGAGGGTCTCAAGGCCACCTTAGAATTTTCTAGGGAAAAACTCCCAAATCTTCCCCTACTTGGGAGAGGAAAAAATGTATTATCCTGGACACTTATTCACGTAATTTAAACATATTTTTCAGGTATATTATGGGGTAGGAAAAAAAATCCAGAATCAAGATCATAGAAGTTCAGGGGACTCTTAATTTAGGTGTTCAGTTTATTATAGTGACTTTTTTGAGCCTTGTTGTATTGGGTTTTGGATATTTTTTCTAAGTTCTTGTCAGTGCATGTCTGTGAACTGTTATGGATCCACCTAGATCCTCTCAGGAATCCTCATGGTCAAGATTGTTGACATGAGGGGCACCTGGGTGGCTCAGTCAGTTAAGCGGCTACCTTCGGCTCAGGTCATGATCCCAGGGTCCTGGGATCGAGCCCCACGTCGGGCTCCTTCCTCAGCGGGGAGCCTGTTTCTCCCTCTCACTCTGCCTGCTGCTCTGCCTACTTGTGTTCTCTCTCTATCTTTGTCAAATAAATAAATAAAATCTTTTTTAAAAAAAAGATTGTTGACATGAGTAAAATATAGAAAACAATGTCACTATTATAACTTTTTTTTGTTTTTGAAAATATGGGGTTTTTTTTCCCAGTGGGTAGTAGATTTATGTCGCTATTTTAAAATAGGTTAATAAATATTTTAAAATTTTCTCAGTTTTAATTTCTGTTAAGGTAAAAATCCACATAAACATTCTTTGGGTCTATAATAGTTTGTAAGAGTGGAGAGGGATCCTGAGACCAAAAAGTATGAGTATTGCTATTCTGCTTACTAAATGGAGAGATCTTAATCTCAAGCCTGGATCACTCATGTATGAGAATAGTGTGATATGCTGCCCAGATCCCCCCTTCAAGGGTAGACTTACTACATCAGTTGCTTGGAGTGCTGCCACCAACACCCTTCAGTTGTCAACACCTTCAGGGATTGGCTCAACTTCAGAGAGTTACCTCATCCAACATCCTATCCCTTCCCAAGAGGCCCACATCTAATGATTGGTAGATGCAGGCATATAAGGGCATGGCTACCTTTCTCCAACTCAGACAGCTCTGAAGGTACATTCTAGCTTCAGAGCTTCCTGTGGTGTCAGCTGAGGTCTCAGTTGGTCTGCATCAGTGCTTGACTTCTTTCTTTGTCCACTGTTATTTCCTTTCCCTCCCTTCCTCAGGTGTTAATTCTGAGGTCCCTTCTTAATGCATAGCCTGCACAACAAACTCTGTCTCAGAGCCTGCTTCCCAAGGAATACACCCTACAATAGTATGGGAGCTTGATGTTAGGTTAAAAGTCAATTCTCCAATAGCATTGAGTAAGTGGAGCTTATACAGGGTCCGAAATTCGTTATCAACAAACCACACAAATGCATTGGCTATGAAGGGCTTTATGTAGCCTAGAATGCTTTTAGAGTCTGGAATCTCCTAGAATGCTATCCATTAGGCCTGGGGCAGGCTAGTTCTGGATTCTCTAGGGCTATTCAGGAATGTGTATAAAGGAAAGCAGGCATTGGCTTCTGGGAGGCATGGGTGAAAAAACTTGCTCCTTCTACTTCTGTGCTCTTAGGATAATCTGTCTTCCAAATTTTAGGTGTGTAATGAGGAGGCAAGAGATGATTAGGGAAGAGGGTCAAGAGGCTATTTGAGTGCGGGGAGAAATCAGATCTAGCTATTCATTTAGCCCATCTTCACATTTAGCTGGGTCAGTTTAGTTGTTGGTCAGTTTAGTGGTGATCTGGATCAATTGTTAATATTGTGTAAAGTGAATGGATGTCCCTGATCTGTCTTTTCTCTTAGGCCTCACTACATGGCCCAGAACACAAAGCTTGGGAGTCAGCCTCAGTTGGAACAGGAGCATTTCAGGCTTAAACATTCTAAAGAGTAAGGAAGCTTCGTTGGCCTTTCTGTTAGCCCCATCTACATGGTGAAGTTATTACAACAGAATATTTATTTCCAATTTTATAAGGTTAGCTTTCTTCCCTGGATATCAAAAGCTGTTTCATAGATCCTGGATATATAAAGGGTACTTGAGATGAAAATGAAGTCAAGTTTTACCCTGTGACATTTGGAAATGACCCACCTATATTCTGGTGGGCTAAATATTTATTCAGTCATCCCACAAACACTCATTCCGCACCTACTATGTGCCAGGAAGTACTCTAACTTCTGGAGGATACTTTGATGAATAAGACAATATTGCTGACTTAAGAAGCCTCTTAAGACATGTTAAAAGATAAACTGAGGTATATTAAAATTTTTAAGAGTTTATCTGAACAAAAATCCATTTGAATCAGGCAGCACCAACTGGAAGTGGTTAGGAATGATTCACTGAGATGAGCTAGGGGCAAGACTTTTTATAGAGAAGGTGCAGAAGCACAGCAAGGAAATTATTTGATTGGCTGTAGCTTAAGTGGCTGCCTTATTTGGTAGAGCCTGGTTGACTGTTGGTGATTGGTTGTCATTGGGTTTTGATTTCTTAGCCTTCAGGCATTTATGAACTTGGGTTTTGGTTTGTTTATGGAGGCTTCTAGGGCATTAGAACCACCTCAGTCCAATGACCTCCTCCTTTAATTAATTTAACAGACAGATGATCTTGTCGGGGTCTTATTCAGTCTATTTGTCTGTGCAGTCATAAGACATACATGGTGGAACAAGAAGGAACTTAAGGATTTGAAAGTGTTGAAAAAAGCTTTTCTTTTCTTTTCTTTTTAAGATTTTATTTATTTATTTGACACACAGAGAGAGACACAGTGAGAGAGGGAACCCAAGCAGGGGGAGTGGGAGAGGGAGAAGCAGGCTTCCCGCTGAGCAGGGAGCCCGATGCGGGGCTCGATCCCCGGACCCTGGAATCATGACCTGAGCCGAAGACAGACGCTTAACGACTGAGCCACCCAGGCGCCCCCAAGCTATTTTGTTTCTCACCTTATGTTTTATGGGAGAAATTGAAAAATTAGGACAGGGAAAATAGGTATGTCTAAAAAAATCAATAGATCAAGAAAACAAAAAACAGTAAGAAAATAGAATATTTTAATTACAGTCATCGTACTTGATGTATTATATATCCAAGTCATAAGTGCATATACATTTTTTTTCAAAATACATAGAACATTACAAAAATTGGCCATATATTAAGCGACAAAGAAAAACAAAAAATTTCCTAAGGCTAAAATGATACTGGTCACAGTATTTGTCCATAATGCAAATAATACTAGAAATAAACAAGAAAAAGGTATTTTTAAAAACTCCTAAAAATTTCTAAAGAAGGAAGAAGCAAAACTGTAGTTATAAACCATTTAGAAACAAACAACAGCAAGTGGATTATATATCAGAACTGTGGGATACAGCCAAAACTGTACTTAGGAAATTTTATAGACATAAATGCATCGATTAGGAGATAAAAGTTTGAAAATAAATAAACAAGGCATTCAACTCAAGATGCTGGAAAAGGAAAACAAAGTCAATTAAAGAGAATAGAAAAAATAAAAATCATACATTTGCCATGTAAAATTAAACTGAACATAATACAAATGGTAAATAATAAATAAAACCTAACTTTTTTCTTTGAAACAGTAGACTATTTAAAAGTATTTGGTGAGTTTTATCAAGAAATAAAAGGGAGGGGTGCCTGTGTGGCAGTTAATCATCTGACTCTTGGTTTTGGCTCAGGTCGTGGTCTCAGGGTCCTAAGATCGAGCCCTGTAGGGCTCCGTGCGCAGTGTGGAGTGTGCTTGAGATTCTTTCTCCCTCTCCCTCTCCCCCACCCACTCATGCACTCTCTCTCTCTCCCCCTCTAAATTATAAGTAAATATTAAGAAAAAGAAATAAAAGGAGAGAAGATACAACATCAGAAATGAGAAAATACGACAAATTAGAAAATTTGACCTACACTACACATGTGGAAATTTTAAAGTTTTGAAAGAATTCATTGTTCAACATTACACAGAGAAATATGAAAATCTTATAAAATTAATGGTTTGCATAGCTCCTAAAGAAAACTGTACGATTGAACTTATGAACATAGATATTAAAACTTTAAATGAAAAAATGCTAAATTAAATCCAGCAATGTATTAAAAGAATACTATCATAGCCAATTAAGATTTATTCCAGGAATGCAAGCACGAGTCACCATCAGAGCTCCATCAATGTAATTAATGACAATAATAAATACTTTTAATTATTTATTAATACTTCAAAAATATTTCTAAAGTTCCTACAATGAGGAAGACACTATTCTAGATGTTGGGGTAAAAATGTGAACAAGACAGACAAGATCTCAGGACACCTGGGTGGCACAGTTGGTTAGGCATCTGATTCTTGGTTTCAGCTCAGATGCTAATCTCAGGGTCGTGATCTCAGGGTTGTGAGATTGAGCCCTGTGTTGGGGTCAGCATGGAGTCTGCTTGGGATTGTCTCTTCCTCTCCCTGTCCCTCCTGCTTGTGCTCACTCTCTCTCTTAGAAATAAATAAATCTTAAACAAAAAAGACAGACAAGATCTCATGGAGTTTGTATAAGATGATTATTTAAAAATCCATATAATCATCTTGATAGATACCCAAAATATACCTTAAATAGGTGATACAATTCTGATAAAAGCTTTTAGCAAGGGAAGAAGAGACTCAGTGTAAAGGCAGGCATGCCTAGAACAAACATCATCAAGGAAATGTGGGAAACATTAGCAACATTCCCTTTAAATTAGGAACTAAGAAAGGATGTCAGTTCTCACATTTAATATTCAAAGCTGCATTTGATTTCTGATCAGTGCAAGAAAATAGACAAGATGTATACACATAGGAAAGGTGGGGACAAAGAATGTCCATTTGTAGAAGAAAAGACTGTTTAAACTTAAAAACCCAGGAGAATTAATTGATAAACTATCAGAACTAATAGGAAAGTTTATTATTTTGGCCAAATACAAGACCAAAAACACAAATATTAAAAGATGTTCTCTATAGCAGGAGTAACCAATTAGAAAATGCATTAATATTAGAACCCATTCACTATAGCAACAAGGCCCTTAATATACCAAGGGATAAAAAAAGAATAAATGTGTAAGACCTTTATTGGGAAACCTATAATACCTTACTGAAGAATACAAAAAGACCTTAAAAATGTAAAGGATACCATGCGCTTGGATGAAATGATTCACTAGTGTGAAGACATCAAATTTCCCTGTAATTTATCTATACATCAATGTAAATTCCAATAAAAATGCCAATGGTATTTTTTTTATTATGTTATGTTAATCACCATACATTACATCATTAGTTTTTTTTTCTTTTTTCTTTTCTCTTCAATGGCTACCCAGTTGGCTAAATGCCATTTATTTTTAATTTATTTTTATTTTTTTTAAATTTTTTATTGTTATGTTAATCACCATACATTACATCATTAGTTTTTGATGTAGTGTTCCATGATTCATTGTTTGTGCATAACACCCAGTGCTCAATGCAGAACGTGCCCTCTTTAATACCCATCACCAGGCTAACCCATCCTCCCACCCCCCTCCCCTCTAGAACCCTCAGTTTGTTTTTCAGTCTATTGTCTCTCATGGTTCGTCTCCCCCTCTGATTTCCCCCCCTTCTACATCATTAGTTTTTGAGGTAGTGTTCCATGATGAAAGGTGATCCACTGATTTATGTTGAAGAGAAAATAGAAATAATCAAAGCCAGATTATAAACAAAATAAAACAAAAAAATTAATGAAAAACAAACACTGAAGGGAAGGACATACCCTGTTAGATATCAAAATACACCTTTGAGATACAGTAATGAGAAAGGTGTGGTATTGGTGCACATATGTACAATGTAGAATAGAGCCTTCATAAACAGACACAAGCACATGTTGAAGTTTAGTAAAACAGTGACATCTCGGGTCATTGGGAAAATGGACACTTGTGACATTGTAATATTGACACAAATATAAGAAAAGATCTATGAAACAAAATAGAAAGCTCAGAAACAGGTTCATGTGTTCTGATTATCTTTCTGAAATCTCCTAGCCTCTTTTCTGCCTTTCTTTGCTTTTTTGTGTTCCCTGGGAGGCATCATCTGGACTCCCTTCTCATTGCATTGGACAATGGACAGTGGGAAGAACTTGCAGATGGGAAAGCAGGAGGAGAAAACATCAGGGTATTTCTTCCCCACTTCTTCCCTTCTGGCTTCAATTCTCTGACAGCAGCTATATTCTTCAACTTGAGCTCCAATGGGAAGCTTCTCCCCCAAGATTTCAACTCTCACTGGGCTCCAGTAAGTGTATTTCCTCCTCTTGGTAATAGTTTCCTGGTTTAACTAATCCCTCAGTGCCTCAACATCCCTTGTTTGTTGTTCATACCTCTGTAAATATCTTCACTTAAACTTCTGGTGTGAATCTTTTTTTTCCCCCTCCTGGGATCCTGTCTGATAATGTAGTTGGTACCAGGAATGGGGTAGTCTCATTTCACACCTAGTAACTCACTTAGATAAGTTTTGCTTCTTGTCTCTGCAACTTGGTGCTCAACAGTTTAGGGATCCAACAGTTTAGATTTGTCATGGGAGAAGTTATTTCACCAGCAAACAGTGGTGACTTCAATAACATGGAAGCTGAGACTCATCTCATTTCTCACGGCACTAAATCCTCAGACAGAAAGCAGGACCTGCTCTTCCTGCCAGAGTGATTGATCCTTATTACCAAGGGAATTTGGTATATAATTGTTTATAGTAGCCTCTTATGATTCTTTGTATTTCTGTGCTTTCAGTTGTAACTTCTCTTTCATTTGTAACTTTATTTGAGTTTACTTTTTTGTTGTTGTTGTTAATATGCTAACGGTCTGTCAATTTGTAAAATCTTTTTAAACAATCAACTTTTTGTTTCATTGATTTTTTAAATTGTATTTCTAGTCTCTATTTCATTTATTTCTGCTCTAATCTTTGTTATTTCCTTCCTTCTAATAATTTTGGGCTTAGATTTTTCCTCTTTTTGTAATTCTTTGAGATACAAAGTTAGGTTGTTTATTTGAGATCTTTCTCTTAATGTAATCATTTATAGCTATAAATATCACTCTTAGAACTAGTTTTGCTGCATCTCATAAGTTTTTGTATGTTGTGTATTCATTTTCATTTGTCTCAAGACACTTTCTGATTTCCCTTTTTATTTCATCTTTGATTCATTGGTTGTTTAGGAGTGTGTTGTTTAATTTCCATGTATTTGTGAACTTTTTCATTTTCCTGCTGTTGTTGATTTCTAGTTTCATGTTATTATGGCTGGAAAAGATCCTTGATATAATTTCAGTCTTCTTACATTTATTGAGGCTTGGTTTGTGGCCAGCATATGATTTATCCTGGAGAATGTTCTGTGTGTGCTTAAGAAGGATGTGTATTCTGGTGCTGTTGGATGGAATGTTCTGTGTAAATCTTTTAGGGTCATTAGGTCTATGTGTTATTCAGGTTTGCTGTTTCCTTATTAATAATCTGTTTGGATAATCTATCCAATGTTGGAAATGGGGTATTTAAGCCCCCTGCTATTATTGTATTGCTGTCTCTGTTCAGTTCTGTTAATATTTACTTTAAATATTTAGGTGCTCTAGTATTTGGTGCATATATATACAAATGTTACATCCTCTTGAAATGACCAATTTATCATTATATAAGTAGTCCTTTTGTAACCACTTTTGACTGAAAGTCTATTTTATCTGATGTTAGTATAGCAGTCTTGCTTTCTTTCATTATTTCTTCCCATCTCTTAAGTTTCAGCCTGTGTATGCCTTTAGAGCTATTGTTCTCTTTTAGGCAGCATATTGTTAGATATTGTTATTTATCCATTCAGCCACTCTGTTTTTTGATTGGAAAAAATGATCCATTTATGTTTAAAGTCATTATTGATAGGTGAGAACTTACTATTGATGATTTGTTAATGGGTTCCTGTCTATATTTGTACCTGTAATATGGTCTAGAGGGGGCCAATGGGCTCTGGGTGATGACAGAGGGCAGGGGTTCCTCTTGCTTGGGAATAACGATAGTACTGATGAAGACAGCTGATCAGCTTGCACCTGTTTTTATCACTCCTCACCCCTTTAGGCCTTTGGTGCTACCTTAATATTATCTCAATACCTTGAGAGGGCTGGGATTTGGCTACTAATTTAATCCCAGCAGTGGCAGTAGGGCAAGCCATCATCTCCTAAAACAAATGCAAGAGGAAAAAGCAGATCTGAAAGCTTTTCCTGTCCCATCCCCCAGCTACTCAGCTTTATGTCAATGTCCTTTCTCCCCTATCGCTCCAGACTATAGGCATGCCTGACACCAGTTCCTGACAACCTTCGTTTCCTCAGGAGTTTCTTGCTATTTTTATCTTAGTTTTCCAGATCCATGCTTACCTTTCTCTTCTATAATTGCTCCAGGGTAGTTTTCAGAGATAAATGCTTGCAGCCGGTACTGATTCACCATCTTAACAGAACCCAAAAGTTTGTTTCTTTCTTCTTTTTTTAGATTGTGATCTTCTTGACAGCAGGAATAGTGAGTTGATTATTCATCTCTGCATCTCAGCAAATAGGATAGTAACTGGATCTCAATAAAATTTTGTGTAATTGCCAAAGAATGCTGGAGAGCTATAACAGTCAGACTGAGGTCTGGCTGGACCATGAGGCCACTCTAATCAGTATGGTTTCTTGTCAATGTGACCAAAAGAGTCAGTGAGACCAGAAGAATTAGACCAGTGATATCAATGTAGCCGTGCAGCTAGGGTGGGATTCTTTATGTAACTAAGAACAGTTATTGTACTCATAAGTTCAGTGATGATAGGGATCCTTGAGCTGTAGATCCTAAGAGCTGCTCAAAAAGGGAACAGAGATTAACAGAGCACGTTGTTTATGTTGCTCATAAAAAATAGAAGACAGTCCAATTAAACAGTGTGAAACATATAAACTTCAATGGGTAAAAAATGAGTGCATTCAAAAATCAGTGAGATTTAAGTAAGGTCTGTAGATTGTATTGTGTCAATATCAGTTTCCTGTATTTGATAATGTACTATAGTTATGTAAGTTGTTACCATTGGGGGAAGCTGGATAATGGGTATTTAGAACCTCTCTTTATTATTTTTACAACTTTTTAAGAGCCCATAATTATACCAAAATAAGAAGTTAAAAAAAGTCAAGCCTTCATAACTAAAACAAAAAGATTTGCAGAACAGTGAAATCAGGTGGCAATGTGCTTTAAATTTATGAAAAATAAGAGGAAAGTTTACTTAATAATGTAGATTGTAAATTTACAAAACTCTTTAAAACTAGGAAATGGAAGGGGTTGAAAATATGAATAGGCATAAGAAAGGCATAGACAAATTCACAGGCGATTAAGTCGCAATTTACACATAAAGGCAAAAATGCTGTTTGGACTATGACTCTTAGAATTTCCTTGATGACATTCAAAAATAAAATATGCCACTGAATGAAAATACTGGGATCAGGTGTCCAGTATGGCAATATTATCCAAAATGGAGAAACCATGTCTTGTGTAGAATGGGCTCTAGAACCAAGAGCCTGGGGGATGCCTGGGTGGCTCAGTCAGTTAAGCGTCTGCCTTCGACTCAGGTCATGATTCCAGGGTCCTGGGATCGAGCCCCGCATTGACTCCAGCAAGCAGAGCCTGCTTCTCCCTCTGCTCCCCCTGCTTGTGCTCTTTCTCTCTCTGACAAATAAATAAATAAAATCTCAGAAAAAAAAAAAAAAAAAAAGAACCAAGAGCCTGGATTTGAATCTAGACTCTGACAGCTGCTAAATTACTTTGTGTCTTTGAGCTTGGTTTTCTCACTGGAAAATGGAGATAACAGTGACATCTATATTGTGAGTTCCGTATGAAGATTAAGTGAGAGAATGCACATAAACCAAGGCTTGTCACACTGTTATGATAAAAAAAATTTAAAAAATTTTCTAAACTCTCATGGAACAATACTTTTGAAAATGCAATAACAATTAATTAATGGAAAAATTAAATTCAAAAAGACAGACAAACTATAAGCCTGACTTTTTTGTTATTAAATCTAGCAGATGTAAAATTACTCTGTCAAATTGTTATAATAGTTTCTAAATGCTTAATTTCAAATTCTGTACTTAACTAGCTGTGGCCTCGTGACAAACAGACCACATGTTCGTGTGAAGCACTGAAAAAGGGTCTTTAACTCAGAGCTTACCTGTAATAATTAAATCTAACAATAATCTCCTTTTACCCTTTAGTTTTAATCTCGTCTTTTATCAGTTTCCTTTAAAAGACAAAACAAAACAAATTCTCCCACTCTGAGTATTTGCTTATTTTCTAACAAGACCTCTATTCTTAGTTGACATTTCTTTCTCATCAAAGAAAGTCTCACTTTCAGGGGTCAATTCCAAGGCAGTAAGTTTGGTCTTTCAGCCCCTACAATGAGGCTTGAGGCAATGCTGTTGAAAATACCCTCAAAATGTAAAATGTTGGCTTAAGAGCTGAGCCAGGGAATTCTGTGGACTGGAACTCTATAAGACAGCAACATTGTAGGGAATTGACATCTGGAAATTTTTTATTATGTATGTCCATGTTGAAATGTACATATATCAACAAAGCAACGTATCACAAGGTGAGGCATGCTAAATTTTAAGTCTGTGTTTTACCTTGGGTTGTGACTTCATTTCTTCTTTTTTTGAGTACTCAGATTTGTTTTTGTATTCATTGGGAAAAGTAACATCATGCTTGTGGGGAATTCTGCTCTTTAATGATTTTAAAAGTACTACTGAAAGTTTAATTGAAACACTGTTGAAAAAACAAGAAATTGTTGGGAATCCAACAAAAATAGAATATTTTAGACGCTTGTGCATATTTTCAAATGTATTTATTAAGATGGAAGGGTTGAAAACAAGTGACTTGGTTGCAATATGACGGGTGTATTCACAATGCTTTGTTTAGCCTCTTGTTTATTTTGTGATCTGTTGATAAAATATTAATAAATATTGAGCACAGGGCCATCAAAAATCTTTAAAATGTAACCTCTCTAACCACGTAAGAAACTATTTATACTTTAGCCAATAAAAGACCTAGAGGAGGGTTGCTTAGTTTGGAGTTTTTGAGACTGTGTTCATTTGAAAATTGACATCTGAAGAGCAGATTTTGCTCATGTGTGTTATGAAACTGCCTTGGCACTCTGCAGATATGGAATTTTCTAATTAACTACCAAAATTGCTGGAGTTTTCCTAAATGTATAGAATGTTACTGGTTTGTTTTCTGGTTATTATTTGTATTTTATAATAGTTCAGTTGACAAATGATTCGAAACTGCATTAACAACTGTCATAAATCAGAAATCTATTCAATTCATATTGATCTGTTTTATGAGCTTGTATCGTCAAGTAAGAACACTTTAAATTGAGAAATTTTAATTACCCTGAAAGCAATAATTTTATTTTACTTTATTTTTTAAGATTTTATTTATTTATCTGAGAGAGAGAACAGGAGAGAGAGAGCATGAGAAGGGGAGGGTCAGAGGGAGAAGCAGACTCCCCACTGAGCGGGGAGCCTGATGTGGGACTCGATCCTGGGACTCCATAATCATGACCTGAGCTGAAGGCAGTTGCTTAACCAACTGAGCCACCCAGGCGCCCAGCAATAATTTTATTTTTGGTATCATCTGAATTAGAACACTTCTCTTTTTTTCCTTTTTCTTTAATTAAAAAAAATAAATGCCTTTTTATTGTTTTCAAAAACATGCATTAGTATGGATTAAGCTGCAGAAATTTATTTACTTTAGTGAATAAGTAAAGTGAGCATAGAAAATGTTTAAAATGGAGATTCTAAAGTTATCGGAGAATATATTTCTTCTAAATCTTTTCATTGAATCCTCTCTTATGTCCTTTTATCTTGTTTACATTAATATTCTTTTTTTTTTTTTTTAAAGATTTTTATTTATTTGACACAGAGAGAGATAGTGAAAGCAGGAACACAAGCAGGGGGAGTGGGAGAGGGAGAAGCAGGCTTCCCGCCTGAGCAGGGAGCCCGATGTGGGGCTCGATCCCAGGATCCTGGATCATGACCTGAGCCGAAGGCAGACACTTAACGACTGAGCCACCCAGGTGCCCCTACATTAATATTCTTAATTAAATTGTTTTTTTTTTCCTCAGAGGCAGTACAAGTAATTTCAATGTAATTCATGTTATCTTGAATTATGAATTCTAAACTGGTAATAAGGACCCTAAATATTACTGAAATTAAAATTTGGATTTTAATAAATAGCTGCTGATGATATTTCCACTGAAACATTTGAAAGAACATGTTCATTATTTTCTTCTGAATGATTTGAAGAAGTAGAATTAAACTGTGGCCATTTTATTAGGCTACTATGAGCAGGACACAGCTTTGCTTAAGGGGTAGGAAGAAGTATTTTAGGTGTTTATTTTAAATATTTAGTTGACATTTTTCTTACTCTAGAATTTAGCCATATGGTTATATATAGGTTTTCCTTGGTTCTAGGCTGGAAAAGAATGAAGATGTTACACTTTTTCTGTTTAGGACAATCGAAAACTCTCTGGTGTCAGCAGAATTGATCAGATCTGCCCCTGAGAAATAAGACACAATCTCATTGAGAGAATCACAGGGATTTCATGTTTTGGAGGAATTTCACACAGAGATTTCTGTATGAAGTTTGCAACACAGCATATTCAAACACTATTTCAAACTGAGGTTTAGGGTTGAATGCTTCAAAATTAAGAGGATGTCATTCAAAACCAAAAAGAGTTGGTAATTCAGCAATTATGAAATCTTTAAAGAAGCCTGGTTCTTCTGTGACATAGTGATTGAAGTAGTGTGGCTCCACTTCAATAAGCAAAAAAGGACACAGTATTCCTCTTTAGAAAACTCAAAGGCATTCTTCACTTAATGAATTGGTAGGGAAAGTCTTTTTTTTTACCTGAGGTATAATTGACATACAATATTATATTAGTTTCAGGTGTATAACAGTGATTTGATGTTCATATAGCATATTGCAAAATAATCACCACAATAAGTCTGGCTACCATAAAACATTAATACCATATTATTGACTATATTCCCTATGCTGTATATTACATCTCCATGACTTATTTATCTTTTAATTTAAACTCAATTAATTAACCTATAGTGTGTTATTAGTTTCAGAGGTAGAGTTCAGGGATTCATCAGTTGTATATAACACCCAGTGCTCATTACATCATGTGCCTTCTTTAATGCTTATCACCCAGTTACCCCATCCCCCCACCCATCTCCCCTCCAGCAACCCTCAACTGTACTTGAGAATCACTTATGGTTTGTGTCCTATACTTAAGAATCACTTATGGTTTGTGTCCCTCTCTGATTTTGTCTTATTTTATTTGTCCCTCCCTTCGCCTATGATCCTCTATTTTGTTTCTTAAATTCCACATAGGAGTGAAATCATATAATTGTCTTTCTCTGATTGACTTATTTTGCTTAGCGTAATACCCCTAGTTCCATCCACATCATTGCAAATGGTAAGATTTCATTTTTTTATTATTATGTTATGTTAATCACCATACATTACATCATTAGTTTTTGATGTAGTGTTCCATGATTCATTGTTTGCATATAACACCCAGGGCTCATTTTCTTTTTGATGGCTGAGTAATATTCCTTTGTATATATATATATACCACATCTTCTTTATCCATTCATCTGTCGATGGACATCTGGGATCTTTCCATAGTTTGGCTATTGTGGACATTGCTGCTATAAGCATTGAGGTGCAGGTACCCCTTTGGATCGCTATGTTTGTATCCTTTGGGTAAAGACCTAGAAGTGCAATTGCTGGGTCACACGGTAGCTCTATTTTTAACTTTTTGAGGAACCTCCAGAGTGGCTGTACCAGCTTGCATTCCCACCAGTGGTATAAAAGCGTTCCCCTTTCTCAGCATCTTTGCCAATATTTATTGTTTCCTGATTTGTTAATTTTAGCCATTCTGACTGGTGTGAGGTGGTATCTTATTGTGGTTTTGATTTGTATTTCCCTGATGCCAAATGATGTTGAGCATATTTTCATGTGTCTGTTGGCTATTTGCATGTCTTCTTTGGAGAAATGTTTGTTCATGTCTTCTGCCCATTTCTTGACTGGATTTTTTGTTCTTTGGGTGTTGAGTTTGATAAATTCTTTTTTTTTTTTTAAAGATTTTATTTATTTATTTAAGAGAGAGAGAGAGTGAGAGAGAGCATGAGCAGGGGTAGAGGGAGAAGCAGACTCCCTGCTGAGAAGGGAGCCCAATGCGGGGCTTAATCCTGGGACTCTGGGATCATGACCTGAGCCAAAGGTAGATGCTTAACTGACTGAGCCACCCAGGTGCCCCTTTAAGTTCTTTATAGATTTTGGATACTAGCCCTTCATGTGATAAGACATTTGCAAATACCTTCTCCCATTCTGTAGGTTGTCTTTTGGTTTTGTTGACTGTTTCCCCCATGACTTATTTAATTAGATAACTGGAAGTTTGTACTTCTTGATCCCCTTCACCCATTTCACACCCTCCCTAACCCCTTTCCCTCTGGCAACCACTAGTCTATTTTTTTGTATCTGTGAGTCTGGGTTTTATTTTGTTTGCTTGTTTTGTTTTTTAGATTCCACATATAAGTGAAAGCATGCAGTATTTGTCTTTTTCTGTTTGACTTATTTTAGTTAGCATGATACCCTCAAGGTCCATCCATGTCATTACAAACGGCAAGATTTCATTCTTTCTTATGGCTGAGGTAGTATTCCATTGTGTGTGTATGTGTGTGTGTGTGTGTGTGTACCATATCTTCTTTATCCATTCATTCATTAATGGACACTTAGGTTGCTTTCATATATTTGCTATTGTAAATAATGCAATGAACATAGGGGGTACATATATTTTTTCAAATTAGTGTTTTCAGAAAGATTCCCAGTAGTGGAATTGCTAGATCGTATGGTAGTTCTAATATTTTGAGGAAACTTCGCACTGTTTTCTATAGTGGCTGCACCAATTTACATTCCCACCAACAGTGCACAAGGGTTCATTTGTTATTTCTTGTGTTTTGAGAATAGCCATTCTGAAAGGTATAAGGTGTTTCCTCATTGTGGTTTTGATTTGCATTTCCCTGATGACTAGTGACGTGGAATGTCTTTTCACATATCTGTTGGCCATCTGTATATTTTCTTTGGAAAGATGTTTATTCAGATCCTCTGTCCATTTTTGAATTAGATTATTTGTTTCTGTTGTGGTTGTTATTGAGTTGCATAAGTTCTTTATATATTTTGAGTATCAATCCTGTATTGGATATATGATTTGCAAATATCTTCTCCCATTCAGTAGGTTGCCTTTTTGTTCTGTTGATGGTTTCCTTTGCTGTTCAGAAGATTTTGAGTTGATGTAGTCTCCCATTTGTTTATTTTTGCTTTTGTTTCCCTTGCCTTTGGAGTCAGATCCAAATAAACAAAAAACCCCACAAAAACCTGTTGCTGTGTCTAATGTCAAGGAGCTTACTGTTTATATTTTCTTCTAGGAGTTTAATGGCTTCAGGCCTTACATCCAAATGTTTAATCTATTTTGAGTTAATTTTTGTATATGGTGTAGGAAAGTGGTCCAGTTTCATTCTCTTTCATGTAGCTGTCCAATTTTCCCAACAGTTTATTGAAGAGTCTGTCATTTCCCCATTGTATATTCTTGCCTTCTACTTTGTAAATCAATTTACCATATATATATGTGGGTTTACTTCTGGGCTCTCTATTCTGTTTCACTGATCTATGTGTCTGTTTTTATGCCAATACCATACTATTTGATTACTATAGCTTTATAGTATAGTGTAATATAGTGACACCTCTAACTTTGTTCTTTCTCAAGATTGTTTTGGCTATCTGGGGTATTTTGTGGTTCTATACAAATCTTACAACTATTTGTTCTAGTTCTGTGAAAAATGCTGTTGGAATTTTGACAGGTATTGCATTATTTTATGGATTGCTTTGGGTAGTGTGGACATTTTAGCAATATTAATTCTTCTAATATATGAGCACAGAATATCTTTCCATTTATTTGTGTCTTCAATTTCTTTCATCTGTGTCTTATAGTTTTCAGGCTACAGGTCTTTCACCTTCTTGGTTAATCGTATTCCTACATATTTTATTCTTTTTAATGTAATTGTAAATAGGATTGTTTTCTTGACTTCTCTTTCTGATATTTTACTAGTGTATTGAAACACAACAGACTTTTATCATTTTTGTATCCTGCAACTTTATTGAATTCATTTATTAGTTCTAACAGTTTTTTGATGGAGTCTTTAGGGTTTTCTATGTATAATATCATGGTATCCTGTCATCTGCAGATAGTGACAGTTTGACATCTTCCTTACCAATTAGGATGCTTTTTATTTCTTTTTCTTGTCTAATTGCTGTGGCTAAGACTTCCAATACCATGTTGAATAAAAGTGGGGCAAGTGGACATCCTTGTCTTTTTCCTGATCTTAGAGGAAAAGCTTTCAGCTTTTCACTGTTGATTATGCTACCTGTGAGTTTGTCACAAATGGCCTTTATTATGTTGAGGAATGTTTCCTCTATACCCCCTTTGTTGAGAATTTTTATCATAAATGGATGTTGAATACCTTTTCTGTACCTATTGAGATGACTATATGATTTTTATCTTTCATTTTGTTAATGTAGCATATCATGTTGGTTGATTTGCAGATGCTCTACCATCCTTGCATCCCTGGAAAAATCCCACTTGATCATGGTGTGTGATCTTTTTAAAATATTGTTGAATTCAGTTTGCTAATATTTTGTTGAGGATTTTTGCATCTATGTTCATCAGGGATATTGGCCTGTAATTTTCTTTATTTCTTCTTCTTCTTCTCCTCCTCCTCCTCTTCCTTCTTCTTTTTTGGTAGTTTCCTTGTCTGATTTTGGTATCAGAGTAATGTTGGCCTCATAGAATGAGTTTGGAAGCATTTCCTCCTCTTCAATTTTTTGGAAGAGTTTGAGAAGGATTGCTATTAAATCTTCTTTAAATGTTTGGTAGAATTTACCAGTGAAGCTGTCTGGTCCTGGATTTTTGTTTGTTGGGAGGTTTTTGATTACAGATTCAATCTCCTTATTAGTAATCTGTCTATTCAGATTCTCTATTACTTCATGATTCGGTCTTAGAATCTTGTATGTTTCTAGGAATTTATCCATTTCTTCTAGGTTGTCCAAATATGTTGGTATAAATAATTGTTTGTTCAGAGTAGTTTCTTATGATTCTTTGTATTTCTGTGGTACCAGTAGTGTGTTCTCTTTCCTTACTGATTTTATTTGTTTGAACTCTCTTTTTTTCTTGGTATAGCTAAAAGTTTGTTGATTTTGTTTATCTTTTCATAGAACCAGCTCTTAGTTTCATTGATCTTTTCTATTGTCTTTTTAGTCTCTATTTCATTTGTTTCCATTCTTATATTTTTTATTTCCTTCTCCCTACTAACTTTGGGCTTCCTTTGTTCTTCTTTTTCTAGTCCCTTTAGATGTAAAGTTAAATTGTTTATTTGAGATTTGTGTTGTTTCTTGAGGTAAACCTGTATTGCATTTAATCTTTTTTCTTAAAACTGTTTTTGCAGCATACCACAGATGTGCTATGTCATATTTCTGTTTTCATTTGTCTCTAGGTGTTTTTGATTTCTCCTTTGATTGCTTCAGTGACCCAATAGTAGTTCAGTAACATGTTGTTTAATTTTCATGTATTTGTAGCTTGTCCAGTTTTCTTCTTGTAATTTATTTCTAGTTTCATACCATTGTGGTCAGAAAAGATGCTTGAATGCTTTTAATTTTCTTAAATTTATTGAGACTTTTTTGTAGCTTAATGTGCAAGCTATCCTGGAGAATGTTCCATGTGCATTTAAGAAGAATGTGTATTCTGCTGTTTTTGGATGGAGTGTTTTGTTTATATCTATTAAACCCATCTTAATAAAAATAATAGAAGTCCATTTTTTAAAATAAAAGTCCATCTTAATAAAAAAAGGTCTAATGTCATTTAAGGCTGATGTTTCTTTATTGATTTTCTGTCTGGATGATCTGTCCATTGATGTAAGCAGAGCGTTAAACTCCTGAACTGTTATTATTTTGCTGTCATTTTCTCCCTTTAGGTCTCCTAATGTTGGTGCTCCTACTGTTGGGTACATATATATTTATAAATGTTATATCTTCTTGCTGGATCGACCCTTTTATCATTACGTAATACTCCTCTGTTTTTTATTACAGTCTTGGTTTTAAAGTTGATTTTGTCTGATATGAGTACAGCTATACCAGCTTTTTTTCCATTTCCATTTGCTTGGAATATCTTTTTCTATTCCTTCACTTTCAGCCTGTATGTGTCCTTACTTCTGAAGTGAGTCAGTATATAGATGTGTCTTATTATTTTTTTTTTTTTTTTATCTATTAAGGCACTCTATATCTTTTGATTGGTGAATTTAGTCTATTTACATTTAAAGTAATTATTGATAGGTATGTACTTATTGCTGTTTTCTTAATTGTTTTCTGGCTGTTTTGTAGTTATTCTCTGTTCCTTTCTTTTCTTTCTCCCTTCTCTTGTGGTTTGATGAATTTCTTTAGTGGTTATGTTTAGCTTTCTTTCTCATTTTCTTTTGTGTATTTACTATACATTTTTGCTTTGTGTTTACTGTGTGGCTCACATATATCATCCTATGTATATGACAATCTGTTTTAAGTTGATAGCAACTTAAATTTGAACACATTCCCAAATTCTACATTTTTACTTTTCCATCATGTTTTGTTTTTGATGTCACATTTTATATCTTATTTTATGTATTTCTTAACTAATTATTATAATTTTAGTTAATTTTACTACTTTTGTCTTTTATCCTTCATAGTAGCTTCGTAAGTAATTAATCTACCACCTTCACTATAGATATACCTTTTAGAGTGAGATTTTTTACTTTCATATATATTAATTAGTGTCATTTCTTTTCAGCTTGAAGACCGTTTAACATTTCTTGTGAGACTGGTTAAATAGTGATGAGCTCTTTTAGCTTTTGCTTGTCTGGAAAACTGTATCTCTCCTTCAGTTCTGAATGATACCCTCGCCAGGTCGAGTATTCTTGGTTGGAAGGTTTTTTTTTGCTTTCAGTACTTTGAATTTGTCCTGCCATTCCCTTCTGTCCTACAAAGTTTCTGCTGAGAAATTTGCTGGTAGCCTTGTGGAGTTTCCCTTGTATGTAATAATTTGTTTATCTCTTGCTGCTCTCTCTTTAACTTTTGACATTTTAATTATAATGTGTCTTGGTGTGGAACTCTTTGGGTTTATTGTATTTAGAACTCTCTAGGCTTCCTGGTCCTGGATGTCTGTTTCCTTCCCTAGGTTAGGGAAGTTTTGGGCCATTATTTCTTCAAATAAGTTTTCTGCCCCTTTTTCTCTCTTCTGTAATATGAATGTTATACCACTCCATGTTGTTCCATGAAATTAGATTACTTTTATTTTTATTTTTTTAAATTAGATTCCTTTTAAGTAATTTTAGCAAAAGAGATTTTTTTGTATGATTTAATATTATGTATAATCCAAAGTTACTGCATTTTACACTTTGCAAATGTCTTCCATAGGAATTAATTTAAAGGACTAAGGGCTGAACAGTTATAAAAGTAGACTTATTCTTTTAAGTTGAAATTTTCTCTAAATAAATGGAAAAGTTTTTTGGGTTTTTTTTTAAAGATTTTATTTATTTATTTGACAGAGAGAGAGATAGCGAGAGCAGGAACACAAGCAGGGGGAGTGGGAGAGGGAGAAGCGGGCTTCCTGCCGAGCAGGGAGCCCAATGTGGGACTTGATCCCAGGACCCTGGGATCATGACCTGAGCTGAAGGCAGACGCTTAATGACTGAGCCACCCAGGCGCCCATAAATTGAAAAGTTTTTGACAAGTTGACATGTAAGAAGAGACACAACAATAAAACTAAAAGATAGTATTCATCTATTACAAAAATCAGTTTATATTTTAAAATCATATTTTAGACAAAGAAGAAATACATAATAAAAGATTGACTTTTATTGGAAGAAAAAAGCCAAGCAATCATTTGAAATCATAAATGTCTTTTTGATTCAGATAGCATATAATTTAGGAATGACTTAGTGGTGGAAAAGGAGCTTCTTGATTGTTTGGCTTTCCCCTGGTGGTGATAAAAGTATTGCAAAGTAAAAAAGACAAGACAAAAACAAATGTAAGCAGGATACTAAGTTCTTTCAGAAGATTCTGGTTTTGATTCTTAGGGATAAAATGACTCAAATTATCTGCTGCTTTTCATATTTTTGCTCATATGAACAAGGATAATGCCTTTTAAGAGCATTATGTCTGGGTGTTTCCCTCACTCCTTTTCCCCTCTGCTTTTGGTCACCCACTAAATCTGGCACAAATACAGATTGGGACACCTAAATTCTGAACTACCATCATTGACCCACCAAACTTCAATTCTGATATAAGTGTATAATAATGATAAGGATGATAAAATAATAAAGACTGCTTAGACTAGGCTATGTTAAAAATTGTTAAATAAGGAATTATATTGCATATTAAATCCTTTGCTTCAGACATAAAGAATCTGCTACATAATTACATATTTTGATTATCACATCACGTTATACCAGAGTTTCATATTCCTTTAAAGAGACATATCATTCAGCTAGAAATCTGAGAATGAAGAAATTGATTTCCAACCTGTGTTCCCAGAATTGAACATCAGTTTCTTTTTAACGTGAAAATTTCTCAGGGAAAACCACAGTATTATTTTGTTGCTGTTTTTGAATTCAGATGCATTTCCATATTGTATTTTTAACATGGCATATAGGTTGAGGTTTTTCTCTGTTAATGGTAAGCCGGATACATAATTCATGAGTTTAACAAAATTTGAGTACTTATATGTGGGAATATTATGAAAAAGATCAAACTTAGGAACTTCCTGATAAACACAAAAAAGTCTGTCTCTCAGTGTCAGAACAAGATTTTCAGGCCATGGATGATTTCTCAGTAGTATAATTTTGAGTATTCTTCCTCCTTTTCCCATTTATTCATTCTTCATTGATTCAAAGTATAGAGAGGGACTCTGGCTGACTTAAATAGAACAAACATTTATTGAAAAGCTATTGAGAGCTCATGGATTTGCTATGAAGATGGAGAATCAGGCTCAGAGAATGCTCAGAGAAAAAGAGGTGTTATGCAACCAGAACCATGGCCCATGGCTAGGACTAGGATGAAGCATGTACAGGCAGTTGCCTTGGGCTCAAAATTTAAGAGGACACCTTCCCAATATTTTCATAAAATATTTTTAAAAATCAAAATCAATGAATCAAAGCTATAATTCATAATAGACAAAATATCAAAATTTTATATAGAGACAAGATGATAAAAGATCAGAAACAGTATGAGGCACAGAATTGAGGAGGGGTGTGTGTGTACACGTGTTTGTGTGTGTGTGTGTGTTTGTGTGTGTGGTTAAAGGATGAATATGATGTGTCTACAGGACATCCAAAGCTGAACACTCTTAATTACAGTTTGGAAGGCTCTTCTGGAACTCAAGATATAGCAGAGCTAAAGATAGGCATTTAAGGGTGTTTTTCAAATAGATGTTACTTGACATCATGGGGAAAATAGAGAACTAGAAAAATTCCAGAAATGGAGGACTGAATCCTGGAGAATGCTCACATTTTATGGGGGTAGAGGAAGAGAAGCCAGTAGAGGTGAATGAGGAGAGGTTAGACAGGATAATCAGGAAAAAATGCTGTACTGGATACCAGGAGAGAAGACATTCTCATGATTAAGAGGAGTAGAAGAAATAACAGCTCAGCAAAGGTGCAAAATGTTTAAGCAGTCAAAAGCTATCATTTATAAACATTTGTCACATACCAAGCACTGTGCAATACATTTGACATACCTTCTCTTTTAATCCCTACATAAATACCGTACAGTAGGTATTGTTCTCATTTTATATATGAAAAATACCCCATGACTTTTTTGATGAAATTTGTCATTATCTTTGGGATTGTTTTATTAAATCATAACCCTTGAGGTCTGTGTGTATTTTGTATGGAAAGATTTTGAGAGACAAAGAACTTGCCAAGGTCACGCAGCAGTAAGTGATGGATGGGTATGGAACTCAGGTCTATCTGAATGCAAACTCATGTGGGTACAGCATTTCCTGTCAGACTCATAGTTTCCATCTCTCTTTGATGATCATGATCAACAGTAAAGCTGTACAAATGCAGATGCTGAGGCCCTGACCCTGAAGATTTTGATTCTGTGGGTCTCAGTAAACGTCTGTCTGACCATAGTGCCATGAGGGTCACAGCCTCTCTATTGTTCAACAAATTTATCTACAAAATAAAGGGTTTGGGCCCAATGATAACTAACATCAATGATTTGTAATTACATTCTCGAGAAAAGCAGATAGACTGTGACCTAATGAAGTATACATGCATTTTTTTTTCTTTTAAAAAATGACTTTGTAATTTCAGTAAATGAGTTTTCACATTCCTTTGTATTATGGACACCATTCATGTTTTATTTATTTATTTATTTATTTGAGAGAGAGTGTGTGACACCATTCAGGTTTTATTTATTTATTTATTTATTTATTTGAGAGAGAGTGCGTGTGAGCCCGAATGGGGGTGGGGTGGGGGCAGAGGGGAGAGGGAGAAACAGACTCCCTGCTGAGCAGGTAGCCCAATGCAGGTCTCAATCCCAGAACCCTGAGACCTCTACCTGAGCTGAAGGCAGATGCTTAACCAACTGAGCCATCTCAGAGGCACCCCACCATTCAGTTTAGTAGTCAGAAATGTAGTATCACAGTGAAATCATAGAACATATTATTCTCAAGCTCTTAGAATCTGTAAAACATGACCTCTAGCAAATCATTTTATATCAGCACTTCAGTGTAAGATAATGCATGACATAGCCCATCTCCTTTATTATTTAGTCATTTGAGTTATCATTTGCTGCAAATCACCATTTCGCTCATAAAGGAGAGCATCTGCTTCATTAAAGAAGTAAATAAGAGCAAAAAATTAGCTTGGAAATGAATTTTCTTTTTAACTCTCTATTAAATGAAGTTCTTATTTAATGTGATAACATTTGGTCTTGATTCTCTTAGTGCAGTTCAAAAAGTAGCCTCTATGTAGACCATTTTAGTAATGTGCTGCTAGAAAAAAAATAATGTGCTGCTAGTTTTATTTGGCACTGAGCACAACGTCTTGCACAGAGTGGATGGCCAATGTTCTTGGATGTTTGTTGAATGACTATAAAGCAGAGAAAAACAGAAAATAATATTGTAGTTATTTATATGGCGTTTACAAGATACTGAAGAAACTTGATTTTTGTAAATTATACTTATGAAAGTATAATCAGGGACAAAATACAAACATATATAATATCATACTGATATTTTACACTCACGGAAAAAATACAAGGGACTCTAAAATATTTGTATTTTCCCTATACATTCTACAGATCCCTATAATTTATTAATTTAGAAGTAAGTATTATAGTATATTAGAATTACATTAATATTGCCTGCGCATGGCAACAAAACAATTTAACAATAGAATTATAAATACAAACTATAAATATTGGCTTTTTTGATGAAATTTATCATTATCTTTGGGATTGTTTTATTAAATCATAACACTTGAGATCCGTATGGTTTTGTATGAAAGGATTCAAAACACTTAGCAAACATTGAATATTATTTTGGATATCAGTGACAAATGACCCATATGGTAGCAATTGGTCCAAGCCACTTGTACTTGAGACCTTACGAAACTCAGGCAGCCTCCCTGATTTCCTTTACAGTGCAATAAAAATCACTCTAGCTTTGCACCACAATTCCTACCAAAGACCAACTCCTTTGGGGAAAATTAACAAAGCGTGGCTACTGGAAAATCAGCATCTAAAATACACTTTCAATGTTTTTGGTATCCTGAATCAAGTCTACATTAATTGGTGGTCATGTCTTAAAATAACAGCATATTAGTTATAAGAACTACCATTTATTGAGAGCTTATTGTCATTCAGCACTTTACATACACCTCATTTAATCCTTAAAACCACCACGTAGGGTGGGTTTTGTTAATCCTCCTTTGAAGAGTCAGAGTTTAACGTTCTGCTCAAACTCACAGAGCTATAAAGTGGAGGGGCCAGAGTTTAAACCCACATCTTTTTGACTCCAAAATCTGGACTGTTAATCACTAAGACCGATGCACTGATAACTTGTATTCAGTAGCACTGACCCCTATAGCTGTGAGTGGAGTGATGAGAAACCCAGCCAGTTCTGCTGTCTGATTTGAGGCATCAAACAATGATCTAAGTGGTCTGCATTGTTTCAAATTAGTCCAAGGATCATAATGTACTCTTCACATAATTTTTTTTAATGTGGAAGATTTCAATCTATTAATTCTTGGGTACAAAGATGTAATACAGGGACGCCTGGGTGGCTCAGATGGTTAAGCATCTGCCTTTGGCTCAGGTCATGATCCCAGGGTCCTGGGATCGAGCCCCACATTGGGCTCTGTGCTCAGCAGGAAGCCTGCTTCTCCCTCTCCCTCTGCCTGCCTATCTGCCTACTTGTGATCTCTCTCTCTCTGTCAAATAAATAAATAAAATCTTAAAAAAAAAAAAAAGATGTAATACAAACCAGTCCCAGAAATGATGTTGTCTGAAAAGCCATATATTATAAATAACTTGAAAAACTTTGCCAGTTTTCATAATGAAATAAGGTATTTGCATTATTTTCTTTTAGCTTTTTAAAGACGTCACTCTATTTTCTTTTGGATTGCATAATTTCCCATGAGAAGTGTGGTGGAATTCCTTCCTGTGTTCTCTGGTATATAACTTGTCTTCTTTCTCTGACTGATTTCAAGATTTTCTCTTTCTCTTTTCGGCAGTTTTAATAGGACATACCTATGGGAGTTTTTTTGTTTGTTGGTTTATTTGTTTTTGTAAGTATTCTTCTTGTTTCTGGGAGATTCTATGATCTGTAATTTCATGTGTTTAATTATTTTTTGAAAATTCTGAGCTATTATCTCTTCAAACATTTATTCTGCCCCATTCCCTCCTCTTTTTCTCCCACTCACATGGCAGCCGATCTTCTTCCCACAGTTTGCTGCAAGTGAGCCAGGACTAGGGTCCCATCTCTCCTTGGAGACACCTATCTTTCTTTAGATTTTATTTTAGACTGTTTACTCTGCAACTTCTGCTCCCTGATGGAGTTAAGGAAAGTTATGATTTTGTAGATTATATGGCTTCTCTTGTTGTTAGAATGGGAGGAAACTCCTCCCCTTTTTACCTCCTAGGCTGAAGCTGGAAGTCTTTTTGACTTTCGAGAAGTTTATGACATTTCCCTTTAAGATGGCTTGGAAGACATCATGGATTTTTTTTTTTTTACCCAAACTTCTGGTTAATTCTTCTTCTTTTTTTTTTAAGATTTAATTTATTTATTTGAGAGAGAGAAAGAGAGTGAGACAGTGAGAGAGAACATGAGCAGGGGGGAGGGGCACAAGAAGGGAGAAGCAGACTCCATGCTGAGCAGGGAGCCCAAAGCAGGGCTGCATCCCGGGACCCTGGGATCATGACCTGAGCTGAAGGCAGACGCTTAACCGACTGAGCCACCCAGGCGCCGCCCCTTCTGGTTAATTCTTATAGAGAAGAAGGTAGAAAACACAATGACTACCTTCTGAATTAACTATGATTTTGCCACAAAATGATAATGCCTCATCCTCAAGGAAGAAAAAAATAACAAATGCAAAGACTTGGGACAGCAAAATAAACCCACTTTGGATTTCTACCCATTAGCAGTGCTGAATGGGCCATTAGGCAGAGATTCTGGGGCCAGAGGTCCAGTTCACTTCTTTTCTCTCCTTACTTTCTCTAGAACAAATTCCCAAAGTAAATATTACCTCACTCCCAGAAGTGACTGATACTGTCTCTGGGTTATTTTCATTGTGAGCAGTTCACCTGGAGGTATTTCCGAATGGATGAATACATTGATAATCATCATATTATAAACTCATCAAGTTTTTCAGAAACCAATTTAAAATAATTTTTTTAATGAAAAATACATCCTAAATGAATTTTAAAGCCAACTAATTTATTTCAGGGAATTCTGTTTTGCAGAAAAGTAGTATTGGCCTGTTTGGAAAGAGATTGCCTCCAGAAATTCTGAAGTGCCCACTCTTTGGAAGATCAAAGGGCACACACAGCACTGCTAAACTAACTCAAAGAACATGCCATAGCTTCCTTTGAAAAATCAAGGCATACATGCCTTTGCTGATGAGAGGGTTGTTAGAGGAAAGACACATTATCTCAGGATGCCGGTTTCGAAAGAAGTGAAATTTGTTTCAAATTTATGAAATTAAAGGCAGCCAGTATTTTATTTTATTTTATTTTATTTTATTCTAGCTTTATTTAGGTACAGTGGACAAATAAAACTGTAACTTGGTGGAAATTCTTTTACAGTGTATGAGTATTTTAAATCATGATATAATTTATGGCAAATCTATTGGTTTGTGTGGCTACTTTACAAAACAATATTGTATTATTATGTGTATAGAATATATATGTGTATGTATGATACATGTAATATATATAATATGTAATACACTATGTAAATGTACTCTCTACTCCAAACTTTTTCTCTATTATCCATTTACTGTGCAAATTGTCTTCTTTTTGGAAGATAATTCATCTTTACAGAGTCTAAATATGAGCTCCCTTCCCAGCTAAGCTTCATAAGACTTGTCCAAAGAGAGTTTCAACTTAGTTTTGAAAAACAAGGACAAAAACAAACACTGTGTATTATGTCCCAGCAAGGAGGTGGCTCAGCAGCCCAGTGGTGTTTGGGCTAATATTCTGCCTAATGCAATCTTCATATTATCAGCCCATCATCAGCTCCTCATCCTTTCAATAATGTAATATAAGTTGCTAAACCCCTAGAGCTGATTGTATCACAAAGGGATTAGCCCAGTCCCTTCCTGGGAATTAAGCCTGCAGACAAAGGGCAGGCAGCTGGGCCGCCTGCAACAATTTGACGTTGGTTATTTGCTACGTACGTTAGTACAATCTGCTGCCACGGAACAGAACTGTAAACATTCTAGGTGTATTCTCAAGACCGTTTTTAAAATATTAACATCCTTCAGTGGGCTTTAAGTACTCAATAATAGAGTTAAATTCAGAGCGACTGAGGGTATAGAAGGAAAACTTAACGAAGCTGGAAAGGGTCTGGATTTTGCAAGGTATGTCTGAGAGTCTTGAAAATTGCAGGCACTGAGATGAACCTTGGCAAAGAACAGAAAGTATCATCCATGAGCACTTAACAGTGATGCCCTTCCCCGCTGCTCAGCTTCTTAAGAACTTTTTCCTTCTGTGAATTACCTTACCCTTTGGAAAACTTGATTCCATTTGAAATTGGAATTGCAGTAAACAATGTCACTACTTTTACTTGTGTTTCCTGGTTGTCTGATAACCATTTGAACAAAAAGTCACATATTAAAGGGTTTCTGTTTGGGAAATATAATACCCAAAGGGAAAGTTTTCAGATATAATTCAACCTTATTATATTATTAGAATTCACTAGTTGAAACTCATTTCCATGCTTGCGTGCAAATATTAGGGTAGCGTTTAAGATACTTTGGTTATTGCCCTGTTTGAGAATGTGAGCTTCCAAAATGCTGTCGATTCCATGCCTTTCTAAGGTGCTGCATGTAAACCCTTTAATCATTTTTCAGTCTTAGTGCTTCGTGAGAAACTCATCTGTCAAATGGGATTACATTTTAAGAAGGACTATATTTGAAATAGCTTTCCCAAATAATACAATTTGATGGTGCCTATGATGTGCCTGGCAGCGAAACAGGAATCTTATTTCAATTGAACTCTATTTAGGCCCTCAAATCAGGACGTTCCGTTTGACTTTAACACAATAAGTCAAATTGCCCTATTCCTAAAGGCCCAAGACCTGATAGATCCTGAGTGAGCTAAACCAAATCATGTTAAGAGTAACAATATTAATGAAAACAGGAAATTAGACTTATAGTTCTAGAATGAATTTAGATATTCTAGAATAAATTATCCTTAGATATGTTAGGCAGTGTTACATTCTTTGTGTTATTGATAGGCAAAACAAGAAATATTGATGAATAGATAAGGCTAGTCAAACTTTTCCTGGGACTGAAAATCTTTTGAAAACTAAGTACCTCTACAGCTGATTTTAAGTCCCTATTGAAAGAGGGGCACCAAACATTTCATTCATTCAAATTTTGTTATAATTTTACCAGTGCAGGTGATGAATGTGAAAGTGAATTTTTTTTCCTTAAACTGGTTGAAACTGTCGAATTTGATTTGGGATTATGCTTTAAAAGACACTGTAAAAAAGAGACGCAAATATGCACATCAGTGACAACAAGCTCACGCAATAATATGGCAGGATTTGTCCCTTATTTCCCAGAATTCTGTTACTTAGTCTGGTGTATAAGGGATAGTCCTCAATTAGTTGTGCTGTTTTCTCTTGCTTGGTAAGCATTTTTGATCAAACGAGGAATGGCAGAGTTCCACAATTAGATCAAAAGATCAATCCTAATGTACCATTTTCTCCTCACCCTCCTGCTGTAATAAAGTGCTGCAGCTCTCCAGGGGACAACTCAAAATCCTAGGACTGATATTTCTAAATTAGCTGACTCTCTGACCTTGCTGGTAATTGCGTTAGTTTATCAATGTTCAACACAATTTATTACTCTCCAATATGTACCAAAGTGTTTATCTCTCAACACTAACAATATTAAAAAATCTAAACTATCTATTGCAGCAGAAAGAGGCATCCTTTCATTAGGGAAAAACATAAATAAGTGAGAGATGTCACATGACCTGCCTTAGCACAGAAGAGTTGCAACTCCTAAAGGAGGGTAGCTGCCTCCTCTGGTTTGACAACGTCATGTTCGCAAATTCTGGAAGAAGAAGAGCCAAGTTTTATTTCCATTTGTGTGTGTAGGATACAGGAATGAAATGCGGCTTTCTGCATTGCTAAAGTAATGGCTTCATTCTAAGGAAAATAAACGGCATCGATAAAGCCTTATCAAAGCACTTAGAAGCCATGTGGGTACTGATAGCATCTCACTTTGACTTTCAACATGATACAGTTTGATGGGGAAAAGCATTAAGTTCATGGGTCCAATTTTGGGATGGAGGAAGTCAACAGCATTCATTTGCTCCCTTCATCTTAATCATTTCATTATACATTAGTTAAGTCTTGTGTTTGATCAGGATGGTGAACGAGCTGTGACAAAACTCAGTGTATATTAGATAACTAAAGGTAGTGCCGTATTGGAGTTTTGCAAAAGAAATGTCTGGTTTTAATGTACTATTGACAAAGAAATTTTGCATGATCTGGCTATGAACGATGTTAATACCCTGCTCAGGTAGAATTAGGTGTGATAAATATCATGCTGTTCAGCTTTAAATAATGGGCTGCCTTTTACCTACCCTACATCTTAGACCACCTGGAACTGGACTTTCCTCTTCTGTTTCTTCACAGATGACACAGAAGTTAGGAGGTGTGTAGTCACATCCATCCACTCATCTACCTGCTATTTCCTATGGAACTGAATCCCTGCATTCATTCCTCACTCATAAGGCATGAGTTTCAAAGGCAGCTTGTACTAGGATAACATTGGTTTGAAGGCTTGCAAAGCACTTGGTATCTTCTTAAAATCTTGGTGTCTTGAAATTATAGTTCATATTATTATTACTATTATTGTTATTTTACGTTATTAATAATTGTTAGGCTTATGTTCTTTTAAAAGCAGATTTGTTTTAATTTCTTTTGTTCACCAGCAGCTCATTTCAGTGCAGGAGATAAAGTTCCTCTGGTAAGGGAACTGTTAGATTTGCCTCCTCTCTGCAATTTACTCTATAGAATTTTCTACAGAACTTTAAAATCCATACTTGGAGAATTTTATTGTTTTAATTACATTCAAAAGTCATAGAAATTTTTTTGGTTTTTAAAAGTCCTCAACTTCTCTGACATCCCTTTAGTGTTTGAGTACTATTTATGCTGCATTAACATTGCCAACCCTAACCAGGAGACCCCCAGAGTGTGTCCATTGTGTGTGTTGCTCAAGCTAAACTACACGTGCAATCTGCTGTGGTTTTAGATTTAGATTAAACGCTCATTGAGTGCCTATAAGAAGCCAAATTCTGTTCTACTCGTTGCATTCTTTCTAATCACCTGGAAAATAGAATAAATAAGTTTTTGTCCATTTGAATATAATTTGATTCAGATGCTTTGATTAGCCTCATAGCATTTTGTTTTAAATAAATAATTATGTTATTTTCATTCCGATAAATTTGAAGGATAAATAAAAGTTATCTTGAGCAATAAAAATACTGTATCTTATAAAAATAGCAGTCTTTATAAATATGAAAGTCCACTTAGAGAAAAAAGGGTGATGAACATTTATTGGCTGTCTATTGTTTGCCTCTAGTATTTTAAATATGTTACCCACTCTCCTAAAAATAATTCAGCATTTATTTTGTGACGGGAACTGTGCTTAGTACAGGGGATGTGGGGGTGCATAAGGTTAATGTTCCATGCATTCAAGGGAATATAGAGAAGTGGGCAAGTACTTCTTATATAATGTTCTACTTGATACAAGAAGTGGTGAGTACAGAGTGTTATAGAAACACATAGGGGAGTTACCTGGTCCACATGGGTTAGGAAAGGCTATGCAGACAAAGTAACGTTGATGTGGAGGTCTGTCTTCTGTTTAGAATCCTTCCTTTCACCTTCTGTCCTTCTATCCCCCCTTCCATCCTTTCTTGCTTCCTTGCTTCTTCCCCTTTCCTTTTCACTTTTCTAGATTTTAAAAAATTTTTAAAAAATTACAAAAGCATTATCTGATTTTTATAACATATCTAATAAAGCAGAGACATATAGAAAGCAAAAGTTAATAAGCTCCTCATTTCCACCCTCATGCACTGTTAGTAGGAATGTAAATGGGAACAGCCACTATGCAAAATAGTATGGAGATTCCTCAAAAAATTAAAAACAGAAATACCATATGATCTAATATACCATTACTGGGTATTTACCCAGAGAAGACTAAAACACTAATTTGAAAAGATGTATGCACTCCTTTACTTATTACAGCATTATTTACAATAGCCAAGATATGGAAGCAACCCAAATGTCCATTGATGGATGAATTGATAGACAAGCTGGGATAAAGAAGATATATAAAATGGTGGGCAATCTAGTTGCTTTGTGACATTACAAGAAAATCTTGCAACAAACATCCTTCTACAGATGTCCTATATGCCACAGCTTTTATTTCTGAAGAATAAATTCCCCTGAATAAAGATGTTTGGGTCTAAGTCTAGGAAACTTTTAGAGCAATGGCCAGATTGTTTCACGGTTATGGAAGTATTTAACAGCAATGTATGATGGTGATTTCATCAACACAGGATCCTATTATTCTTTGTGATTTTTGCCAATATAACGGGTAAAAAGGTGGTGTCTATCTCATTGTTTAAATTTGAATTTCCTCGCTATTCATGAGGATAAGCATCTCTTTATGTTCTATTTATTTATACAAGTTTCCTATTTATCTTCTTTGCCCATTTATCCCTGAGTTGTCTTTTTTTAAAAAAAATCAATTTGTAGAAACTTTTTCCTGTATCAGGGATATTAACCCTTTGCATTGGTTAGAGCCTTCAGCTGGTAACAAAGGAAACTGGCTGGTTTAGGCAGTCAGCAATTTGTTGAAGGATGTTGAGTAAGCTCCCAGAATCAGTGAAAGGGCTTGAGAAACAGGCTGGAGCCTGAGTTCCCAGGAAGCACCAGCAGATAGGCATTAAAGAACTGGCCTGAGGAGAACATTCATTACGACAGCTGTGGCCTCTGCTGCAGCCATCTCCAGAAAAATCATTTAAACTCTTAGAGCCTGTTCTCTTAGGTGGTTTGGTCTGCGGTCGTAAGACTCATGCAGCTGCACCAGGTGACACAGTTGTGGCCCATCTGCAATGGGGCTGGGAAAGTAGGGTTTCTGAAGGCGGCTTCAGAATGTGGTAAGTATCAAATGTAGGGTAAATATGCAAAAGGGCTTGGGCGCCACAAATGATCCATGCCCACTATACCCTTTATCTCTCTTATTCATTGCAAGTCTTTTCCTCTAGTCTATCTTTTGGCTTTTTGTTTATGATATCTCTTGTCATATAATTACAAAAAAAGATACAAGCAAATTATGTTTTTTTGTTTTTTTAATTTTATTTTATTATGTTATGTTAGTCACCATACATTACATCATTAGTTTTTGATGTAGTGATCCATGATTCATTGTTTTCACATAACACCCAGTGCTCCATGCAGTACATGACCTCCTTAATACCCATCACCGGGCTAACCCATCCCCCCCACCCCTCTCCTCTCTAAAACCCCCAGTTTGTTTCTCAGAATCCATAGTCTCTCATGGTTCATCTCTCCCTCTGATTCCCTCCCCCTTCATTTTTCCCTTCCTTCTCCTAATGTTCTCCATGCTATTCCTTATGTTCCACAAATAAGTGAAACCATATGATAATTGACTTTCTCTGCTTGACTTCTTTCACTTAGCATAATCTCCTCGTCCCATGTTGATGTGAAAGTTGGGTATTCATTCTTTCTGATGGCTGAGTAATATTCCATTGTATATATGGACCACATCTTCTTTATCCATTCATCTGTTGAAGGGCATCTCGGCTCTATCCACAGTTTGGCTATTGCGGACATTGCTGCTATGAACATTGCGGTGCATATGTTTTTAATACATTTTATAGTTTTAGAAGTATAGACAAAAGCTACAGATTTTGGTGTATTTATCCTGCATAAAGACAGCTTCCCAAATTCTCTTATTATATAGCTTGATACTATAGTTTCATGGGTCCAGTAAATAAATTTTTGTTGTTTACTTTCTAATATTTATACTAATTGGTATTTTTAATTTTTTTGAGTAAGTGAAAAATCTTCTAAACAATGTGAAATTTGGTAGAAGTTGGTATTATCTCTGTCTTATTGTTAATTTTGGTAAAATGACTTAAACATGTAACTATTATGATTTTTGTACTGGTTTTACAATAGTGTGTATCACATTTAAGTGATGTCCTTCTATTTCCTTTATATTTAAAATTCTTAATGAAATAATTGCTGATTTTTCAAGTGTTTATTCAACATCTATCAATATAATCATATGGGTCTTATTTAATTTTTTGATGTGATTATGTTGTTGAATCATTTATGTATTCCTGGACCTAACCCTACTTGTCATAGTTGTTATGGATTCAGTTAGTTAGTATTTTATTTAGAATTTTTACTTGTATCCGAAGCCAAATTTTTATCTGTATTTTCTATTTTGTACTGTTTTATCAAGCTTTGATTCCTGTTAGTGACTTTCATGATTGTTTTCCTCATTTTTCATACTGAATTTCCTTTGTTCTCCAGTTCCAAAAAATAGAAGCTAGATGGAGGGCAATTTTGTCTCTAGACAAAGAAACTTGATTTCTTTTTTTTTTTTTTTAAGTCAACACATTTTTATTTAAGGAATTTTACGTGTGATTCCTTCCATTGTCATTCACAACACTTCCTCCAAAGTCAGGATCATAATCTTCAAAATAGCCCTTTTAAAAAGAATTTTTGTTCAATCTACATTTGTCAGTCCAGAGTTCTTTCAGTTGGGCTTCTTTGATTGCTTGAATATGGACATACTTCAGAAATTCCCCACCTATAATCTTTGGGATCCAATTTCTTTACTTTAAGGCCCTAGAAGTCAGATTGTAGGAAGTACATTCATTGCCATTTTGGCAAAGGATCTAAAATTATTATTCCTTCATGGAAACCAGATTTCTTTAACAGCAAATGAGATGTCTTTTGAGGTATTGTGTTTATCATCAGTTGAATTATCTGAATTTATTGCAGAGGGGACATTCCTTTGACTTGGAGATTTGAGCCAGATGACTTGTGAGGTCCCATTCAACCCTAACATTGACAATTATTGAATTCCATAGGTGTTAAGAGTGTGGCCTCTAGAGTCAGATTCCTGGGTTTGGATTTGAGCTCTAATTCTTACTAGTTGTGGCAATTTACTAAGTTTCTTCATTTTTCCAACAATAAGGATCAAATGAAAAGGTCTACATAAGGTATTTAGTGAAGTGTTTGGCATATGATACACACTCTGTAAATACTACCAAGTAAATAAGGTGGTGGAAACTTCCCATAAACTTATCAGAAAGAGTACTCTTTATTTACTTTTAAGATGTGGTTTGTGTATGAAAGAAGATTACTCTTCTCATATTATGGTATTCTAGAGAGTGTCTTCCTTCACATAATCCTTACTCTTTTTTTTAAAAAAAATCTACCTGTTTCTTAAATGGTGTTATTTTTCAATGTCTACTTTGGATGCTTTTCCTGCTCTGCACGTATTCTCTGGGTGGTTTCAAACACTCTCTTGGCTTTAATTATCATCTATTTGCTGATGACTCTCAAATAGCTCTTTCTTCTGAGCTTCTGGCCTATATATCTAAACTGCCTACTATATGTTCCCGCCTGGAGATCCCACAGGCTCCTCCATTACAATACAACCAGAATGAATCCACCATCTCTCCTAAGATGTTCTTCTGAGATTCTCTTCCTCTCTCAAAGAATGATGCTACTATCCTTGTTCAAGCCAGAAATCTGGACTTATCCTTGACCATTCCACTCTCTCTCCCCACCCCACCTCTTAATTCCCAAGTTCTAAAATATTTTTTAAAGCAGTCCATCATTCTCCAACTTTGGTGATACCTCTCTAGTTTTGGAAAGCATTAACAGGACCTCCCTTTTGTAATGAGACACATTTTTGAAAATGCAAATCTGATGGTTCAATCTTGATACTTTAGAATCATTTTGTCTCAACCTTCCAAATTTTTACTCCAGCCCTAATGAATAATTTCTTTTAGTTACTTGAGCACACCATGCCTTTTTTTGGTTCTTTGTCTTTGCATACTGGAATTCCTAACTGGAATAGTTTCTTCCTGTTTGTAGACTAGCTTACTGTTCTTTATCCTTCAGGCCTCTGCTTAACAAAAGCAATACCAACAATAATATCAATGAAGGCAATGATAATGATAGCAAACAGTTAATGTATACTTACCAAGTGCCAGGCACTATGATAAATGCTTCGAATACATCATCCCTCTTCATCTTCACTACAAGTCTGTGGGGGCTTCCCATTCTCACACTTGAAGAATCTGAGGCTTAAAGAGTTTCAATGATTTTCCCAAAGAGATGGAGCCTGTATGTGGAGGAGTTAGAATTTCAATGTAGGTCACTCTCACTCCCTCCAGAGCCTGTTCTCTTTAGATAGCATCTAGTAAGGACTAGGTCATTTCTCCTTTATGTTCATGTACACTGCACACTGTCTCTATTTGTCTTAGTCCATCTGGGCTCCTATAACAAAATACCCTAGAGTGGGTGGCTTATAAACAACATTTATTTCTCATAGTTTTGGAGAATAGGACGTCCAAGATCATGTATTGGCAGATTTGGTGTCTGATGAGGGCTTCCTGGTTCATAGATGGCTGTCTTTCCATGTCTTCATGTAGCTGAAGGGGCTGCGGAACTTTGTGGGATCTCTTTTATAAGGGCACTAATCTGATCATTCATGAGGGCTTCATGACCTAATTACCTCCCAAGGCCCCACCTCCTGATACTGTCACCTTGGGAGTTAGGATTTCAACATATGAGTTTGGGGTGGGGGGGGCACAAGCATTTAGACCATAGTGCTAGTCTAACACCTTTACACACCATAGTGTAACCATTTGTTCCATTCTCTGTGCCTCGAACTAGTTTGTAACCATTGTAAAATCAGGGACTGTTTATCCTCGTATTCCCGGCTCTGAGCACAGTGACTGGCACATAGCAGGTGCTTAATAAATATTTGACATATAACCCAGATGTCTTAGGGCTTCACTGTCCTTTGGCCATCCATGGTCTTTGGAGGTCTAGCATTCCTCCTCCATTTCCTTCTAATTCTAGCAGTATTTACTCATGGTCCCTTCTCTCTGCTTCAGCATTGTAGCTTGCCATCTTGGTTAACCGTAAGTCCTACCTTTAGCTTTTTTCTCTCAAAAACTCCAAGCTCACTTATGATATCATGAGTTTGTCAATTTCGCTGACGTCTTGAGGACTTCTAGGGAGGACCATGCTACTCCCTCACCATCTCCCATCCTCTTTCTTTCTGTTTTCCCTCTTAGGCTATAGTGTCTTGAATCCCCAACTCACAACTCTCCCTGTCATGTTCAACATCCATGTAGGTATGACTTTTTATGACTTCCTGGAATTCTGTCAATAAATATTTCGCCATTCCGTTACAGTTGAATGAATGAGTGAATGAATAAAGGTGTAAATGAGTGAATAAATCCAGGCTGAAGATTTGAGCTTAGACCTACCTTATATGATTTTAAGCCATCCCACAAAACTTTCTTTGAGGCTGGATGATTGAATATAATGATATACCACATCTGGCAAAAACATTTATGTTTTTATGGGTAAATTCTATTTAGCTATCCTTTCAGTACTGTATTATGAGAGAGAATTGTTTGTTTTTTCAAAGTGTATGTTATTTATAGTGGGCTCTGAGATGGGGGAATGTGTCCTATACTTCTTTGTGCCTGCCACATGATTTAGCAACACGCCTTGTGCAGAGTAGGCACTCACTTAATAGCGAGTTGATTGATTGAATAATTATTTCACCTATAAACACTTCTGTAGTACATTACCTGATGAGTGTCTATTTCAACATGACGATGGCTATGACCTTCGTGTAGTTCATTAGCAAATGAGAAGTATCCTCATTTCCATGGAAGGAAATGAGAATATAAAAAATGTGGTTCTATTTGTAGTGCCATTACTGTCTCACTGTTTGATGAAGAACAAATTCTTAACCTTTTAATGCTACCCGTTACCTATGACTCTGATCTCAAGGGCTACTGCAATACCAAAATCCTGGGGAGGATAATATAATAACCCTGACCTATCTGAAGGGATAAAAATAGGCCACAAATGAGGGAACTCATTGGCCAGAATTAATCAGTAGTAGAGGAGAGGTGAGGTCTTTAGAAACAAACAAGCAAGCAAAGAAGCAAACAAGCAGTTTCACAATCACATTTTGTAATCATAACAGTTCCCTCTGAGAATATCACCATTTTGCTGATAAGGACACTGAGGTTGAGAAATTTTAAGTAATTTGAGCCAAATCCTGTAACTAGTAAAAGGCAGCCATTTCTCATTTACTGTTATCTCCCTCCCCCCCTCCCCACATCAACCCATTATTCATTGTCACTTTCTCAGTTTTGAAATGTTTGTGGTAGGATGCCTAAAGCTATGACATCCCAGTTGCTTAGGAAAAGGAAAACAAAATTACTCTGAACTGAAGTGGCAGCTGACAATGAGAAACCTGTTCATAAAACCTTTGAACATTACCTAATGGTATGCATCTAATGTGCATTTACAGAACCTTATTTCTGTGCCAGGCACTGTGCTGTGTCCTGGGACATAAAAAGAGGAGGGAAACAAGCTCTCTGTCTTTCAGGGGATTCTGGGTCATGAAGGGTGAGAAGATTCTCAGGTGGACAAGGGAAGGAAAGGCATTCCAGGTACACTGAAAAGCAGGTGCAAAGGCAGCCAATAGGCAGGTCTGTGCATTTAAGGGCTGCCAGTGTTTCAGTCTAGCTGGAGGGCCAAGGGCCATTGCAGAAGCAAAAACACTGGAGAGTGGAAAGACAGAGACAGAACCAAGGAGAATCTTGAATTGGGTAATTTGGCTTTACCTGGACTTTACCTGTAGGCAATAGAGAACCAGCGAAGAATTATAAGCAGGAGACTCTTAGGATTGAATTTGTATTTTAGAAGCAGTGTATGGGTATTAAAGAGGAAAATGGATCACAGATAGGTAGTGGGGGTGGGAGAAAGAATGGAGACTTGGGGTATAGGAATATTTTGCCATGAGATGGAATCTGAGGCCACTTTCCCATTGGGAGATAAGTGGGAGATCCTATATTATGAGACCTACTCAATCATTTGATTTGGGTAGTGGATGCAGGAAAGTTGGTACATTTAGTATTTTAAAGTTATCACTGAGTAACAATTCTAGTTGCTCTTTCTTCTAAATTAAAGTTTACCCAAGTGATTTTATGGCCTTCTTTATGCTACGATAGTGAAGTTTCTTCTTGTGAAGTAACGTCTTTTCCTTATTTGCTTCCATTGACTGTTTAAATCCTTTCTCCCATTTACCATTTCCATCATAACTGTCCTGTGTTTGCTCCTAATGTGTTATAATTCTTCATAATCTGGTCTTCACCTGGTTCTGATTCTCTCTAATATTTCTTTTTCCTCCCGTGAGGAAAGTATATCCATTTTTGGTTTCAAATGCTCATCACCTTTTGTAAATATTAAGGCAACGATTCAATTTAATTTAAAAAATAATGTTTTTCTATTTCTTCTGTCAATAAATTATCTTTGTCGTCTTTTAAAGCCGTATTGTCTCATTTTTTTTTTTTTTGTGCTCTTGTTGTTCTGTTTTGTTGTTCCCCGGTAGATGTAAGAATATATATTGATATAATGAAAAATGTGGAAATAAAAAAAAAACTAAGAAGAATTTAGGGTCGTATTCCTATTTTACAGTGTTTACTAGTGATCTATTTCAAAATAAAACATATATTTTAGTCCTGATGAATCAAATATTTAAGAAACATTCTTTAAGAGGAGAAATATACATGGAAAAAATCACTACTGACCCTGAGAGACCTCTTTGAAAGATTCTAGCCATGTATGATTTAACTTCGATTTAATCCTGCTTCTTCTACCAAGGGTTATCATAGTGAGCATTGCTCATGAGGGTTCTGGGAGTATCAACGAAGGTCAGAGATCAGAAAACACAAGATATAATATTAGATAAAATATTAGCAGTCCTGGAAATATTCACAAAGTCATACATTATGTTAGAGCTACTGTATTCCATGTAGGAAAATAAAAATGGGAAATTGTACAAGCCACTTTCTTTTTTATTACAGAAATTAAAGGTCTAATTTAGAATTGTGAATTTATCTAAATAGCCATTAATACCATTTTATTAGTTCAGGTACTCAGGGTATGAACATATAAATATAGCAGGATTTTTATAGAGTCTGCATTAGTAATTAGTTATTCAGTATATGTATGTCTATATATATATAGGTTTTTAAAATTTACAGAACTACAAAGATGCTCTGAGCAGCCCTTCAAGTTCATGTTAAAACATGTTTATGAAAATTACTTAATAGATACATCTGCTTCTTTCTCTCTGCCAATCACGTGATAGTGTGTGATGATACTGGTGGTAATGATGATGGTAACAGCTGTCAGTTCTTTGTACCTAACAAGCATTTGGCACTTTCTGCCATATATGCACTGTGCCACTTAACCTTCCCAACCCTGCAATTTAGGCATTACTCCCATTTTACAGATGAAGGAAAAGAGGCACAGGGAGATAGAGGTACTTGCCCAAGGTCATGTAAGTCTGTAGCAGAAGTAGGAGTAAAAATCCTGCCTGTTGCCAAAGGTTATGCTCTTCTGTTGACCACAGGCCATTAGTCATAAAGGAGCACTGACTTTGAACAGAGGTAGAGAGTGACTCCATTTAACTCATAGTAAGATGGTAGATTTTTTCCACTGAAGTGTTCACAAAAAATCCTGATGAGGACTCTGCATAGTTCCTTTCTGTGTTATATGACCCAGAGGGTCATTATGTACTTCATAAATATCTAAGTCTTGGACAAAATGATCTCCCTTGAGCTTACTTGAGAATTTGTGCTTACACTTGTAAAAGTGGAGAGCTAAATCATTATTGATTCAGTAAACTTGATCAATCTGGATTATTTAGATTATTTCCTTTCCTTGTTTTACTTTTTTTAACTTAAAAAATTTATAAATATAACATATATGCAAAAGATTATAAATAATATGTATATATAGTTTAAAAGAATTAAGAAGAAGAATATCCACATACTCCCCAACCCAGTTTACCAAATAGGACAATACCAATATCTTGAAGCTCTTGTTTGCTCTTTCGGAATGACTCTCTTCTTCCCTCTCTGAGTGAACCATTATCCTAAATTGTATACTTAACACTCCCTTGTTTTTCTTCATGATTTTACTCTATGTGTAGGTATTTCTATACATTTATTGTGTTGTTTTATTTTTGAACTCAACATTAAGCTTTTGAGATCCATCCATTATAATGCTCTTAATTGTAGTTTTTCATTTCACTGCATAGTATTTTATTAATATTATGTGTGGTATTAATATATGACAATTAATCCCTTCTATTATCAATAGGCATTTGGATTTTTCACGTTTTTGCTGCTCCATATATGGTTGTATTGAATATTTTTGTACGTCTTCTGATGCACATATGCGAGGGTTTCTCCAGAGTATTTGTCTAGGAATTCAGTTGATGGTCATACTGTATATGAGTCTTCTAATTTAACAGGCCATGCTGAATTATTTTCTAAAGTGGTTATACCAGTTTTCATTCTCTTTTTATATGATTATTGGCCATCTATGTTTCACTTCTGCCAAGATGACTATTCTTGTTTAGTCCTCATTTTTCTAGTAACAGTTAGTCTTTTGTTCATTATCCCCTTCCCAGGAATCAAAAAAAGAATGTATTTGGATACGAATCCTTTGTCGGTTGTATGTGTTGTCTCCCAGTTTTTGGCTTGCAAAATAAGAACTTCATTGCACCAAGTCTCTCCTTCCTTTCTGCTAGTTAGAATTCTGTCTTGGGTAACAAAGTGGGAAAGGACAAGCAAAGAGAGTTTAAAAAGCTGACCACATGCCTTACCTGTCCCAGCTTTCTTCCCTCTGCAGGTCTCAAATGAAGATATAACTTGAGATAAAGATGGAAATTTTGACAGCTACATGGGATTACACATTCAAAGGGTAGAGCTGAGAGCACCTTTGGTGACTTAAAATCAGTATAGGTCTTTGAATTACCTCATGTGACGAGCATAGTCATGGAACTGCCCAAGCTTTTATGCAAAAGAGGGGGAAAATCTTTCTTTGCAGCATATATTTTAAAGGGCTAGTAGGAGATAAAATTAACTTTCATTATGATTAAATCCCACATGTCCTAATTATTCAATATACACATTCATCCAACACGTATTTGCTGAGGACTTATCAAGTATTGGGCACTAAGCTAGGCTGATGGGATAGAAGGGAGCAAAGTAAGCACTGCTTCTGATCTGGGGGAGCCTATCACCTTGTGTAGATCAGAAAATCTTTGGCAAGGAGAAAGTAATTGGCCAAATCTCTCCTCAAGTCGCTGGCAGAACTTTGACAATGTTGCTTGTGGGAAAAAAAAAATGGCTTCAATGACTAGCCACCTTAGTCTAAATTTGTATGGAGGTAAAACATAGGCCAAGGCTAAGAGGATGTTTTATGCCTCCCGCATCTGCATATTATGTTTCTCTATACATGAAGGAAATTAACCAATGGCATGTGAATTTATTCATTATCATACAATGATTTAGTTAGTTTTAGCTGTATCATGAGTTAATAAGTTGAAAATCTCAGTGGACTGGTGGCAATAGAACATAATTGTAACTAATCACATTCTCAGAAACTAATCATATTTAATGTCAATGAGCAAAGCCCTTTCTGCAGATGATCATAGTTTAATTTCAGAAGCGAGAATACTAACAATTAAATGGGAAACCAATAACAGTTCACCGCTGACAGATTAGTGTCAGAATACAGGGACTTGGTTGTAGGTATAAGGAGAAAAATTTACAAATAGGTGCAATTTAGGATAATAAAAGTACTAGAAGAGAAAGTTGTAGTAGCTTTGACATCATTGAACAAATACAACTAGGCATGTTCAAGTCTCTTGAACTACCTTATCCATTGAAGATATAAAATTATTGAGAGAGTAGAGATAGAGCTATTTGTGACTTTTTTTTTTTTTTTTTTTTTTTTTTAGAGAGAGTGCCGCTCTGTGCATCCTGTCCACTGTAGAGGAGAGGAACATAGATGATGGTGGCTATTTCCTATGCCAAAGCCTGGGAAAAAGGGCTTCCTTAGGTGTATCCATAACACTTACTGCATAGTTCTTTGTAGTTGGGTATGTACTTTGACATACTGCCTTGGAAGTTCAGATGGCAGCAGAGATGGATTCCTACATTGTTTTGGCAGCAGAGTGAAGGAACATGACCGCTGGGCAGAGCAGATCTGCCCCCCAAAGTTGGTCAGGACACAGGTAAATGAATGTTTCCTTTGGGCAAGATGAGGGTCACATGGGAGAAAAAAACTGGCCTAGGACCATTTTAAATTCTACTCAGTGAATACAGATAATCTGAGAATTGCTTTAAAATACCCCCAGGGGTGGGTTGAAATGTGCTGATAATTGTTGAGGCTAGATGACTGGTACATGGGGGTTCATTGTCTCATTCTTTTTACTTTGGGAATGCTTGCAAATGTCCATACCATAAAGTTTAGAAAATTCTGCTCAAGGACCTCTATGGAAAGGCAATGGGATTCTAACAGAGGAAGTCTGTTTGGCGCATACCTCCCAGGACACTGGGGACTGAGAGAGAACAGCGGTTGGATGAGTAGAACACATTGTTCTTGTCAAAAGAACTTCAGGAGAGGTACCCGATGCTTGGGATTTCCATAGACTGTGTACAAATACCGCCATCGGAAAAAGTCCTTTTTAAACATTTCTCTAGCTTAGACATTGAGAAGACATCATTGGTGGTGCCAGTCAAATAATAACTATCCTGTCCCCATTCATGTCTTTTTTCTTTCAAAAACAGGTCTGGCAAGTGGAGGAGATAAGCAAGAGAGAGAGAGAGAAGAAACAGGGGAGGAGGTAAGTAAGAGAGAGGGAGAAGAAGAGGAGGAGCTGAGGAGGGAGAGTGAAGGAGGGAGAGCTACACACCCCATTTGAAGGGGGCAGGGATCCTGTGTGCAATCAGTTTCAGTTAGGAGAAAGAGAATAAGAAGACCAAGAGCCCATATGCAGCAGGGAAGAAAATTTTAAACTCTAACTCAAGATCACAGTCCTGATTACTACATGGGACTGGCAATTTTAACTAGTGAATTGACATTTGGTTGGTGATTTAAGGTACCTGCAGGACTTTATAATATCTAGGAGTGACATGACTTTCCAAGGTTACACATTATCTCCTAAATCCAGGCTGGTCCTGGAGGTTTAGAGAAGTTCTGAGGATGAGCTAAAAGAGGTTAGGACTCTCCCGTGTAATGCAGAAGCACTGGGCTTACCCTAGCCCTGGAGCCTCCCCTCTCTGGGTGCCAGGGCTTCATCTTCTCCCGGGATCTCAGGGATTGAAAGTTGCTTCAAGTTCAGAGAAAGTTGCTGAGACCAACAAGTCCAGGCCTTTATTTCCTGGAACTAAATATCATAGGAGGTTTTTGGAGGTTGTGATTTTCTCCTCACAAGCCCCCAGGTTAACCAATCAATTAATCAATGAATCTTTCAATCGCTCATTAAACATTAATTGAACACTTAGTATATCCAGTATTCTGCACACTCTAAAGAATGCATGTGGGTTTCCTTGCTTTCTGTACCTGTGCAGCTATTGGCCATCTAATCTATCCCCAAGGTGGAGACATGGACATTAATTGGTTAATTCATATATGGATAATTGCTGGATAATTTAATAAGCATCTACGATGTACCATCCCTGTACGTGGCACTGGAGATGTAATGATTAGGGGGAAGAAAAGAAAAAAAAAAAAAAGGAAAGAAAAAGAAAAAAAATGCAGCCCCTGGCCTCATGGGACTTACAGATTAGGAGGGGAAGCAGACATTAATGAAAGACTCACACAATAAAAAGCTAAATATCAGCTGTGACATGTTAAGAAGGAGAGGTACATCGTGTTATACCCAGTACAGGGGCTTGTCCCCTGGTTAGCAGAGTCAGGGCGAGCTAAAGGAATTTTACATTTCATCAGCAGAGATTAACTCAGTACCTTCTGGTGGGGTCAAGGAGGGAGGGAAAGGGAGATGGTTTTTAGGGCCTTCTCCTCCAGAAGTGTTATCCTCCTTCCCTGAGAAAAATAACTATTAATACAAATAGAATTAAAATTGAATTAATTTCCATGGGGAGAGCATCTTACTTTCATTGATCTAGGAAACATTAAAAATCTGAACTTAGTACTTTTGTAACTTCTGTGCTTTTAATTTCTGTGGAATAAGCTCTTTGTTATGCTCTAGGCTTTGAAGGAGTGGGAATTGAGTCTTGGACCTAATATCTTTTTAATGAACATAGTGACAAGAAGAAATTTTGGCAGGACTCAGCAGCAGTCTCCCCTTCTTGAGGCAGAGAAGGGGTGGCAGGAAGGACAGGAGGATTCTAAGTCAGGCAGCAAATCCACAACATCCTCAGGGGATGGCAGGTCTGTAGAGAAGACAGAGCACAAAAGACCCAGGGTTCCATCAGGGCTGTTGGTGACCCAGGGGTAAACCTCCTCGAGTGCTGGGATCTTCATGTCTCTCTCTGTTACTTATCCCCAGGCCTGGCACAGTGCATGGCACAAAACTAGTTTGCAAAATGTGTTTACTGAATGAACGATGGCACCTGAGACTATTTTTGAGCTGCTTGAAACCAAGAACTCGGGGCGCCTGGGTGGCTCAGTCGTTAAGCGTCTGCCTTTGGCTCAGGTCATGATCCCAGGGTCCTGGGATCGAGCCCCACATCGGGCTCCTTGCTCCGCGGGAAGCCTGCTTCTCCCTCTCCCACTCCCCCTGCTTGTGTTCCCTCTCTCACTGTGTCTCTCTCTGTCAAACAAATAAAATCTTTAAAAAAAAAAAAAAAAGAAACCAAGAACTCATATGAGGTAAGGTTATCAATAGAAAATGAGGACCTTGGGGAGAATGGAGAAAGACCAAAGTTACCAAACAGGAGGGCCAGTACAGCGGTTATAAATCACTGAGCATCCAAATTGGCCCTTAGCTTAATGGCAAGCTGTACACGGTCAAATGTTCATGTTTGGCTTAATGTTCAGGTGAATGGGTGCGTCCCTGTTCTTTCTCAGCTGTGTGTATGCATGGCAGTTTCTGGAGACCTAGAAAATCCAGCTCAATCACTTGAGTGGGGAGAGCAGGTAGACGAGTCAGCGTGGCTGCTTTCAGATTATGGATCTTGGAAAGGGTCTCCCATGGGCTGCTGCCCAGGAGACACACCAATACCCAACTCTTCCTGCGCTCCAGGTAGTGGGAAAGGGGGGGGGGAATGCTGAAGGGGAGGGGTTGAGCGTATCCTGTTCCTCTTCTGGCTTTGGTAGAAGGAATGATGACTTGGCTTCATCGCTTTCTTTAAGTCTTCTTACATATTCACTGTTATTTTTAATTAGTTAATTAATTAATCTTTTTAAAGATTTTATTTATTTGACAGAGAGAGCCAGAGAGCACAAGGAGGGGAATGGCAGAGGCAGAGGGAGAAGCAGGCCTCCCGCTGAGCAGGCTCAATCCCAGGCCCCTGAGATCATGACCTGAGCCGAAGGCAGACGTTTAACCCATTGAGCCCCCCAGGTGCCCCTTCACTGTATTTTTAATTACTAATAGCTGCCATACAGTGGCAGCATTCAGTGAAGAGTCGTACATGTACCCAGCCATCATCCCGACATCAAATCAGTGACTTTCTACACTCTTTGGAATATTCATAACTGCACTGCTACCTCATCTAAAGTGCATTAATCAAATCAGAAAACTGCATTGCCATAAGTCAAAAGATGAATTGCAGGAGTAATCATGTAACAGTATGAGAAAGAGGAGAGAACTGTTGCTCATTCGGAAGTTTGCAACAAACTTCAGAGTCTTAAATTTTCTTTTCTCTCAAGAAAATTGTGATGCCTAGAACAGGGCCTGGCATACTTGGCTGCTCAATAAATATTTGTTGAATGAATGGATGAATTTTCATTCTGTCAATACTCATTCCATGACTTTGTACAAATTAATAATTATAATTACTTCCTTGGAGTAATAATGGACTCATGGAAATGAACTCCTCATTTGTTTTTTTTTTTAGATTTTATTTACTTATTTATTTGAGAGAGAGAGAGATAAAGAGAGAACGCGAGTGAGCATCAGAGGTGAGGGGGGCCATGGGGGAAGAGCAGAGGAGGAGGGAGAAGGAAGGGGAAAGAATCTCAAGCAGACTCCCTACTGAGTACAGAGCCCAATGAGGGGCTCAATGGCACGATCCTGAGATCATGACCTGATCTGAAACCAAGAGTCGGAGGCTTAACCAAATGAGCCACCCAGGCGCCTCTGAGCCCCTCATTTTTGAGCCTGGTTTGGGGCTGTATGTGGCTTGCTCTTTGGGAGTAAGTGTTATTCCTCAGGATGTTTGGTCTTTGTGTTCTTTATTTGCTTTTATTTTTGCTTGGTAGATTTGTTTAAAATTAGCGTGAGTAGAAAATTTAAATCTACAATATCAAAAAAGTTACTTGGATGCATACTTGTGGGCCATTAAAATAAGCTATTGGGAATCAGCCACTCCCAAACCTGACCTAAGAGCTGGGTGATGGCCTCATGCTTTAGGTGAATGCCAGGCTATTGGGCAATCTTGCTCCGTATCCATACCTAATTGTAGGTAAGTCCTGGGCTTCTTGTGACACAGGTGGAGTGAGGGTAACTACGCAGGAAGAGACCTCACAACATGTCTCCCTTGCCATGTCCCAAAGGGGACTTCCAGATAAAGAAATGAATTTTTGTTTCATTATAGTAATGTAAACCACCATAGACGATCCCATCGACTGAGTACAACTAAAACATTTTATCATTAGTTTCTAGACATTAGTCACTTCCAGACGATCATCTTTTCTTCCCAGTAGGAGAACTAATAGAAAGCTAGTCAGAGGTGGTCAACTTTTTATTTTTAATTTTGCAAGTGTTTTGCAGTGATGACTACAAATAGAATGAAAATATTTTTTCAGAGAAATTCAAAGTAAAGATAAATAAATAAATGAAGACCTTAGCTTTTATTTGAGTCTCCTCTGCATTGTCTTACAAATTTACCAGGCTCTTCTTTTTAGCAAAATATAGTGTTTAGGAGCAGGTAATATCATACTTTGCAACTGAAAGATAATTTCCAGGTGTTATGGGCTGAATTGTGTCCCCCCCCCCCCAAGATTCATATGTTGATGTCCTAACCCACAGTATCTCAGAAAGTGGGTATTTGAAATAGAGGTAATCTTTAAAGAGGTAATTAAGTTTAAAATGACATCACTAGAGTAGGCCCTAATCCAATATGACTGCTATCTTTATAAGAGGAAATTGGGACACAGACACACATACAGAGAGACCACAGGACTACACAGGGAGAAGACAGCCATCTATCTACCAGCCAAGGAGAGAGGCCTCAGAAAAAAACTAACCCTCCTGACACCTTGATCTCAGACTTCTAGGCTCCAGAACTGTGAGCAGATAAATGTCTGTTGTTAAATGACTTTAACGCCCAGTCTTTGGTACTTTATTATGGCAGCCCTAGAAAACTAATAATCTAGGCAAACGTTAGGGAAGTAGCAAGGGTAAAGTGTGGTCCTTCTGGAACTAAGCAACACCTAAACATCCTGCAGAGGAAAGCATTCCTGCTTCGTGAAGGCAGTCACTCCTATCCCAGGATTTTATTGTTCATATTTGTGAAGTTTTTCAATATGCATAAGTACACATACAGGATTTCCTTGTGTAATGAGAATAATGGAAGTAATAATAAATGTTGGAGTGGGTGTAATTGTGACTGAAAGGATGATTTTATGATACGGTAAAGGATACTATTGGCTAGAGCCAATTCATTACACTGCTCTGGCAGTCTGTTGTTATTATTATTTCTAGCCCTTACTAGATTTCATTCTTTTAGATAAAAACATGCATATCAGCTTTGGAGTTTGATTGCCTTATGGGCATAAAGCTTTGCATATTTACTGCCCATGAATCATACCAGTATGTGAAATCCAGAGAAGATTCAATTTTTCCTGCTAGATGCACCTCCAGCCGTTTAATTAAAATATGTATTATTAATAAAACTATATTTAAGTCATATTTTTTACAGATATGACTGAAACATTAAGTGCAAATTGTTTCATACTTTCATAGTAATTTGCTTTTAACGTTTTGTGCCTTAATCAAGGTAGCACACTAGTTGAAGGTTTGCGGTCCTGCAGACTGCTCAGCCGTGAAGTTGGAAAAAAGCAAGTGGAAAGTGGTGATTAATGAAAGAACATATTTACTTTTCAGAAAGATTTCGTGGTTTTATTGCAAAAGGGATCTGTACCGAATAGGAAAGTGCATTAAAAGAAATAGCAGGAAAGAATATATAGTCTCTATTTCCATACGCAGCAGCGGCATTGGCCGTTTGCGTGACAGCTTTTCTCATGTTTCTGAACCAAGGCTGAGTTTCAGCCGGCCATCTGCCTTTAGATGTCACAGTTGGTCTTCCGCTGAACCGAACCAACTCTGGCTCTGTGCTTCAGACTTCCCTCTGCCTTCCAGAAACCTTGCCTAAGCAGGAGCACTGATTTGACACACTCTAGCTCGCTTACGTGGTGCGTAGCGAGGGGTTGATTCAAAATTGTTTCATTAAAATAGGTGAGGACAGGGACAGCTGGGTGGCGACATAGCTTGCTGTCAAAATGTAACCCATCTTTATGGAATTTTTATTTCAGATGATAACATTTCCAAACTCTCATGTTTGGTCCAAGTGGGGATGGTGGTGAGTGGGGCAGAGAAAGCAGAAAGGAAAAACTTTAACATGTAATGACTACCTACTATATGGCAGGCACTGTGCTACCCCATTTGTTAGTTCTGTGATTTAATCTTTATGACAAAGCTTCAAGGAAGAAATGCTTATCTCGTCTGTTTGACATGAAGGAATGCAGGCTCCTAGAAGTTATGGGACTGACCCAGCTTCGCAGCTGATAAATGACTGAGTCTGAGGTCAGGCCTTTGGGTTTTTCACTCCAAAGCTCAAGTGAGACACTGTGTATTCTCTTGAATACTGGGTTTCTACACATGCATGCGTTTGTTATGTCTATCTCCAAGTAATGATGTCAGCCTTCTCATTACCCCCTCATCCCTGCAAAGTCTCCAGACAATCAACCTAACTTCTTTTCTTTTCGCTTTACTACTCTAGTCCTTTCTTGACCCTTCCCTTCCCTCATTGCTTCTCTCTCCACACATAGAAATTCTCAGTTACACCTGCATGGAGGGATGATGAACTTTCTATTTTGACATACTCTTTAGTGTAGAATTTTACATGCATCATGTTATTTACCATTTCAATGAAATTCCACTACAATAGTTCTTCTCTAAGTGGTGTAACTACTAGAATTTAATTTTTAAAAGTAATTTATTTGTGAATCTAGAGCCTGTAATTATAGAGTCAAGATTAGTGAGGTCCTCTCCTTTAAAACTGGTTTGATTAGAAGTTATTAGCCAAACTAAAAAGAAGAGGCATTTTATGTTTTCTTTCCTTGGAATATACTACACACACACACACACACACACACAGACACACACACACACACATACACACAGGGGGGCGGGGCTACGTGTGTGTGTGTGTGTGTGTGTGTGTGTGTGTGCATGGTATGGTTCTGACTCCAGGACATCTACTGAGGTGGCACTGGACCAGAAAGTTCTTCTGTAAGAGGAGATAAAAGCTTAGCCAAAGAATAACTTAAGCCATAGAGTAAAAATCCTCTCTCAAATATCTCTATATGGTTAAAGAAACCTCTTCTAATATTAAGTTCACATTACAGAGATACTTAAATGTGCCTTTTGCCTTCAATTTTCTTATTCCTCTACACTAACTGTAGAAATTGAACCGAGCATCATATTGCCACCAGAACAATAGATGCTTCTCTCTTTTCCCTAACCAGTGGGAGAACTGACCTTTGTTTAAAATAATAACCGTGACCATGCTTGAAAACCGAGGGAAGCCAAGCAAAATCAGATCTAATTTTCGATAATTGCAAAAGAAAGTCTAGGCAAAGGAACAGAAAGCCCCCAAAGCCCAGTACAATCTAAATTCCAAGAAACACGTGGCGAATGGTTGGGTCTGGTTTGGCAAGGTGCTGGTGAGTTTCAATGCCCTGTACATTTATTTTTTTTTTTAATTTCGTTTTTCACTGAGCATCCCTGGAAAGAATGTCACCGGCTTCCTGGAGGACAGGCTGCCTCTTGACTCCTCAGAGCTCTTGCCGCGGAAATTAATCAAACTTGAAAAGTGCCCTGGCAAACAAACAAAACACACTCTGAGGGACTTACTGTTTGCAACACTCAGATTCCAAAAACACATGTGCGGGCACCTGTGCTCTCTCACACACATGCACACACTTACACACATTTCAAAGTGTGATAACCTATCTTAAGAATCTTGTAACTAGCCCCCAAAGCAGCATGGTCTCCCTGAAGCCAGCCTGACACATTTGAAGTAGGAAATACGTAAAATAAATACAATGAACTGGGTATCAGATTGGCACAAATACCACTCTTCCAAGAAAAACTGCCTGAGAGGAAATAAAGTAGTGAGAGGCGGTGACTTTGGCAGGAATGGGTAACGGGGAAGCCCTTCCTGGAGCGGCAGCTTTTGAAACACCCACTGTACCAGGTGGTTGAGTTGAGTGAGGCTTGGCCTCGGAAAATGCCGCGGATTAGGTGATATTTTTTCCGATGTGCCACATTCATTGTCAGAACTAGGATGTCCCAGGTGAACCACATGGCAGCAAGGTGACTGAGATCTGTTGAACAAAGTACTGTTTGCTGCTTTCCTTAGTAATAATTTTTCATTCTGGCTTTGGAGCCAAGGGGCAAGTTCAAGAAGCCTCATATATGGGCAGATGTGAATGGCATAAGACCTTGAAATTTACTTGAGTGAGTTTAATCAGTTTTGCTTTAAAAATTATATATGATTAAATAAAAACATTTCAAGTGACTTAGTCACTTTTTTTTTTTTTTGCCTTATAACACTCAGTCCTATGAGGTTGAGCCATGTTCTTTGTGATCACTTTCTGTTTGTCCTTCCCAAGTACCTAGAAACAGACATTATAATGGTAATCTGCATCCCTGGTCCCTGTCTTCTTTCCAGTCTGATGGTTGGAATGTTAATTTTTACATTGGAATACAAAAAAGTAATATTGTGCTGTCATATGCTGGTGCTTACTTGCCCTAAGGAACTGTTTCCAAAAGCTCTACTCAGTTTTAGCAAGGATCTTGCGAGAGAGGTCCCAGTTCAGTCCCTGCATCTGCTCAGGGCTACTAATAAGTAACGGTTGTTTTTTCTGTCCTTCTTTTGAGTTACCTCAGGCAATGCAATTGAGAAATTGATGAATTACTTGTGAGCCTGTTTTAGATATTTCAGGAAAATTCAGAGACATTTAAATTCTCTAGTACATTTTGCTTAAATTGTGAGGGCTACATTGTGCATACAAAAAAACAATTTGATGCCTTGGGAAACCTGCACAGCCTTTTCTTTCAAAAGCCATGCTTGAACCACAAATTGAGGCTCGTTTCCATCCTCTGTGGTCACATATCACACAGGAAAAACCTCTGTACACTTGCCACATTTTATCCAATGGATACCTTTCTGAGCTGATCTCTCCTAGTAGTCTGAAAACTCTTTGAGGACAGGATTCATGGGTGTGTTGAATGGTCTGATTCATCAGCATGCCCCTTTTTTGGTGTCTTGTTTATCGTAGGCCCTTAAAAAATATTTGTTTAACAGAAATGAAATGGGGGCAGAGGGTGAAGGTATAACTACATTTTCCTCCATTTGTTTTGAAGCAGGCTTTACTTAAAAGGTAAGATTGCATCTTGATTACAAATAGATTTTTGCCAGACTTTTTTTCTTAGATTTGCTCATTCTCTTCTCCTTGGGTATTATGCTGAATCTGTGGATTAAAAAAAATTTCTCTGGTTAGACAATTTATTTTACAATAATTTTTAGTCATGAAAATGAAGTTCTAGAACTTGCAATATAAATTTGCAAAGGGTTTTCCTTAGAAGCACCTTTACTGTGTCCCCTTGGTGGTCTCTACCATCTGTGAAAGTATGCTTATTTATATTCAGTTTTAAGTGTCTTCCAATTCCTATTATTTTTTGAAACCAATGAAGAATTATTTAGAATATATATTTTATTCTACAAAGGATTTTTTATTTAAACTATCTTTTGATATTGATATCACTGTTGATATTGTTGTCAGAGAATATCATCCATGTGATATGGATTCTTTTTTTTTTTTAATTTTTTTATTGTTATGTTAATCCCCATACATTACATCATTAGTTTTAGATATAGTGTTCCATGATTCATTGTTTGTGCATAACACCCAGTGCTCCATGCAGAACGTGCCCTCCTCAATACCCATCACCAGGCTAACCCATCCTCCCACCCCCCCCCAGAACCCTCAGTTTGTTTTTCAGAGTCATATGGATTCTTTTTTTAATAGAACTAAATTACAAGATTTTATAATAGAAAACTTTAGAAAATAAAACTTCTTTTTAAGAGCACTTTTAAATTCATCGCAAAATTGGATGGCAGGTACAGAGATTTCTCATATACCCCTGTCCCCACATATACATAACCTCCCCTGTCATCAACATCCCCCAACACAGGGATTCATTCCTTACAATTGATGAACCTGCATTAATACATCGTTATCACCCAAAGTCCATAGTTTACTTTAGGATTCACTCTTGGTGTTGTACATTCCATGGGTTTGGACAAATGTGAAATGACATATATCCACCATTATAGTATCACACAGGACAGTTTTATTGTCCTAAAAATCCTCTGTGCTCCATCTATTCACCCCTCTCTCCCCGCTGATCCCTGTCAGCCAGTGATCTTTTTACTGTCTCCATAGTTTTACCTTTTTTAGAATGTCATATAATTGGAATCACATGGTTGCAGTCTCTTCAAGCTAGCTTCTTCCACTTAGTCATGTGCATTTAAGGTTCCTCCATGTCTTTTTATGGCCTGATAGCCCATTTATTTTTAGTGCTGAATAATATTCCATTTTCTGAGTGTGCCACAGTTCGTTTACACATTCACCTACTGAGGAACATCTTGGTTGCTTCCTAGTTTTAACAATTATAAGTAAAGCTGCTGTAAACATCTGTGTGCATATTTTTTGTGTAGGCATGAGTTTTTAACTCCTTTGGGTAAATACCAAGGAATGTGATTGCTGGATTATATGGTAAAAGAATGTCTAGTTCTGTAAGAAACTGCAAAACTGTCTTCCAAAGTGGCTTCCTACTAGCCATGAATAAGAGTTCCTGTTGCCAGGATTGGATGTTGTCAGTGGTATAGGATTCTGGTCATTCTGATAGATGTGTAGTGATACCTCATTGTTGTTTTAATTTGCAGTTCCCTCATGACTTATAATGTCGAATGTTTTTTCATACTCTTACTTGCCATCTGTATACCTTCTTTGCTGAGTGTCTATTCATGTCTTTAGCTCATTTTTTAGTCAGGTTGTTTGTTTTATTATTGTTGAGTTCTGACTTTTTTGTATATTTCGGATAACAGTCCTTTCCTAGATATGTCTTTTGCAAATATTTTCTCCCAGTCTGTGGCTTGCCTTCTCATTCTCTTGACATTGTCTTTTGTAGAGCAGAAATTTTTAATTTTAATGAAGTCCAGCTTATCCATTATTTCTTTCATGGATCCTGACTTTGGTGTTGTATCTAAAAAGTCATCACCAAACCTAAGGTCATTTATATTTTCTCCTATGCTATCTTCTAGGAGTTTTATAGTTTTGCACTTCACATTTGGATCTATGATCCAATTGGACTTAATTTTGTGAAGGATATAAGATTTCTGTCAGAATTCATTTTTTTTTTTTTGTATGTGCATGTTCAGATGTTCTAGAACCATATGTTGAAAAGACTATCTTTTCTCTATTGTTTTGCTCCTTTATCAAAGATCAGTTGATTATATTTACGTGGGGCCATTTCTGGGCTCTCTGTTCTGTTCCATCAATCTATTTGTCTATTCTTCTGCAAACACCACACTGTCTTGATTACTATATCGTTATAGTAAGTTTTAAAGTCAGGTAGCGTCAGTCTTCCAACTTTGTTCTTCTCCTTCAATATTGTATTGGCTATTCTGGATCTTTCATCTCATATGTACACTTTGGAATCAAAGAAATATATCATAGGGGAAATTCAAATTAAAACAATAGTTGATCTATAGATTCAGTGCAATCCCAGTCAAATTCCCAACAAATTACTTTGTGGATATTGACAAACTGATTTTAAGGTTAAAAGATGGTCCACATCATATGTCATCAGGGAAATGAATTCTTTTTTGTTTATTGATAACATTCTTTTTGGCCTTCAACGTAGGCAATCTTTAAAAATGCTCCAGGCATGCTTTAAAAAATGTGTGTCCACTAATTGTTAGGTACAGGGTTCTATATATTTCTATCAGTTTGAGATTTTTAATGTGGTGTTCACATCTTCTCCATCTGTTTCTTGAATGCCTGATCTACATATTTCTGGGAGATTTTTTTTATTACTATGTTATGTTAATCACCATACATTACATCATTAGTTTTTGATGTAGTGTTCCATGATTCATTGTTTGCGTATAACACCCAGTGCTCCATTCAGTACGTGCCTTCTTTAATACCCATCACCAGGCTAACCATCCCCCCACCCCCCTCCCCTCTAGGACCCTCAGTTTGTTTCTCAGAGTCCATAGTCTCTCATGGTTCATCTCTCCCTCCGATCTCCCCCCTGGGAGATTTTTTTTTAAACCTAATCTGATGGTGGATTTGAGTATTGCTCCTTAAAATCAGGAAATTTTGGCTTTATGCATTTTAGGGCTCCATTGTTCTATGTATAAATATCCAGGATTGTTCTATTAGGTGAATTTTTCTTTTATTTTTAGGAAATGTACTCCTTTAACCATAAGAATTAGTTTTATGTTGAGGTGCCTGGGTGGCTCAGTTGGTTAAGCATCTGACTCTTGATTTTGGCTCAGATCATGATCTCAGGGTTGTGAGCTTAAGCCCTGTGCATCTGGCTCCGTGTTGGGTGTGGAGCCTGCTTAAGATTCTCTCTCCCTCTCCCTCTCCCCCCATACCCCCCCCAATGCTTGCTCTCAATCTCTCTCTCTAAAAAAAAAAAAAAAAATTGGTTTTACTTCAATGTTTATTCTGTTTTATATTAATATTGCCTGATAGGGGTGCCTTGGTGTCTCCATCGGTTAAGCATCTGCTTTCAGCTCGGGTCATAATTCCAGGGTCCTAGGATGGAGCTCTGCATCGGGCTCCCTGCTCAGTGGGGAGCCTGCTTTTCCTTCTCCTCCCTGCTCATGCTCTCTCTCGCTATCTCTGTTGCTATCTCTCTCTCTCTCCCTCAAATAAATAAAAATAAAATATTTAAAAAAAATACTGCCTGACCAGCTTTATTTTGGTTAGTTTTACCTTTTATTACTTTAAATTCAATGTTTTTGTTTCACTACATTTTAATATTTCTTTTGTAAACAGACCTGGATTTTGATTTTTTCTTATTTAATTTTAATCTGAACATCTCTATCTTTTGACAAAGTTTAGTCCATTTATATTAAGTGGATTACTGCTTTGGGGGGACTAATTTATAACGTATTATTTTGTGGTTTATATTTACCATGCTTTTCATTGCTTCCTTTTTCTCCTTTTAATTTATTGAGTTTTTTGTTGTTGTTTTTATTTCATCTCTTAATTTGAAAGTTATGCATTCAATGCCTGTTCTTGCAATTACCCTTAAATTTTCACCAAGCATAGTTGATTTAATATCAAGAAGCAATCAGTATTTCTATTTTCCTATTGAACAATAAGGTTCTTAGAATATTTTGATTCTAATCAACTGCATTTGTTATTGTTGTTCAATATTTTACTTTCACTTTGTTTATAATACTTTCACCATACTTTATTATTATAATTGATATTCTTGAATTTTAAATTAAAAAATTTTAAATTTTAGACGTTATTCTTTCTTTAGATTCATCTACATTTTTAAAATCTTATTATGTTATATTAATCACCATACATTACATCATTAGTGTTTGATGTAGTGTTCCATGATAGATTCATCTACATTTTTACAGTTCCTTTGCACACCATTTTTCTTGCATACCAAGGAAATTATTAACTTCTTTTTAATAAAAACACACTCTTTCTTTGTTACTTAATGGATTATCTGTAAATGATAGAATTTTCAGTGTTTCAGGGTGCCTGGGTGGCTGAGTTGGTTAAGCGTCTGCCTTTAGCTCAGGTCATGATCCCAGGGTCCTGGGATCAAGCCCCACTTCATGCTCCCTGCTGGGCAGAAAGCCTGCTTCTCCCTCTTCCTCTACCTGCTGCTCCCCTGCTTGTGCTCTCTCTCTCTGTCTCTCTGTCAAATAAATAAATAAAAATCTTCAAAAAAATAATTTTCAGTGTTTCTTAGAGTGTTTTTTTTTTTTTTTTTAAAGATTTTTTATTTATTTATTTGACAGAGAGAAACACAGCGAGAGAGGGAACACAAGCAGGGGGAGTGGGAGAGGGAGAAGCAGGCTTCCTGCAGAGCAAGGAGCCCGATGCGGGGCTCGATCCCAGGACCCTGGGATCATGACCTGAGCCGAAGGCAGACGCTTAACGACTGAGCCACCCAGGCGCCCCTCTTAGAGTGTTTTTATTTTTGTTCATTTGAAAACTGATTTTTGCATTCCATTGAATTCTAATTTGACAGTTATTTTCACCAACTATTTGAAGATATTTCAATGTCTTTTAGCATCTATCACTATAATTTGTTTCTTGGCTTTTTTTATGGGTCATCTTTTTGTCTTCCTGTGTTAGCTTGTGTAGTTTGCTTCTAGAAGTTCTATTTTGTTGTTATTTAGGTCTACCTATTTTTAGTTCATTTTTTACCCTAATTCATCATGGTTTCTCTTTGTTTTATGCTAATTTTGGACAGACCTTTATTTTTTCCTTCAAGTTATTTTATTTGTAGTGCCATTTATCAGTTGTTTATATCTTCTGATTCTCCCTTGTGGTGGTTTGTTCCCTTGATTTTTTATTGTGAGTTCATGTTTGACATGGGATTTTGGGGTTTTTTTTTTTTTTTTTCTTAGAAGGTTCCATGTACCTTGGGTTGAATATATTTTTTCTATGTGGCAATTGTACATTTTTTTTTTTTTGACCAGGATCCCAGGGGCTTTAATCTTTCAGCTCAGACTCTCATAACATAGGGATAATATAAATCTAGCCCTCCATATCTTCACAAGTTACAAGGTAGTAATTTTCATTTTTATAAACAACTTTTTTTCCTTCCAAGAGACAAAGTCCTATAAGCAATCTTCCACACTATGTCTAGCAGCAAGTAAGAGTTTTTCCAGTCCATTTCGCTAACTGGATGGGACTTTAAAGATCTTGACTTTCTGAAAAGTCTTCATCTAAGCTTCTCTTTCAATATTATCTTGCTTGTTCTTACATTGGCCTTAAAAATAGTCCCACACTCCTGTGATTATATCTGGCTTTAAAATGTATCTGAGTGGCTGAGCTTTTGGTGAAACTGCTGCCCTGATTTTTAGTTCTCCCTTTATCTTACTTAGCTTTTCTTTTCTTTTTTAGTTCGACTATGTATTCAAACATAATTTTAGAATCTTTAATCTAGCATGTTGACTATGATTGCATCTAAGGGTTGTCGTTAGAGATGAATGCCTATTAACTCAACCTGCTATGATGCCAACACTGGAATTAAACTGTTCTAAAGAAAATAAAATACATTATGTAAAACTATTTTATTAAAAGTATGTTAAGAAAAGAAGTGAGATTCCAGGGATGCCTGGGTAGTTCGGTCAGTTAAGTGGCTTCCTTTAGCTCAGGTAGTGATCCCAGGGTTGGGATCGAGTTCCGCGTTGGGCTCCCTGCTTAGTGGGGAGCCTGCTTCTCCCTCTGCCTCTACCCCTTCCCCTCCCCCTGCTTGTGCTCGCTCTCTCTCTCCCTCTCTCTCTGACAAATAAATCTTTAAAAAAAAAAAGAAGTGAGATTCCAGCAATTTATTTTTGATTCCACTTTTTTTTGTTGTTCTTTTTATTGACAATCTGTCTTGCTCTGAGTACTTGCTCTAATTGTTTGCTTTTGTCCATTTGAACAACTACTTTTTTCAAATTAACCTGAAAGACATAAAGTATTTACTGTATTTGGAAGTACAAAGGGCCTAATTGAGAGGAATTTGCTGTTGCATTATATTCTATCCAGGGAAAAGGGAAGAATATGTAATGCTTTTTATATTTGTTTTCTTATTTTTTAATTGGTGTTTAAAATCCTTGGTAATATTTACTTACAAGATCACTTGAAGAATATGTTTTTTAACTTAGGCCAGGGATACTAAATACATGCCTTGACTCAGGTTTGTGCCCATTTGTATACCACTGTGATTCCATGCCTGGCACAGTCCTACCACATGGTAAGTATTCAAGTCATACGTTCTAAATAAATTCCATGGTATAACCAGATGAATGTGCCCACAGTAACTCTCCAAGTACAGTAGCAAATATGTGATGTATAAGTTAGTCAATACCAGAGAAGTACTACTTAAAAACTGTCCCTATAACTCAGTGGCTTAAAACATTAATCCTTTATTCTTATAATGTTTTTTGGCTTCTGTAGCCTAGGTTCAGCTGGACTCATTCATGTCTGTATGCAGAACATTGAAAATCTAGGCTGGGCTCACTGAAGACAGCTTGGCTGTGCTCCAAGTGTCTCTTCGATCTGTTAGGATCAGTGGTCTAATCCAGACATGTTCTTTTGAGGTCAGTGGGAGAGGCAAGGAGAGCAAGCCAACTGCTCAAGAGTATTTCAAGCCTCTATTTGCCTCATGTCCATTAATATCCCATTGGACAAAAAAGAAACATGGTCAGACCCAAGACCAATGAAATAAAAAGAGTATGTCTCCTAAGGAAGTGAGGGGGAGGGAGAGAATTTTTCTGAACAGTAATCCAATCTATCTCATGTAGTAAAGATTCAAAGCATACTAAAGTCTGGTTCTCCAAAGTAGTTTTCCTACTTAAATGTCCCTACTTTTGTAGGCATTTATCTACAATTATAAGAAGCATGAAGCTCTCCTTCTAAAAATCTACAGTCTGTTCTTATTATTGTGAATGGCTACTCTTTTTTGAGTGCCTATCTCATGCGAGTGATTGATATACACTATCAGATTCAATCATTATAACATCCCAACAAAATAACTATTTTATTCATCTTTACTTTCCAATTAAAAAAAGTGGCTCAGAATACTTAAGTACTTGGCTGTAAGTCAAACAGCTAGGAAATGGTAGGGTAGGCATCCAAATCTAGTTCTTTCTGAATCCAAAGTTCATGCCTTATGCATTCTCTATGCAGCCTAGCAGCATAGCTGATCCACTCTTAAAATAATCCGTGCTATATTTTCACCAATACAATTCTAAAGCTGCTTCATGGGGATGAGTTTTGAGCTCTGAATAAAACAAAAAAACTGATATGAAGATAAGATTTGTTTTTAGAGGGTTGTGTTTTCTTAACTAACAAGAGGAATTAAAAAATACAGTATCTCTGATTGATAAATGAGATAAATTGGTTAGAATTGGATCAACTACTGACCTTTTCTGTAGCATTTTCCAAGTAATGTCAGTTTATTGCCACCGTCACCTTTACATTCTTTTAGCAATATTGTCTTCTTATTGAATATTTGTACTTCTGTTTATATTTTTTCCTAGAAACCTGGCTTACATTTTTCAAATGTACCCTATTTTAGTTCAAGATGTCCTGGAACCTTAGGCCTTCAAGTGTTCTCAGATGCCAAAAATATATTTAAAAAAATTTTTAAAGTAATTTTCTGAGCACCAAATCATAACTTAAAGTCTCTGTGTTCACCTTGTTGGAAATATCCTCAGTAAACAAACATCATCTGACAGTTTTACAACTCCAGAAAAAATAAATAAATGCAGAATTGTAGGTTTATCACTGGGTCTGGATAAACCACACACACACACACACACACACACACACACATCACTATTTACCATTTTCAAAATTTTGGAAATTTTAACAAGTTAATTGGTGATGCTTGAGTTGATGACAAAGTGTGAGTAGAAATTGGTGAATTGATGACTGGTAGTAAGAGTATAGAGTGGTAGCTAGTTTAGCCTTCAATTATCTCCATCATCTTGGTAAAGCCATGTTACCCCTCCCCCACGGTGAACCGTCAATTCTCAGCTTCTCCCATGATCAAACTATCTGCTGCTTGTTTTGAACTGGCTACTGCCTCCTAACATTACATCTGACAAAGAAAGAACTTCACATTGATAGTTTATCTTTTCTTTTTCTTCTAGAAAGAAGGAACTAGACTGACGGGGAGAGATTCTGCTTTGGTTTTTCAAAGAGCTGTGTGGACTGGGGAGTTGTAGTGTCAGACATGAGGAGTTTATTGATTTCAAGTATAAGTGTGAGAACACTCTTAGAAGATGAAGTACCCTAACCCCTGTGAGTCCTACTATATAAGAGCCATCTTCCCTTCTTTCTTGCCAGCAGAATTCCAGTTTTACTTGTGCAGCCATATTGATAATCCCAGACCATTGTCCTGTTCAGAGCACTGCTCTCTGTGTGTAAGATACTTGGAACTCAAATAGCTCTCCTACCACAAGCACAAAGCCTTTAGTGATATTGACACTGACTCAACTCCCTCACCTCCTTGAGCTCTTGAGCCAGTTCTGGAACCACTCCAGACTGATTGCTGTGTGAGATAATTAAATGTCTTTCATTATTTTAGCCTCTGTTATTTGGGCTCTGATATTTGTGGCCAAATGCATCTTTAAACACACCATATGTGGGAAATCCTAATTTTATCATTGAATAAGTTTATATGCATTTTTTTTGGGCCTTCTGAATGCATTATTACTTTCTTTGTTAAAATTCTCTCTTTCTTATTTGTTTATGTATTGGTCTGGGCATTGAGAAAAATCGATGAGCAATTCTGACTCCTCTATTTACCTGGCATTTGGTAGAGTGAAATGTGCCATCATTGTACCATAGTCTTTTTTATCAAGTAGCATAATCATATTGAGTTTCTGGAATGCATTGAGGACCTTGAATGAAATTACTCAGCTTAGAATAAATGGAAAAAAAAATTAAGTCTCAGTTAAAGATAATTTTTTTCTCAAATCTTTTTATTATTTTTTATATATATTTTAAGTATAAAAATGTGTTGAAATACAGAGAGAATGCTCCAGAGCCAGGATTCCAATCAAGTTATGGTGTAGGGAGGATGTAGTCAATACCAGTCTTCCTTTGAGGCAGTATGCCTGGTCATTCCAATCTATGTGGAACCAATCCCTCCCTCCAAGAAACCTGATTAGAGTTGAGCAGTTGTGTTTGTCTGACAACTCTCTCTTTCAGTTGGCTCAAATTGCCAACCACCAGGTCAGGTTTTGCTAAAGAAGACTAGACTTGAAAACAATGAGAACTAGAATGACTTTTGTATAACCTGCACTATACCATACTTCTAGCTACCATGATCCCTGTGCCTGTATAGTTAATATTTTATATTTTTTAATTTTTTTTAAAGATTTTATTTATTCATTTGAGACACAGAGATAGAGAGAGAGAGAGAGAATGAGCAGGGGGAGAGGCAGCCTCCCCGCCGAGCCAGGAGCCTGATGTGGGCCTCGATCCCAGGGCCCTGGGATCATGACCTGAGCTGAAGGCAGACGCTTAACCATCTGAGCCACCCAGGGGCCCTATAGTTAATATTTTAAAAAACCATGGCTTCAGTGGGATTCAGGGTATGTCTTGGATTATCTGTATCTTTCCATGCCACATGTTTCATGGAGTGCTGTGTTCCATGACAGTTATCAAGTAGTGACTCAGCTTTCCTTTCTCCAGGCAAACTGTAATCATGCTCACCTGACCATAGACTGTGTCTGCATCAGTCAAAAAACATAAGGTACAGGGTACGGCGTCGTCTTTGGAAATCTCGCCGCACTTCCTATATCTTGCATATCTGAAGGATCTTGAATTTTTAACACAGTGTTTATGTGTTATGTTATTATAAATTATATTTATATTATTATATATTATATATAAATTTATGTCTTATATATAAATGTATAATTTATTATATTATAAATTATGTTAATTTCTCCAACCAATTAGGTTTAAAAATTATACAGTTTTGCACAGATGCTTATAGCTGAGGGTTCATAAAGTTGATTGTCAGATCTTTCTTTTTAAGTTGTGCCTGCGTAGCCTACCAATATTAGGCATGAAAGGGCTCCCTAACAGAAGCTTTCCAGCAGCTGCTGCCTTTACAAAGGAACCAACAGCAGAGGCCCGGTGCCAAGACAGTTACAGAAAGCCACTACCCTTCATTCACTGGAGTGCTCTTGTGTCCAGTTTCCTCCACAGAAAACATCTTTTCCCTCCATCCACCTGCCCAAACACTGCCCATTCCTCATTTCCAAGGCACATGTCACTACCATTTATTCCAGTTAAATGGCTCTCTCCTTCCTCAGCCTCTGTGGCACTTAGCAGCTCTTTCTTATGGTGTTTCTTACTTTCCACCTTACACCAGAGAGATCTTTAAGAAAAAGCTTTGTTTACTTCACAGCTTGGTAACCTTAAGGACTTTTCCAAGTTTTTCAGTTTCATCTTTTCTTGGTCCCTAAAGTAATACTATTCCTATCGTATACACTTATTAGGTAAATATGAATAAATGCAAGAATAAACAATCATCTCTGAGCAGAAAGCAGGGAGACTAGTTAACCGGCCTTGAGGAATGTGTGGGATTTGGGTGGGAGAGATGGAGATGGGGCATTTCAGAACTAATGGAGGTACAAAGTGCAGGAATCCCCATCCTTCATCCAGGCCAAGTGCTGAGGAGGGAACTTGTAAGGTGCATCTGGGGAAATGGTACATGATGAGGAGCAGGGATCCTGTGGATAAAACTGGGAGGAAAGTGTTCTATATTAGTTGGGAAAGATGGGGGTCAGATTGCAAGGTTTTGGAATGGAGACTGAAGTGTTTGGATTCTGTAGTCAGGATCAAATCTTGCAGTTTTTTTGTTTGAGAAACTTGATCCTTGGAGGTAGAGAAAAGATGGGAGGCCAGTCTCTTGGGATATTGGTTCTTCATGAAGAAATGAGAGCTGAGCCATATTGGTTTGTTGGAAGTGAAAAGAAAGGGAAATGTGGCAATGATCATGCAACAGGAATAGGAATTGGTGGTATGTGATTGCTTGGGCAAAGAGAAGAGGATGGAGGAGCTGATGTCAGGATGATAGTGCCATTAGGAGAAATGGCAAATATGCCAGTAGATACATGTCCAGTGGAAGGTGATGATTTCTGTTTCCAGGGTTGATTTTGAAGCCATCTTGGTGGAAGTCAAGAAAAGGGATGATAATCTTGAGAGAGAAATCTATGCTTGAGTTGTAGTTTTGAAAAGCTTTTATACTGATATCACACTTGAATTGCAGATGGCTAAATGCTCTCTGTGCATACATTGGGTTCTCATGGTGGGTATGCCTGAGAGTGGAGTGTGAATTGGAGGTGTAAAGTGGGAGCAACTAAATCATTTGTGATTGTTCCTGGACTCTGTCCAAGCCCGTCTGTATGTCTTTACCCCCTATATGCTGGGGGTGCCAAACCTGGACTTACCCATCTTTATAAAGTCCAACTGGAATAAAAAGATTAAAAAATTTTATTTCCACTTTATAGATGGGACTAACAAGGCTACTAACAGTCTCTCGAGCCGTAGCTTCCAGAATTCAGGTTTTCCACATATGAGGAAGTTGTATCACTTTAGGGTTATTTTATAATATAGCTCTCCTTTTAAGAACAAATTCCCTTTTGCCACTTTGGTTGTCTTCAGGAAAACACTGTTTAGGCGTATATGTAAAACGAAGTTCTCTTGAGTAATTGTTTCAGTAGAAATGTTGGGACTGTTATAAATTGTGCTTTTGGTGCGTACAGCTATTTTTGGTGTGTGAGTGTGTGTGTGAGTGTGTGTGTGTTTGTGTGTGTGTGTTTAACATTGTGATTATAAATGAAATATTTTATGAAATGAGGTCTACTAGCAAAAGAATGTGGATTGAGAATTAATGCTTGAATTTTGAACAAATGCTCTTTTATTAACAACTGAGGGAAGGCTTAGTGACTTTAGCTTCTCAACATTGAGGAACTCATTAAGAAGAAAATATCGGGGTGCCTGGGTGGCTCAGTTAGTTGAGTGACTGACTCTTGATTTCAGCTCAGGTCATGATCTCAGGGTTGTGAGATCGAGCCCCACATTGGGCTCCCCGCTGACCATGGAGCCTGCTTGGGATTCTCTCTCTCTCTCCCCTTCTCTCTGCCCCTCTCCCCATCACATACATGTGCACATTCTCTCTCTCTAAAAAAAAAAATCAAATATTGAATCCATATTGTACCAATTAACTTATAACATAGCCATTTTCCTTTTTTTATTTATTGCTTCAAATGAAGTTCAAAAATTTCCATCTTATGTTTTTATCTAGGAAATTTCCTAAAAGATAAGAATAAATAGTTTTTGGGTATTACTAAAACATACATAAAATTCACATTTATTTCCATTTTTTATATGAAGGTTTTTATTTGCTTTTTAACTTTCTGCAAAGGATTTGAGATAACTAGGTCAATTTCAGAGACTAAAGTTAACTGGAATTTTCTTCCTCCCTTGCTCCCCCTGCCTTCCTCCCTCCCTTCTTCCTTTCCTCTTTCCTTGTTTTCTTTCTTTTTTATTTTAAGGCTTGGGAGTGACTGGGGTGTCTATGTGAGGAAGGACCAGATTTTTGGGGAGTTGCTCACTGTGGGGAGGAGAGGAAAGTTTTTCATTTGAGAAACTTGGTCCTTGCTCTTTTAAGCAATGAAGAATGTAATTGTGGGCACCCTTGAGATCATATATATTTTGATAAACAGGATATATTTTGATAAACAGTTGTCTGTAAGAAGCAGACAATACTTCTGCCCTTTTAACATTTTAGGTCAAGGCTAAGTGTGGTAAGAACATTGCCTTGGGAGTCAGGTGACAGGGGAGCTAGTTCTGACCTAGCCCCTTAGGGAAGATTCTCTTACTCCCTCTGCTTCTGGGTTTCTTCCTCTGAAACTTGAAGCCAAGACGCTGGGTTCAATGATCTATGGTCCTTCTCACTTTTAGAGATTCTGTGAAGCCATGGTTTCCGGAGACCTGGATCTTTTCAGTATGCTCCCTTTTCCATTAAAGCAGTAACTGAGAGCTCGTGTTATGATTCAGAGGAAAGATCCTGGACATTTCCAGGTAAGACAAGTTTTGGAGTCAATTCTGAGAAATCCGCACAAGCAAAGCAGTTTGACCCATCATCCCATAGTAAACATTGTGAACATTTAGGGGAGGGAGAAATTATTAGCTAGAAAGATCCTTCCAGATTGATTTGGTTATGTTCTGCAGTGTTTACAAACAAGGTATTTTTTTGAAATTATTTTTGAACAAAATATTAATGTTTAAAATCTAGGTTTCTGTCTGGTGAAGATCACTGTCACAATCAGCAGGCTGCTTTCCTTCCTATCAGAGAAATGGCAAGCTGTCTTCTCTCAGTGTTTGCTATTCTCAAAACCACTGGAATTTTGAAGTGGGTCAAACTGCTTTTAACCTGGCTACTGTTATTCAATTTTATCAATTCTTCCTTTTCTATTAGCAGAAAATCTGTTTCATGACTTCAATGTATAAAAGGTAGAAAGATCACAGAGCAGCCCTGAAGCAGATAAATATTGACCGAATCAAACAGGCAGGCTGCCGACACTTGGAATGACTGGGGTTGTTGCCCTGGGACCAGGCCAGAAGAACGTTGAGGCTGTTCATGCCTGACTCGCTTTATGTCACGCATCTCCTTTTTTATTTTGTTTTGTTTTGTTTCTGTTTGGTAAACATCTGCTTTCTATTAGATTGTTTTCTCCCCTTAACCTTTATAAATGACAGTTAGGTCCATCCAGTCTGTCAATAGCGTGTCATTTATTGGCTGCTGCGGCTGAGCCTGACCTTCATTGATTTTATGGGAGTAATTGCTGGAAATGATTTTTTAACGTTAGATTTATTACTGGGGCACTTCATTGTCAGATAATTGAAGCAAATTGTAATTTTTTTTCCAAACCAAATGCAGGAAGTAAGGGAAAGAGATAATATTATTTTCAAGGGTTATTTCCTATTGCGATAGAGACATACATTATACATGATGTCATACACTTTTCAAATTTGTGTACACAGATCGTTTTTGAGTGTTGCATAAATTTTCTCTTTTTTGGTTTTTCCTTAAGTATAGCTGAGCTAGCAATAGGAGCTGGTAATAAATTAGCATTTGAGTATGACGTTGCAAATTAGATGGCTACATAAATTATCGAGTAATTGTAATACCACCCCTTATATAATGGGTCTTGATATTTTTATTTAACTGCAGGTTCTATTATGAATAGACTGATGTTATATAATTAACATAAGCTTTACATAAGCTTATTGCATTCCTCTAGTATTTGTGTTGACAAGTGTTTTATCATATTGCGCTTTGATTGTCCATTCAGATAATAATGAGCATTTCAATCCCTAAATGAGGCTTTCATGGTATTTGTATACTTATCCCATTGATGTGGGGTAGCTCTACTATTGTTATACCTATGCATTAGAGGAGATACTGAGTTATGTATTTTATCTTTTGAAGAGTGTTTATGAATATACCAGTCTTTCCTAGTTGTGCTGTTGTGTCCTGATGTTAGCAGGACCAGGCCAATAAAGGTTTGCTAGCGGAGTTGATGCCCTTGTTATTCTGCAAAGAGACTCTGGCTTGAAATAAAGGAAATGGGCTTTCAAACTTAACTTTAAATATTAACATATGAAACATGCTGTTTTTCAAACTCTGAATAATGATGCATTGTTGCACAAGAGGATTTCCAGTATATCAGAACTAGTTAAAGGAAAGCGGAGCAGAACTTAGACCTGATTCTTTAATGAGCATGTCCTTTTTTTTACACTCATGGGAGCAGAATCAAAGCAAGTCATCTTGTAACCAAAGGCAAAGAGAAAACTAGACCACAAGTCTCTGGAAATCTGTTCTAATTGCAGCAATTTCTCCACTTATTCACAGTTGTTTCGAAGCAAAAGAAAAATAAAGTAAAAAAAATAGGATTTTACCTTTTTTACGTATTTTATATAGAGAAAAGATTTCTGGACATGATATCCCTCCTGTCAGTTTAGAAACTAGAATGATGACAATGTGAGGGGATGTTGGTGATGTAATAGCCCTGCCCACCCATGTGACCAATGACTTCCCCTCCCCACACATATTTTAAAGTGAGCTCTAATATCAACTTTAATGAAGAGCAGATAGATTATCACATCACCAGGTTTTAAAAATTCAAACTTGCTGCCTCTCGAAAGGCAGTTACACACAGGCTTAGGAATAATGATTCCAAAGAATATTCATGGAATGAAGTTTGGCAGAGGCAGAATTTACTTTCAAAATAGGAGTCGGATGTAATAATCTCAGAGGAAGGAGAGGAAGTGGGCACCCGTGTCCTTCTCAACAAATTGGACTCTGAAATTCAATTCTAATTTAAGTAGAAATTACGGGGCAAAAACTGTAAGGACTTGAGGGAGAAACTTCTTGCTTTTAAATTGTCATGCTTCTTTCTTGTCTCTGTTCCTGTCACTGTTATTGATATAAAGAATCCATCAACATATTTTTATGGGTGATTAAGAAAGGCTGACCTTTCCTTTGCAGGTACAAATAGGTAGTTCTTCAGAGGCTGTAACTGAATGACAAGATAATTCTATCCATTTAATATTGAAGTGATGTTGATAGTATCATTCTTCTCGTGTTGGAAACAGGACAGCGTGAGGCCTTTTCTGCCTCAGCCTGTTCTGCCCTGGGTGATGGATTTTCCCGCTGACTAATCGCTGTCACATTAACCCGCACTATTTCATCCTTCAGAGCTGTCAAGATAATGACGATAATCCAAGTGGCTCATTGTAGGTAAAGGAAATTATATGAGCAAAGTAATATCATAAAACAGTGTTTAAATATTTTAATTTCATTTGTCAGGGCTGCCCCAACACTTCATTACACACATAACCATCTCTCATCAGTGGAATTAGTGCATTATTCATTACTGTTAATTATTTTCACATAATGGCTGCCCTGATATATTTAACCTCCACATTATATCTCAGATAATGGGTCTGTAAAATTGAATTGTGTGAAGAGTGGAGTTCTAAAGCTCATTTGCAGAACATCAAAGAACAAAGAAGAGGAAAAGAATTCTAAATGGGACATTTTGCCCAGCTGGGGCCAAACATTTGTTTCTGTCTGATTTGCATACAGAAAATAGGTGTTGTAGAAGTGGTTTAATACTGTAGAGGCTGTCTGCTCCTATTATGCAACCAATTAGGATTTGTTAATATCGCACACATCGGAAACAACTTGAGAATTATAGCATGGAAAAACGGAACAGTTAAGATGGTACTCTTACACAATATAGACAAAGTGGAATTTCCATTTGGGGACAGTATGTCATGAGCACAGAGAGAGAGAGAGAGAAGGAAGGGTTGCTAGTGAGTTCCAGATTTAATTATATATTTTTATGAATACCTTTAATAGTAGACACTCAGTTTTTAAAAGTGGTATGAGCAAAGATGAACGATAAAAATCCATTTAGACTTTAGTCATTTATTTCTCTGGTGGCCGGTACAAAATTTACCACTTATATTTATGATAACACTTTCTCAGTCACTTAAAGGTTTAACATTCATGCAAACAAAACATTCATTTAGAGTCACCAGCACCCTATGAATGGAAGCCATATTTTATAGCAATTTGATTTTTCATGATTGTGCATTGTGATGCTTTTATGGGGCATTTGACAAACAACTATCTGATCAGCAGTGTCAGAGACATCTGTACATGAGTGTATTTTCTTTACACCTTCTCAGCGTGGGAAACTGGACCAGTAAAACCACAACTGAAATCTGCAGATCCTGAGGCAGAATCTCCTAATGGTGGAGCTTAGACAGGTATATATTTTAAAAGCTCCGCAAGTAATTCTAAGGGGCTTCCCGTGATCAGCACCTCGGCCTTAAGAGGTCAGGCTCACGGCAGCCTCGAAGCCTCCCTTTGTAAACGTTTTGAATGACTCTCATTTTTGAGCGTGCTCAGTAAGCTTTGCCTCAGTTGAGCTTATGATGGCGGCAGCCGTACCCTCCTGCTTTCCTTCACTGTTATCACAGAGCACAGTGTGGACATTCAATACCTGCTTGTTAAATTTACTTTGCCTTTCTCAGATTTTCGCTGTTATAATTACAAGTATAATTATAACTTCTTCAAATCTATAAATTTCCCTTCTTTTGGATTTTTCTCTAGGCCAAGTTCCATGAGTGGGATTCACAGTTATTATGGCTCTTGGTACATCCTGTCAAGTAGATTTCCAAGAGTTGCACTAATTAATAGTACTTCCACAACAATGTAAAAAATGTATGTTTTATTGCAACCCTGGCAGAATTGGCTATTAACATTAAAGCATAGTTGTTCTTCATCTAGAAAATGGCATCTATTTTAACATGCATTATTTTTCTTACTGTCCAGGTTGAATACTTCCTGTTTTGCTTTCTGTTTCTTTTTATGTGAGTAATTTCACAGTCTTTTTACCATTTACCTATTGATTTCTTAGTATTTTTCTTACCAAACCCAGTAATATTTTTATATAACAAATATATTTTATCTGTCTTATTTACTGTAATTATTTTTTTTACTGTATGTTTATTGCATTTTTCTTTTAGCCTTTTTTTATTTGTACCAGAGTTTTTATTTCTTATGTAGTCAAATGACTTGATCTTGTTCTAGTGTTTCTTTTTTTCCCCTTGTATCTTCAAGGCTTAAAACATGATCACAGTTATCAAATTTTTCTTTAATTTTTTTTTTGATTTGACTGTAGTTGACACACAATGTTACATTAGTTTCAGGTGTGATTTGACAAATCTATATGTTATGCTATGCTCACCACAGGTGTACTACCATCTGTCATCATACAACACTATTATAATAATATTGGCTATATTCCTTATGCTGTGCCTTTTATTCCCACAGTTATCTCATTTTATTTTATTTATTTATTTTTTAAGATTTTATTTATTTATTTGATGGAGAGAGACACAGTGAGAGAGGGAACATAAGCAGGGGGAGTGGGAGAGGGAGAAGCAGGCTTCCCACAGAGCAGGGAGCCTGATGTGGGGCCGATCCCAGGACCCCGGGATCATGACCCGAGCCGAAGGCAGTCGCTTAACCAACCGAGCCACCCAGGCGCCCTCAAATGAACATTTTAAAAGGGTGAATTTTATTATATGTAAATTAAACCTCGAATAACCCAAGTCCTCTTCAATAAACCTGAATGTTTTTTTTTTTTAAAGATTTAATTTATTTATTTGTCAGAGAGAGAGAAAGCATAAGCAGGGGGAGTGGCAGGCAGAGGGAGAAGCAGGCTCCCCGCTGAGCAAGGAGCCCGATGTGGGGCTCGATCCCAGGACGCTGGAATCATGACCTGAGCTGAAGGCAGACGCTTAACCGACTGAGCCACCCAGGTGTCCCTAAACCTGAATGTTTTTTAATTAAGAAGAGTATACTGACTATTCTGTTGCTTTTTAAAACAAAGATCTTAAAATACAAAAGTTTTTTTTTTAATATTTTATTTATTTGACAGAGAGTGAGACAGTGAGAGCAGGAACACAAGCAGGGGGAGTGGGAGAAGGAGAAGCAGGCTTCCCACGGAGCAGGGAGCCTGATGCGGGGCTCAATCCCAGGACCCTGAGATCATGACTTGAGCCGAAGGCAGACGCTTAAAGACTGAGCCACCCAGGCGCCCCACAGTTATCTCATTTTAAAGATGGATTAGATCAGGTCCTGAGAATTTTGAAAATATTGTGGAGAAAGACTAACTACAGAGTTGGAAGTAAAATCATGATAACTTAGCTCTCAGTCTGCCACACCATTCTTATAATTTAATGAATTAGGCAAGCACCCCATCTGTAACTCATGAGAGTTGGTGGGAAATAAACAGAAGAGAAGTTCATGTTTGCCACTATCCCCTCTTATTCTCATTCTCATCATTAACCCATATGGTTGGGTTGACCTATGGCATCAATCTGTCATGTCATTACATAGGAAATAAGGTCTGAACTTTTGGACTGGACATTCAAGTATTTCTTTTTTTTCTCTTTTCTTTCTTTTTTCTTTTCTTGTGTTTTTCCCCTTTATTTATCCTTTTAATTCTATATCTATCCCCCAATGCTTTATTCATTTACTTAACCTTTCTTGAGCTTCTACCATGTGCCAGCAAGTTGTTGAAAATAAACAAAAGGATCTCACAGTACATTCAGCTCCTTCTTCTTGGAATATTCTGTATTTTCCTGTTCCTAGAGCCCACCAAATTTACTCATTCTATTTGGATATTCTTAGACCGTAGACATTGCTCCAAAGCACTACCTACTTTTTAAGGCTCTCACTCAAATTCCACTTTATTTAATGAGCCTTCTCTGTTCACTATACCCCTGTTAGAATGAATCACTCTCTTTCAAATATCCCCAAAGAATGATGTTTTTATTTCTATTATGATATTCGATCTTTATGAGCTTCATAAAAGGGTTATTGATGTTTGCCCCTGTCTCCTGCACTAGATTATGACACATATGACAATAGCAGTTGGGTCTTACTCTACTTTGTATATCTCACCGTACATAGCAAGGCCTGTGCCCATGGTAGGCCTTTTAGTTTTTAAAAATATTTTAGTTTTTAAAAATTTTTGTTTGTTTGATAGAAAGCTCAAAGTCCAATGTTGCAATCATCTCCTTCATATAGAATCACAATCAACATGACTTTGCCATCCTCAAATCTGTATGTTCATTCTGAGACTGTAGAAGCTTTGGCTTCCACACAGCTCAAATTTAGTATCCACTGGGTGTTTGATAAGTATTCTTGATTAACAAACTGAAAGGGTGGCCTTAAATCTCTGTAGAGAACTTGCAATAACATTTATTATCTACTCTGTCTTTCATATATTTCTGGTTTCTTTCAGTTAAAAAAAAAATGGCATAGAACACCATTTAACTAGTTGCCAACTGATGCACCATGCTTACTAAGCCAGTTCTGCGATTGAAAATCTTACATTAATTCTGTGCAAAGAGTTAATTTACATAGCCTCCTGTTCTTATCATGGGCTAAAGAGGCTTATTTCACAACTGCCAAGTGGCAAAGCGTTTTTGGCTCTTTCCATTAAGTATTAATAAAACATCCTGCAATACAGATTCCCTTCACCTGGCTCATCTGGGAGTTGTTTGGAAGAGATCCATTTATTTCACTTAAAGTTTGTTACATTCTTCCATTTCCGTGGCAAGTCCCATGGCACCACCATGGCCCAGAAAGGTTGGTGTTCATTTGTTTAGAGACTTAAGAAAGATTACTCTTTGCTATCAGTGTCAGAATGTGTCAAAAGCAGGGTCCCTCTTTTATTTTTCCTTGGCAACCCCAAGAATGAAGACAATCTGATGTTTCTAATGAAAGTGACTTTTATAAACAAGTCATCTCCCACTGCTTGCCTGACAAAATACCAAGGCAATCCTAGGAAAAATTGGGAAGCTGAGAAAGTTTGTTTTTTGTTCTTGCCCAGCATTGTTTTCTGAGCCACATTGCCTTCTTCGAAAACATCCCTTATTGTGCAACTTGCTTGTTCCTTCCCTCTCTGCCCGTCTGCCCAGGTCTACCCTCTGCCTTTTATTCTGGAGCCATCTCTCTGTCCCCCTCGACTTTACTCAGTTCCTACTACTTCAGTATAGAGGTAAATAAATAATTTATCCTGATCTCTTACCATGAGCCTGGCACTGTGCTAAGCACCTAATGTGTATTTTCTCATCTGTCCTCAAAGTAATCCCATGAGATGGCTATTATTATTACCATCATTTTACAAATGAAGTAACAATCTTCGTGAGTTTAAAAGATTTACCTGAAGTCACACAGCAAGTATGGTAGATGGTTATTTCGACAGATCTCTGCACAGATATCTCTCATTCTGCATGTTCTCTGAGAGTGTGACCTTGTGATTTCTCCCATTAAAGAATCAGACCTATGTCTCTTCCCTTTGAATCTGGGTTACTTATGACCACTTCACCTAACAGAGTATGGCTGATGTTTCAATACTTGGCTTCTGTATCTGGAACAAAAAAGGCAATGTGGCTTCTGCCTTGATCACTGGAATGCTCATGCTTGGAGCCCTGAGCTGCCATGTGAGAAGTCTGATTACCCTGAGGCTTCCATACTGTGAAGAAACCAAACTCACAGAGAGGTCATGTGTGGATGCTCTGGTTGGCAATCTGAGTCTTTGAGTCATTTCATGTCCAGTAACAAACTTATGAATGAAACTGTCTTGAACCCTCCAGACCAGTTCATCTGCCAGCTGAGAATCACTGAGTGATCTTAATCAATGCTACATGGAGCAAAAGGATCACTGAGATGAGCACTTCCCAAAAATCTTGACTCACACGATCTGTGAGAAAATAAAATGGTTGGTGCCTTCAGTCTAAGTCTTGAAGTGCTTTTTAATAGAACAAAAGTATTAGTAAATGGTAGACACAGTATGGGAGCTGCACCTTCTGAGTCCAGAACTCTCACATGAAGCTCTACATTATAAGGATGAGCTAACTCCCAATAACATGTGACACACTTTCCACCAGTATTTGTGTATAACAGGATCCTGCCTTAACTACAAAGGCTGATTTCTAATGGTGAAATTTCTGGCACCATTAGAAATGTCAATGAGGTTTCTCAAATCAAAAGTACTCATTACCTATTTCACACTTGAGAAACAGCCTTCATCACTGAATACTGAACATAATTTATTTTATTTTTATTTCCTGTCTATTGGAAAACAAATTCTCAACATTTTAATTGGAGTGTAACACATATACATGATGCACAAAACATAAGTGTATGGTTCAATAAACTGTCATAAAGTGAACTCCTCCATGTAATAACCATCCAGGGCAAGAAATAGAATATTGCTAGCCTCCAGAATCCTCCCTTGAGCCACCTTAAAATTCTTTTCCTCTTCCTCTTCCTCAGAGGTAGCCACTACCCTGATTTCTAAAGTCATAAATTAGTGTAGGCTGCTTTTGAACTTCATGTAAATGGAACCATACTTCATCACGGTGTTTGTAAAATTGACCCACGTTGGTGAAGGTAATGGTAGCTCATTTATTCTTAGTGTCTATTCCATGGAATATCCATGGAATGAATATATCATGATCCAGTCTTTGTTTATCCAGTCTACTGGATACTTAGGTTAGAAAAAAAAATTAGTTTTTTTTTTTTTAAGTTTTTACTTAAGTTCCAGTTAGTTAACATTAGTTTTTTTTTTTTAAGCTCTTTGTCAAGTTACAAATATAGACGGAACATAACATGTGAGAAATAACCACCAAATGAAATAAAACATCCATCCATTTATGTCCCAGAGGCAAATGAGAATAAAGGTACATGAGCACAGAGGGAGTCTTCACACATTGAGAGGACTGTAGATCTTGGAGGAAGGCTGAGATATGGCCTGACAGGGTTATGGGGGTGGGGAGGATGGAGAGTAAAATGGCTGGGGCAGGGGAAGCAGGTCTCCATGGGAGCAATGGAGTAGTCAAGTCCTGCATCCAAAGGTAGATTTGCAGCTACTGTGAAGGTGGAAGATGGAATTCAATGGGCGAGATGGGGCAGGGTCTTCAGCAGAGGCCTCATGGTGGGTGGTACTGTTGTTTGTGAGGCTGTGCTGTTGTTCTGGGTGATGAGCAGTTCAGTATAAGACCCATGCCAGAAACTGCTGGTCTGGGGCAATGACTGCCAGCTCCAGTACCATAAGCAGGGAGATCTGGGGAGAGCTGGGAAGGATTCCAGAGTCTTTGTCAAAGTGGCTGCAAGTTCAGTGCAGCCCTCTAGAGGTCATCTGGAACTTGAGGCCAGGAATACAGAGCAAACGTGGTAGGAGGTAAGGAATAATGGGGATCTGGAATGAAGTGGCTGCAGAAACTTCCTTCCCAGCTCCAGCCAGCATTCATTCTGATAGGTTGGTGCTCAGTGTGTACACCCTGTTAATGTTTTGATTATCACTCTTTGGGCTTCGGGCAGGGAAGAAGTATAGGTAACAATTATAATTATTGTTGTAAACTTATCCAAAATGTTCTTGTTGAGATCTCAAATTGGAGATTGTTAGAAATAAGTCATTCTTTTTTTTTTGCCTTTGAGTTTTATCTTTGTTGTTATTGGGTTTGAATGAGAAGTGGCAAAGAAGAAGAAAACTTAACTGTGAATCATTTACCTGGGTCTGGTTTTACTTCTACTGCCATACATTTAACTTATGTGGCAGACAAAGAGCAAATCTGGGTTTTGTTGGCTCCTTCTCAAAGAGTCATCAGGATGTGTGTGTTTGGTGGAACTGCAGCTGCTGGGCCAGCCCTTCAGTCTTGCAGCCTGGGGGAGGGCAAGGGGCCCTATCTCTTGGGGCTTACAATTGATCACTTCAGCTACTGGTCTACTCACAAACATCAAAATTCACATTAGCCAAATAATGTGGATTTAAAGCTATCTCAGGGGGGATTTGATTCCATTAAGAGTTTGTAAGACATCACAGTTCAATAGGATGAGCCAAGAACTGAAATAACAGAACTATGGATTTAATTGCCTCTCTCCCATTAACTCACTGGGGCACAAACTCTCTGTGGTCTAATCTTTCTTGACTCTTCAAATATAGGTGGAAAAATGTTGACTTCCTTCATATGATATTCTAGACAATAGAGAGATAGACTACATACAAGAGAAATATAATGTGATCCACAGCTCAAGTCAGATGCTAAGTGTTCATGAAAAATAGTTGATCTGTATTTAAATTTCCAAAAGGTATGTTGAAACAGTTTACCCAAGTTGCATCAAATATATTTTAAAGTTTTCCAATCACTGAGCTGTGTATCTGCTTTTAAACTTAAATTTAACTCAAAAATAAATAAAGCTGAAGAGTCATGTCCTCAGTCATACTAACCACATTTCAAGTGCTCAGTAGCCACATGCGTCTGGTGGCTACCGTGTTGGACAGGCAGGTCTAGACCACATGTGTAAGCATTATATACATGCTGGCACAGAAATCTATAGGAGTAAAAACTTCAGCTATGTGAACATATGGGAAATATCCTATTCTTTTTAGATTATTTTCTCTCATTTGCTTAATATTTATCCCTTAGGTACCAAAATTCTTTCTAATTCTAGATAGACATATTGTAATACACTTTACAAATTGTCCTGACTTCTTAAATGGAGAACACCAAACAAAATCAAAATATTTCTTGCTGAATTAAGGTCATAATTATAAATGTCAATTATGGTATTGTGCTTTAATACAGCACCCCTTCTAGGGGGCATTAGACCAGGATAGGGGCCAATGTGGCCCTCTATCTGCTCTGTAAATAAAGCCCCATTGGAACATGGTCATGCCCATCCAGTTGTGTATAGTGTGTGCCTGCTTTATGCTACAATGGAAGAGTTGAGTAGTTATGACAGATACCAGACAACCTCCAAAGCCTAAAATACTTACTATCTGGCCTTTATAGAAAAAGTTTGTCAATTTATGGAGTAGATTATACTCAGTGACCCAAACTGCAGAGTGTTTAGGTTCTTATGTCTGCTTTTTATCCTTCTCCTTACTCCCCTTGTTAGCAAGAAGTTATCTCTTCATTGCTATAAGGGTTCCTACATATAACAACTTACTCGTTGAGTTAAACTCCCATAGATTTTAAAAAAGAGTAACAAAATGTGTTAGACATTTTTTTTATACCAGAAGTAAATTAACCATCTTAGATTTGGCTTTGGGCTTTGTGGCATCTACTTGGCTATGCAGAAATTTTATCTTTATATCCAAGTTTTCAAACATACTGGCCTCTGCTCAGCCTGCTTACCTCCTCATCCACTGGCTCCCACTTCAAATAGCATGCTCTCATTGAACCAAGTACTTAAGAGTTTGTACCTCCGTATTTACGACCTCCCACATCAACCATGATTTTCTGTCTTAGAACACCTTACTCCTGCTTCTTGTCCTTGTTAATGCTACTCCACCATTCTCACCTCTGGAAATCTTCCCTGACCTCTCCACCCAAGCTCCCGATTACACCAGGGCCATGTGAAATCAGCCTCTTCAGGACTTTCTGAACATACGTGATTATCTCAACTGCAATGTTTTGCATTCCGTCTTGCCATTATCTATACACATTTCTACCTGTCAAAGAAAGTATGGGTCCCTAGAAGGCAGGACTTACCTGGGGTGTTTCCTACACACAACAGTGAATCAACAAATACATATTGAACAGCTTGAGTCATTACAATAAGAATATATCCTTTTTTATAAATAAATCACAAATTATAGAATAATCATTATGTATTAAGAAACTCCACTCAAGCTATTTTTTGTTTGTTTGCTTTTTGTGTTTTTTAGAGCAGGAGTGGGGAGGGGCAGGGGGAGAGGAAGAGAGAGCATCTTAAGCAAGCTCTACACCCAGTGTGGAGTTGGACACAGGGCTTGATCTCACAACTCTGAGATCATGACCTGAGCTGAAATCAAGAGTCAGATGCTTAACCGACTGAGCCACCCAGGTGACCCTCAAGCAATTTTTAAAAGATATTTGCAACTTAAAAATCTGCTTAATGTAGTCAACTAAAATATCGGACTAAATGTTACCTATAGCATGTTAATATAAAACTACCATATTTCTCCTCTACTAAAACAGGTCAAATATTAATTTGGTAAAAAGATCTGTAACATGGGAATCTTTTATTCTTCTGGTATGTAATGTATATGTCTAAATTTCATCAACCGGTGAGAATAAAGTATGGGCATATTTAAATGAGGTCACATTTCCATTAATATGGAAGTTATAATGACTTTACATCCCTGCTTCCCAATACAGATACTCAAAACATTTCCACATTTCCCCATGTTTCACAGTTTCCCCTGAAAATAGTTTTCTTCTTCAGCCTTGGGCCCACAGGTACAAGTTGCCTAATAGCTACTTATTTTCTCCCAGCCTTCCTTCCCTCTTCCCTTCCTTCCCCACCTCTCCCATCTTACTTCTGTCCCTCCCAGACTCCCAGAACAGGCACAGGGAAACTCAGTCCATACTAAGAAAATGAACATTTCTCTGAAGGGAATATAACTTGCCAAGATCCAACACTGTCTCTACGAGAGACAGCTTTATATTACCACCCAGAGCAGTTTAGCTCTTTGTAGATGCTAGTCTCAAGTATCTCCATTTCAGAAGAGCGTCTGTGCTTTATGTTTGAAAAGCTGAAAATTTGGATCACTTTCCCAGAACTCAAGGAATAGTCTGCCCCCAAAACAGTATCAAAGAGTATTAAATATTGCTTTTAAATGATAATTTTCCTAGCTACTTTATTTAAGATTTTAAACATCTTTAGGGTTCAGTTTTAGCAATGGCATCCCAATTCCACGTGGGGCAGAGCAAAACATTGTGTAACACGTATATATCCAGGGGCCTGTCCTCTGTTGTATCGTGAATATCCCTCGACTATTACCAGGAAACGTTAATGGAGGAATGTGAACTAATCCCTTGGTAATTTCGTCAAAAATTCACATTGAATTAAGCTTTTAATAAATCCATTTACTTCTTGGCATGGAGAAGAAATTTCATATACGTGGGAAATTAAAACTTCAAGGTACTGGGAAAATTGCATTACGATAACAAATTGAAATCAAGGAGTTGTAAGACAGGTTCATTTTCAATGACCAGAGCCCTGAGTGCCTTCTGTCTGGAGAAGCAGCTTCTCAGAGTGGATTTTAGGATTCTCTCCAAATAAGTAGACTTCTCCTCCCTAAATCCCTGAATATGGTTGAGGATCAAAGTCGGGGCTCTGAGGAGGCTTATGATCTGAATACCACCATTTTCTGGTAATAAATAATTCCTTATTTAGATCAGAAATATAATAGAACAAAAAGGTTAGAACTGCTGAGCTCTGTAATCGGACACAAAAGAAAACCTCATTCTTCAAATTGTTGCTCACCAGTCTTTTAGATGCAGCTTGAAAGATTTTGTTTGCAAAAAGCTGTTGAGGGGTTATAAGGTCATCCCTAGCTACAAAGCTCCTTAGGGTTTTCAAAGTACTTACCCATTCCCTGAAAGTGCCCTTTCCCTGGGAGTGTTCAAAGCTTCCCTAGAAGATTCTTCAATATTTCTTTTCCTACAATCAAACTAGGCTCATTGTTTAGAAGAAATGGATTAGATAAGTGTCTTTAAATTGCATTTTGAATGGACTATGAAGTCAAGTGGCCTTAAACAGACACATATAGGCAATTTATAGTGAAAGACGGATTAAAAATGTTAGCTATCACGATGGGGGGAAAATGTCATTGGGGTGGAGGTATATTGTGTCAGCTAAAAAGCAAACATGCCTTCTTGGGAGAGCTGGATTTCAAGGGTTTTATCCTGTATTTTCCACCTATGGCTTGACTCCCGGCCATTTGCCAACCCTGCCTTTTTGAAGTGCTGCTCTTTAATTCATGGTAGCTCTTATGGTCTAACAGCTACATGCACAGAGTGGAGATTTAAAGCAGTATCAGGACTAGTCAGCCCAAAAATCCACTATCAAATAACTTATTGGTAAATATTTATTGAGCACAAACTATGGTCAAGGCAACTTTGTGCTTTTTGGTCCTGTTTCTCTAAATCAAAGTCTCATTCTGCATTTTCTAAGGTTTGGTAAAAGAAAGACACATCTCAGATTTGTATGACTAGAGGCAGATCAGGCCAATTTTACCAGCGGAGTCTTTGCAGGATTGAATCCGACCAGCAGTTGGTGTGTTTATATCCGCAGCTGTACAGAGTTACAAGTAATCAGGCTTCTCTGACATGAGGTCATTCAGAAATCCTGTGTCCTTGCCTTTGGTGCTCACATTAGTGCTGGTACATACAATTGAAGGTCGTAGGTATTAGAAATTAAAAGACAAAATAAAATTGACGAAAGCAGATTTGAAGTGAATCTCATTCTGTAATTTTAGCAACAGGAGGGGGATAAAAGTTCTCTTACCTTTCCAAAAAGCTTGGGCACAATTTTATAAATACTTACCTAATTATCTTCAACTTTTCCCATCCTTCAGAGCAGATCATACACCACATGAATAAATTATGGACGATGCACATGTACACTCAAGTGCCCACACTCACTCACACACAGTTACTTGTTCTCACCATTCGCTGTGGAGATGCAGGGAAGGGGACAGGGCAGGGAAGATCGGGGTCTAGTTGTAGACTTATCAAACAAGAAATCATTTGTTCTGATGTTTTATTGATGGAAATATGAAGTGTGAAGTCTGAATTGTGCAAAAGCAGTCAGTTATCCGGGGGCAGAACTAAGACCAGACACAGGGCTCCTGACTCTCAGTTGTTTTTTGTTTTTTGTTTTTTTCTGTTTTTCCTGTCACCTTTCTCATTCAAACCCAGTTCACACCACATGTAAAAGTTGGAGGCAAAGAAAAGCAAGAATCTATTTCTAACTTTCTCCAATTTGAGATCAACACCTCCAGTGGTGCCAGGAATTTCACCATTCGAAAATCAGCTGTGTGGTTAAGACAGGATCCCGTTCTATGCAAACACTTGTAGAAAGTGTCACAGATTATTGGGAGTTAGCTCATCATTGCAAGGTAAGGCTTCAGTGTGAGAGCTCTAGTCAGAATGCCTGGCTCACATTCTGGTTCTACTGTTTATTAGCTATTCCAGTATTTCAGAGCACACACATGCTGATAACCCTTTGACAAAGAGCCAAGAAGACCCAGCTTTGCTCTCATGTGTTTGAAAATTCCCCCACATAAGTAAAATATATGATGGCAAGACCCTTTTGTTGTTGTTGTTGTAGATGAAGAAGCCACAATTTTATCCCACCTTCCTTTCCTTCCCACTCGTGACTTTTAGTCATAACTGTGTATGTAAAAATGCAATATTCCTGTTGGTGGAGCTACAGTCAATAATCTGTCCATTTTTCTTGTGTCATGTTGCAAGTATGACAAATAAGGAAAAACACTAGTGCGTGAACCCAATTTTATAAGGAGGTGAATTTCACTGTGTTGTCCATAACCTAAATAATAACAATAATAATAAATTAAGTGCCACAAAATCACATGGAGAATATCTATCCACACAGCACAAATTTTACAGGTGAAGAAATCCCTCCATACATTTCTTCTTAAAGCCTTTGTTCACTTTTTTATTCAATACTGTATTAAGACATACAAGGGCATTTTGAAATATGCTTGAGTTTGTAGCACTCTCTCTCTCAAAAATAAGTGAATAGATGGATAGATAAACCACAAACTGTCAGAACCAAGTTTGTGAGTTATTGCTTAAAAATCTTGTAAACTTCCTTTCTCGTATGAAAATTTCTCATGGGAAAAGACAGATGTATAATGGTTAAACTTGAATCCGAAAGCAAATTTCATAATCTTTTCCTCCTCTTTCCTTTTATCTTTACCACATATGAGGTAGTGTGGGAATGTTGGAAGCAAAGACTGGTGGGCACGCCCATCCCTGTCCCCCCATAGCTTAGTCCTCCCAAGGTGGTTAAGAGGATTGTGAAGAAATGGAAACTGCAGGAATGGGAAATGGGATGAGGAGAAGTTTGAATTCAGATTAATTAGCTGAGGGAAAATAAAAGGGCAAAATATGATGGAGAATCATCTGAGCCAAAAATCAGTTATACGCAAACAATGAATCAAGGAACACTACATCAAAAACTAATGATATGGGGCGCCTGGGTGGCTCAGTCGTTAAGTGTCTGCCTTCGACTCAGGTCATGATCCCAGGATCCTGGGATCAAGCCCCGCATCGGGCTCCCTGCTTGGTGGGAAGCCTGCTTCTCCCTCTCTCACTCCCTCTGTTTGTGTTCCCTCTTTCGCTGTGTCTCTGTCAAATAAATTAATAAAATCTTTTATTTTTTTTTTTATTTTATTTTTTTTTTTTAAAGATTTTATTTATTTATTTGAGAGAGAGAATGAGACAGAGAGAGCATGAGAGGGTCAGAGGGAGAAGCAGACTCCCTGCCGAGCAGGGAGCCCGATGTGGGACTCGATCCCGGGACTCCAGGATTATGACCTGAGCCGAAGGCAGTCGCTTAACCAACTGAGCCACCCAGGCGCCCCATTAATAAAATCTTTTAAAAACAAACAAACAAACAAACAAAAAAACCCAAAAACTAATGATGTAATGTATGGTGATTAACATAACATAATAAAAAAATTTTAAAAAGTAATCTAAAAAAATGTAATACTGTAAAAGAATATTTATATTAAAATAGATTTTAATGATTTAAAAATAACAATGCTCATCTTAAAATTATTTGTAAAGTAAAAAAAGAAAAAGAAGAAAATAAAAATCACTGAAAAGTCCCATTGAAATAAGCACTGTTGACATTTTGTGGTATTTTCTTTCCATCTTTTATCTACACTTTTATATACAAAATATATGTGTGTGTCCTTTACTGAAATGAAGGCAGTGTCTAGATACAGTTTTATGTCTTGCTTGTTTCAGTACACCTATCATGAGCATTTTCCCTGTGTCATTAAACATTTCTTGAAAATGATTTTTATTTTCTATATATTATTCTGTTATATGGAATTCTAGAATTCAACACTTTTCTGCACATATAACTTATCAATTAAAGGGAGTGTTCCATTTGGAATACCTCAATTAGTCGGTGACATCCAATTAACAAATTACTTCACTGAAATATTGGTTTTGTGTAGCAGGGCTCACAGAGTCCCTATCAATCCAAGCAGAGGGAGAATCGGTGGTAGAGTTGCAGGCGGCTCCATCAGCTGGGAATGAAAATGACCAAGCCTCCAGAATGGTGATTCAAACCTTAGTTCTCTTTGAATGGATGCATAAGCCTTATCTGCCCCATCTCAAACTTCAGAATCTTTCTTCAGAGCACCCTGGATTATCCATGAACCGGTTCTTTCCAAAACATGAAGGAGTATCTCCTACACCTACATTCTAAGTTTCCTGGTTTACTTTTCTACCTCATTCACACAAAGTCCTCACATCATACTTTAATCTAGATTGTTCCCCAAATCCCTGAAATAGTAATGAATTTTGCTAGAATGAAGATTTTTGTAACTTTTCTTGCCACCACCACAAAAAAAAATTGTTCCCTCTTGATATTCACGGTGTAAATGTTTGCTATATTTACGTATGTTTCTAATGTGTCTTCATTTGTGTGCATCTTAATGTTCCGCCCTTTGTTGTGTAAGCAAAGGCAGGGCCTACGTACCATACAGCGAGTAGATTTGTGCTAGAATTAAAACACTGGTCTGCCCTGCTGTGTGTGTGTATACGTGCGTGCATACCAAAAGCTCCCTTTTAATCCCTTTCCTCAATTTTTTTCCCCTCACATATCCTCTACAGTTATATTTTCACAAATTATCTTTGGTCTCAAAAGCATTATATGAAGTCTTCTCTGTTGGAACTAAGCAGGGGTGAGGCTGGAGCTCAGGATAGGCATTAACCTGGAGGCCAAGTTTGGACTGAAATGGAGATGCCTTTCTTGATCAAGGAGACATTTTAGGATACTGAATGCTCCACTCTGCAATGAGTATTTGTCTAGTCAGTTTAACCATATGACCAAATCACTTTTGACTGACATTGGTTGAAGCTGTTGAATGTATTTATTGAATCCTCTCAGTGGACATGTTATTATATGCTATGCCTGGTTGCTAGCAAGAAGGAATTGGGAGATAGGCTCTAAGATGTGGTCATTATCCTTCAGGAGTTAAAAAAATATATAAGACTTACTGGGGGAACATTATGTTTATCACTTATTAATGAAAAATATCCCTAATATACAGATAACTCCTATATATTAAATATAATGAGTATAAACTATGAAAGGTAATTCTTACAAGGAGAAAAGCAAATGGACAATGAAGAGACCTGCCTTCACTAGCAGATAAATGCAAAACAAAAGTGTGAGATACCAATTTTTGCTCTAATCTTGATCCTAACCCTTTTGTCTTGGTAAATATTAAAAAGGTTTGATAATACCCAGTGCTGTCAAGAGTGTGGGGAAGTAGATATTGAAATATGCAGATAGAAGGAGAATGACTTACTAAATATTTTGGAAAAGTAAACCGGAGGTATATTTAGTAATTCAATTTTGCAAAATAACCTTTAACTCCACAGCCCTACTCTGGGACTCTACAAAGAAATAAAAACATAAGTATAAAATGACATGGATAAATTTATTTATTGTAATATTGGAATAAATGGCAGCAAGGGAAATGACTAGATACATTGTGATACAACTACATGATGGAATTTTACCCAACTATTAGAAAGCAGTTGAAATCTGTAGGTATGGTTGTGTAAAAAAGAAGTTATAGAATAAAATATATAATAAATAGAAAAATACCCTCATATATTTTAGTGTATATGTTTATGTGTTTTGTAGGAACACTGGAACAGGTGTAGATGCGGTATGATGGAGGAAGAATGGATGGTACTTGCTATCAATACTTGCTGGAGGGCAAAAAGGACTTGATATTGACTCAACCAATGAGCAATTGCTGAAACTTTTAATGTGCATAAAGCTGTGCTAGGCCCTGGGGAAAATGCAGATATACGAGATGTAGTTCCTGACCTCCAAATAGAATTTAAGTCTAGTTAGGATGAAAACAATTACATATTAAACAACATGAACAGGACAGAAGAGTATGTAATTACATGGTAGGTTATACGGTATGGACTGCGGGTGCACTGGAAATTCGGAGAAGAGGTTGATCCAGAGGAATGGAGGTGGGGTAGAGGTGGAGGAGAGCTTAAGGTGAATTGGGTCATGTCTAGAGAGAGTTTACTGTTTGCATTGTGTCTGTTTCTCTTTTTTTTCTCTGCTTTCTTCATTGTAGACTTTCACTTCTGTGCCTCTGACGTGGTTATTTGCCCTTGACTCCACCGTTGTTAATACTGGCTTAGTATTTTGGACCCTGAATAACTTGGATCGCAGTTAGTACTCAAGGGTGCCTTTGAAACTTTTCCCCAGATTTTTCCCTCCGAATAAGCATTAGATGGCCTTTAGTCAAGCACCCAAGCTCAGTCAGTCTTCATCTTTATCGACATGGTAAACACAACAAGTAACACAGCATTTAGTCTTCATGGCTCATCTCCATTTGGAAATCCCGGTCAGCACCCTATAGGGCTCGTTTAATTCCTGCCTCCTCAGCTGCTAAAATAAGCGAGGGTGAACCATGCTGGTCAAATTTCGCCATTCTCCTTCCGGTTCATTATGATTGCACAGCCCCAGCCTCAATTAAGTAATTTGCTCTGTAATGGGAGGGGGTCATTTTGTGAGTGAATTTGAATGTCTGCATAGATCAGCATTATTGTTAATCACATCTGCACTTACATATATTTATATGCACACTCACAAGTGCAAAGATGCAGTTTCAAACTTAATTAATAATAGAAAGCAACCTAAAGTGTGCTAGTATTTCCCCTGACTTCAGCATGATCTACCACTTTGACAAAATTTCATAAATCTCCTGCAATAGAAAATTCTACCGCACAGAACCATTTTATGCAGCAATATAGGTACTTAAAATATTCAACAACTTTCATCATGTTTTGCCTCTTGGTACATGGGATTTTTATGTATTTAATAGTTACATATGTTATATATTTTAAACAGTATCTTTTACTAATAGTCCCCCACAGTACATTTTTCTGAAACTCTAACATCTGTGTTTTGTTCTTGTAGCTCATGATAATAATCTTAAATTGAGCACATCCAACCACAGAGGACGGATTAGTTGGCTATTTTTTTAAAGGTGTCTGGATCCAGTGATGTAAGCGTCAAAACTTATCAAGTCTCGGTGACAGAAATGCCTCCCCCCTCACTTTTTTTGAAGAGCAATTCTGGATCTGGCATCTGAGCAGCTCCTGCTGTTGCCGGGCCTGTAGCAGGTACACAGAAATTCAGAGGAGAGCAACCGTGGGGAATGTTCATTTGTTATTTATTTATAAACTTGCCGTGCCACATCATGTAAAATTAACACCTTTAATGGGCTCCTGCCTCAGTTGCTTGAAGGACGGGTTTTCACCAGCCAAGGCCACCCACCGGTTTCCAGGCAGTGTTGCTGTGTGTTTGCGTTGGGCTGCTAGCTTTGTAGAATCTACCTGCTGAAGTCATGCTTGTGCTAAACAGGTCAACAAAGGTTTGTCCCATTAGACAGAACGTTCAGGAAGTGAAGTCTTCGGGGCTTTTGTGGCTGAAGAGACGAGTGATTACTTTGGAGCGTAAATTCCTTTCTCTATCTGGTTAATGAAGAGATTTACTCCAACATTCATTTATTATAAATTGGGGGGGATGGCTTCTCTCATGTGCCAGCATCCAGAGGGTCCCTCTCCTATAAGAGTTCATAAATAATCAACGTTTACAATGAAAAGGTTTTGTAAGCGTTATCTTTTCCTGTCACAAAAATTCCCTCATGCTTCTAAGGGAAGACCAATATAATTTGCAGACGATGATTCTGGAACCGAAATGGCTTTATGCATAGAGAGTAGATGTGTTTGGGGATTTTGGAGAAATATCTCACTTTTCACCCACACTACCTCACTGCTTCTGCTTCAGTACCTAAAATTTCAATTTAATTTTATAGTATTATTCAAATACAAATGATGTCTGGGAAGGAGAAACACATTAAGTCGTTCAACAAACATTTGTCAGCTTACTATGCGCTGAGTATTGCACTTGGTAGATATATAGGCTCCTGAAGAACTCATGATCTAATGGAAGAGAGAAACAAGTGATAGATGATTATAAGCCAATTGAAAATATTATAGTTGAGGTGGGTGCTGAGTGCTAGGGAACGGTGGGGGAAGGAGGGATTAACATTGCCTGAAGAAATCCGGAGAGCCTTCACAAAGGAAGTGATATTCGAGCTTGAAGAATGGATATGCACTTACCAAGATGAGAGGAAAAAATAATTCCAGGCAGTTTTCAAGGGAACAACATGGGCACAGGTATAATAGCGACTTGTGTTTGAGGGCCTGGCAGGTGCCAGTTGCCGTGTAAAGTACCAGGCACTGGGTGGCATGCTTTAGGTAGATCACCTAGCCCAATTCTAACACGGGAGACATATTACCACTTTTTTATGTAAAAAAGCAGAGGAGGTTAAATAGCTTGCCCAACTTGGGGATTCAAACAGGTCTCTCTATTTCCAAGCTCGTGCCCCTGCTTTGCCCCTGCAGTGCTCATGGCTACGTTTGTGCACAGCTGTAAGGGAACGCAGACTGCCGAAGAAGGCTGAGATCCAATATGGCTGTGAGGTGAGAGGGAAAGGGCTCAGGCAAGCCAAGTTGTGGCCAGATTGTGATGAGCCTTGAATGCTATAAGAGGTCTGCACTTTACCCCATATCCAGTAGACAATGGGAAGTTTGAAGTGTGTGTGTGTGTGTGTGTGCGTGCATGTGTGTATGTGTGTGTGGTGACCATGTGGCAGATGAACACAGAGGAAGATAGTGGGTGGTGGATGGGTGGGATGGGGAGGGCGATCCTTCTCAGGCGTAAGCATAGGGCTCCCATTAGCAGCAGTATAGAAAAGTTGACCACCTTAGTATGGAAGGGTATTTAGATTTGGGAGGTGCACAGGCCTGCAACATACTAGCTATGGGACATCGGGCAAACCATTTGACCTCCCTTCACATAGTCCAAATGCAGACTGCATTTGGTCTCTTCATATATAAAAAGAAGTTAATAATATCTTCCTCATCACACTATTATGAAGACTGAATAACATAATCCATGTTACACATTTGTCTCATGCTTATCATTGCAAATTCCTAATTATCGATGGCTATTACTCTGTGAACACCCTCCAGAGAGTTACTTTATCAGACTATCTCGTGAGTTCCCCATGAAGGCCCTGAGTTAATGGGGTTTGGATACTCACTGATGTGTGCAGTGGGGTGGCAGGTGCCTGGAGGGTAGAGAAAAATGAGAAAAGCCTAGAGCATTTTCCCAGAGTCGGGGTGAGAAAGAGGAAACCAAAAGTAGACTGAGGGCAAGTAGTCCTTCCAAAAGTTGCACTTGAGATGAACTTAGTACACAGGTGAATCTTTACCTTTTAATAGAGCTATGTTTATTTTAATGGCAATAATTAAATCCACCTTTTCCCCCTCCATTCACTGGGATGGTATCAAGAGGGTCTATTTAAAGATAAATATTAAATAAATAACAGTACAGGTGACACATGGAGATAGAAAAATTGTGAATATGGCCAGAAGTTGGGGGCATGTGGCACAAATGAATGTAGCCTTCTCCAGGGCAGGGCCCTCTTTGGTTCACCAAACCATGTGCCCTGCTGGTGCTCTGGGAGCACTTTGATTGAGTTTTAGCATCAAGCCTTGTGTGTTACTGGCATCTTAGAGACCATTTCTTGCCCTCTCTGCCCTGAAACAGAGGCATTTCCACTAACAATGTGAATTCTAAATCCTTAATATGTATTTGCTGAATTTGCACTGAATTCATGAAGGAGGCACATAATGCTCTGTATAGTATTCAGCAGGGAATTAGAATAAATGATCGGGAGCATAGGTTTGAGTCCCTATTTTACCTGTTAATAGCCACTTAATCTTGGATAATTCACATAACCACTCTGAGACTCAGGTTCCTCATCTGTAAAGTAGGGATCTGATAATAATAGCACCGAACTCACCAGGCTCTTATGACCATGAGATAATACAAATGATGCAAAGTACTTTGCATAGGTCTTGTCAGAAATATTGAGTAAACATTTATTATTATCATATTAATATCATGTTAGCTATGACCACTGAAAGTGGGTTTTGTAGGTACGGTGCAGTTTGTGTCTCCTTTGGGAGAATGTCATCTATTGCTTAGCACAAATCCTGCCACATAAACATTTAATGAATAAATGGACAAATGAATAAGTCTTGGAAGAAGTGAGCTGATTTGGGGCAATTAGAAGACATTTTGTCCTATATGCTTTAATCAGCTTGATAGGCAAGATGGCGTGTATTTGCCGAGGCAAAAGTAAACGCCTCTCTTTTTAAAGGGTGGTAGTTTGTCCACATGCACATCAGCCAATATCGCCTTTGATTTTTTTTCATTTCCAGGGATATCTTGGGTGAAACCAGGACAGAGGTGGGGCTCCTCATAAGTAAAAAGCACATTGGGCCATACAGGACTTGGCAATGATAACAGCTCACACTGTGTTGTAGTCCCAGAGCCTGAGAAGTTGAATTATTTTACTCATCTAAGAAACTCAATAATTCCCTCTAAATATGCTGACTGAAGAATAACATTGCTCATAAAATTTGAAGTGATTTTTAACCAAGATGGCCAAATGTTCAGTTTGACTAACCTTTAGACAGGCTTCTTCCTGACTTTAGGCCCTTGACCTCCCTTTTCTTAGAGCATTTACTTTAGAAAACTTGCAGTTGTTGATATGTGGAATCTAAAAAACAGAACAAATTAATAAACAAACAAACAAAAAGTAGAACCAGACCCAGGAGTACAGAGAACAAACAGATGGTTGCCCGAGGGGATGGGGTCGGACGGATGGTCAGATGTGTGAAGGGAAATGGGAGATATAGGCTTCCAGTTATGGAATGAATAAATCAGGGGAATACAAGGTACAGCATAAGAAATCTACTCAGTGGTGGTGTAATAGTGTTGCATGATGACAGGTGGTGGCTACACTTGCCGTGAGCATAGCGTGATGTATAGACCTGTGGAATCACTGTGTTGTCCACCTGAAACTAATGTAACATTGTGTTTCAACTGCACTCAAAAAAATGTATTAGAAACAAATTATAGTTGTACATTCTTTCTCTGTCCCTTTGAGATGTAAATCTTCTACAACTTAGAAAAGTTTCTCAAGGACTGAGGTCTATCCCTTTGAAATATAATCATTGAAGGGTCTGCATCTAATGCTAGCACATAATATACAAAATTAATATCAAACGCTAGCAGCAGTAACAATAAGAGTACTAATCTCCGCAGGGCTTCTTGATGTTAGCTAGGTTTTGGGAAGCCTCCTCTTACTCCAATAAATCAGAAAATTACGAGCTATGATTTTTTCTAGATCCAGGGGAGGGGCAGGGAGGAGGACAGACAGATTTTTTGTTGAGCATAGGGAGTCTGGGAGCACCTGGAAAATGGACTTAGAGGACCGAGTTTGGGATCAGGCGGGTTAGTCAGTGTGATGCGTACGTGATAAAGAGACCCATTTTACCAGAATAGGGAGATCTACGTTCAGACTTGGTTCCTCTCTGAGCCAATCTGGATCATCACACCCAGGCCGACCGTGCCTGTGGGCCTGGGGCCTACTGGGGGAGTTCAGCTGCCTGCTGCACACTTTTCTTTGTTCTTTGATTTCCTTTCCTGTTATAACCCCCATCCTCACTCTAGAACACTTACCCCTCTCCTCCATTCTTCTCTTCCCCTCGACTCTGGTGGGTCTTCAGTCATTATGCCGAAGAATCGCTGCTCCGTACACCGCAGGTTGGCCATCCCCGTGAGAAAGAACACCCCAACTTCAGGTGCTGTGGTCGGTTCCCTTCTGCTGTGTTCAGGGGGCTTGCTTGCAGCTCTGCCGGTCTGCTTGCGATGCTTCATGGCCCTGGGCAAGGCGAGCAAGGGGATTCTTGTGACAGCTCCAGAGCGATGCTTGACCTGGCACTTGCAGCCATTCACCTTGTTCTGGCACTTTCTCAGTTCGCGCTCGTGGTAGTGGTTAGGTGTCTTCAATGTGATGACTGGGTGGTTAAAAGAAAGATGAATGAGTCAGCACTTTTATAAAACAAGATTTCACCAGTGAATACTGATTTTTTAAAAAAAGATTGGTGCCCTAAGTTTTAAGTGGTATTTTGGATCAAACTCTACCTGCCCTAGATGAAAATGCACTCAAGGAATGCACACCTATGCACATCTGTATTAGAGGTAGACAGTCATCCTGGGACTAGAGCTGTTGAGGATGAGGGACCTTCATGGGCTGTCAGTGTCCTCAGTCAAGGCCTGATGCTTCAGTGGAGAAGAGATGCAGAGTGCTTGGTATGATGTGGCAGTCGTCTACTTCTGCAGCCTTACTGGTCAGCATTCCCTCCTTCACCCTGCCTTCTTAGCTGCTCAGTCCCTCTCAACGTCCTGTCCCCAAGGGTCCCTCTTATATCCTCCCACAGGACCCTGTGAGAGTCCCCATCCCAGCACAGAGGACACCACATGGTAATTGTATTATTTACTGTCCTCTCTTTTCACGGGACTGTGAACTCCTTTGAGAGCAGGAGCTGTATCTCATTTATCTCTGAATCCTCAGAAACTAGCACAATTCCTGTTTCAACATTAGCACTCAGTGAATCCATTTTTAAAAGACTAATGAATGGGAAATAATATTATTTTTAGTTCAACAGTAGATTTGCATATATTAAGGCTTTAATATTATTTTGAACATCTAGTGATCAAATATTCACAAACTAAAATACAATTTAATCATAAAAAATTTTTAAAAAGCATAAGATCTTTCATAAAATAGAGAAAAGAAAAAAACATTCCCAGTTTTCTTTTTTCTTTTAGCAGTATTTTAAACACTTTCCCAGAAGAATTTCAGGATAGTTTGTGAAATTTTTTTTTTCTGAATTTGTTTTCCTAAAAATTCCCACTGGGACTAGGAATGCATTAAATGTACAATAGTTTGGCGAGAACTGTTATGTTTACTGGTTTTGTGGGTTTTTTGTTTTGTTTTGTTTTGTTTTGTTTTGTTTTAGTCTTCCATTAGACACATGATTGCTCATGCCAGTTATGCAAACCTTTTTTTTTTTTTAATTTAAGATTGGGCGTTTTGTTCACTGAGATTATTTCAAGGTATATTGTTTTCCATAGTTTCGCATTCAGATTAAAAATATCATAATGTTGGCCAGGATGTGGAGGAAAGGTAACCCTTGTGCTTTATTGGTGGGAATGTAAATTGGTGCAGTCATTATGGAAAGCAATATGTAGGTCCTCAAAAAATTAAAACTAGAACTACCATATAATCTAGCAATTTTACTGCTGGGTATTTACTCAAAAGAATTGAAATTAGGCTCTTTAAGAGATACCTACCTTCACATGTTCACTGTAGCATTATTCACAGTAGGCAAGATATGGAAACAACATAAATGTCCATTGTTGGATGAATAGATAAAGGAAATGTGGTATATATGTGCAATGAACTATTATTCAGCATTAAAAAAGAAGGAAATCTGCCATGTGTGACAACATGGATGAACGCTGAGGACATGATGTTAAGTGAAATATGCCAGTAACAGGACAAATACTGTATGATTCCATATATATGAGGTATTTAAAATAGTCAAACTCATAGAAACAGAGGACAGAATAGTGGTTGCCAGGGACTGGAAAAGGGGGAAATGGGGAGTTGCTATTCAATGGGTATGCAGTTTTATTTATGCAAGATGAATAAGTTCTAGAGATCTGCTGTACAACATTGTGGCTATGGTTTATAATATGTTTTTTAAAAAAGATTTTATTTATTTGAGAGAGGGAGAGAGAGAGAGCATGAGTGGGGGGGAGGGGCAGGAGGGGCAGAGGGAGAGGGAGAAGCAGACTCCCTGCTAAGCAGGGAGCCAGACATGGGGCTTGATCCCAGGACCCCAAGATCACAACCTGAGCTGAAGGCGGATGCTTAACCAACTGAACCACCCAGGTGCCCCTGGTTAACAATACTTAATTGTACACTTAAAAATTTAAGAATGTAGATCTCATGCTACATGTTCTTACCACAACCAACCAACCAACCAAACAAACAAACAAACAAAGAGAAAGCCAAGATGAGGAGAGTTACTGGAATGTACTTAGTACCTCTCTTACCCTGAATAACTTCCTAACATTCAAGTGAGTCTATGATCTAGCAAAATTTTCTAAGTTCAGTTTTCTTATCTGTAAAACATATAAATAAGTGAGCAAACAAACAAAAAGGATAGCAAGACTAAATACTAAACAAAACAAAAACACATGGCCTCAAATTTCAGCACTCTGTCCCCAGTAATCCAGTGTTGAAGTACAGTCTTGTGCTTCTCCACTTCCTCCCCAGTCTCCAGTCTACTTGTGGAAGTGCCAGGACTCCAGAGGAGAGTGGGAAATCTGTGTGAATCCACACCTTGTTGGGCTCCTGTGCCTTCTTTACTACTCTGTTCAATAGAAGTTGGAGACCAATATTAATTTGTAAGGCTCTTTTATCCTCCTCCTGGTTTATTGTCCTAGAGAGCAAAGAAGGGGGTCTGCAATTAGGAGGGTCTTAGACAGAAAGGAATAACTGATCCCTGCCTCTTATTTACAGGGCTGGGAAACAATAATGGATAAAGACTGAGCAGAAAACTGGTATCCCAACTTTGGTAGTCTACTTGTGGGGTTTTTTTGTTTGTTTGTTTGTTTTGTTTCCCTAAAGCTTTCCACAGTATAGAGATCCTTTTTTTTTTTTTTAATAAAGAATCTATTCACTAAACAGATTCAATTTCTCTGGCAAGTACAGATATTGTTGTCAAACCTCACTTTCTTCAAAGATCCTAAGAGGTAACTCAGACATACTTTTCTGATTAAACTGTTGATCCTCACCTAAATTGCCAATCTGCAGAAACATGAGCAAATAAATAGTTGTAGTTTTAAGTCACTTGAACTTTGTTGTAGTTTGTTATGCAGCAATAGCTAGCTGATACACATTCCTTATTTTCAATAACCTCCCATAGTCCACGAGAAGAAGATAATATTTATTTATTTATTTATTTTTTTATTTTTTTTTTTTAAAGATTTTATTGATTTATTTGAGAGAGGATGAGAGGAGAGAGAGAGCACATGAGAGGGGGGAGGGTCAGAGGGAGAAGCAGACTCCCTGCCGAGCAGGGAGCCCGATGCGGGACTCGATCCCGGGACTCCAGGATCATGACCTGAGCCGAAGGCAGTCGCTTAACCAACTGAGCCACCCAGGCGCCCCTAGAAGAAGATAATATTTAAAAAACAATAGTCATTTAATACATTTTGGGGGTAAGTATTTAAATAAGTGAATGAATGAATGAATGAATGAATGCAAGAAACAGTATAGTCATATTTTTTTTCTTAGTCAAACTTCAGGTTTAAAAACATCCACTTTGGTGCCTTTAATGTTGGTTTTCTCTCCACTGCTCTATCACTTGACATACACCTTTCTAACAGTAATTGCACTGAATTGCAGTAATTTATGTGTGTATTTTTTTAGATTATATGCAATTTGAGTGCCAGGGCTGTTTACTAGTCATCCCTGTATCTTTAGTGCTCATATACCCAATGTATTTAAAAGGTGATTCTTTTGGATTTGGGGGGGTGGGTTAACCTGGTGATGGGTATTAAAGAGGGCACATATTGAATGGAGCACTGGGTGTTATACGCAAACAATGAATCATGGAACACTACATCAAAAACTAATGATGTATGGTGATTAACATAACATAATAAAATAAAATTTAAAAACAAACAAACAAACAAAAATAATGAGTAAATAAAAAAAAAAAAGGATATATGAAGTTTTGGCCTCTGGAAACTGGATGGCAGCCCTATTGGTGTCAGTGATTTTAAACCATGGCTGAAAATTAAAATAATTTGAAAAGCTTCAAAACCATCAGAGTCCAGCCTCACTTCAGGCCAATTCACAATGCCTGGGGGATAGGACTAGGCAATGCTAATGTGCAGCCAGTGTTGAGAACCTCTGAGTTCAAATGTCCTTAAAGTTTATTAGTATTCTAGCGCTGGGAAATGACCTCCTCCAACAAGGGGAACCTATTAAGAAATAATTTGAAATCAGTAAATATTCTAATTTTCAAAGTTAAAACATGGGTGAAAATCAAAGTGCTATATTATGAATGCATGAATTGTGTAAATAAATAGGGTAATTCATATCAAAATCTTGTTTTAATTTTCCTTTATTTTTTTCGCCAAAGCTCTCATATATTTATCACAGATTTTTTTTTTTTTAATTTTTTGGCAAACACCGATTTCATCTTTCCATTTTATTTTCAGCTAAGACTTTTAAAATATTTTAGTGTTTATGCCCTGGTTTTGATTTTGAACATTTTGAAATGGCTCATTTTAAAAAGTTTTTGTTCAACAACAGCTCATCTAGAACAAGTCACTCAAGATTACCTCCCACATGAATATTTATACCTTAAGGTCTCAATTTGACAACATTAAGCTCTGTATTCTTATTTCTTAAACAACCAAAACATATTTATAGATTGATTTTAATGCACCTTTTTCCCCATTTGAATACACTATGATTAAAAGTTCACAGCATTGGTTACATTATATAATTTGAGAAATAACCAACAATGTCCCTAGTGATTAAATATTCAAGTTTGCAATTATTTTGTAACTTTTGTTCTGCTCTTCGCTCACTCTAAAAATTATCATAAAATTTTGAAAGATGTCCTCAGTGTAGAATATGTCCATAAAATATTAAATATTCAATTTTCCTCTATCATGGCTTGAAAAATTCATAATTACATGATGATCCACATAATAACTCATTCTGAAAAGTCATATATGGCACTCCCTCTGTGACTGAGTTAATAATTTACTGCTGTGTGGGATTTTCACTCTGCACTGTTAGTCTTGGGAACATTTATTAAGCAAATGTTCATTTGCAAAGATCAGGATGTGAATGAAGAGGGTAAGAATTTAATGAGGAGTGACAGACAGGTGAACTGATTCCATATAGAACTTTAGTACAAGGGAAAGCAGAGAGCTTTATCTTTCGTTGCCTCGATAGACACCTGAAATGAAATATAGAAGACAGAAGGCAGGAGGAAAAAAATGATGCTCTCTTGCAGGGGCCAACAGAGGGATAAATCAAGGAAAGCGAGAAATACAATTCAGGCCATTTGAAAAGATGCCAGCAAATGTGATGCTTTGAGCTTATATAGCAGAGGGGATGCTGACTTTTTATTTTAAAGGCACCAAATGCTGCCAAAGAGAAGATTTCATCTCTTCTCTTTTTTTCCTCTGATACTCCAAATTTTCATTGACAATAGCTTGAGTGACCAAAACATGCAATTGAGTGATAAGCAGGTGGAGTAAGAAGCTTCTCTAGGACTGGTTATCTTAAGGCCTAGAATTGCTTACAGAGACTTTGGGAAAACCATTTACTTAAATAAAGGCCTACAGTTTTTATGTAATATCTAGGAATAAACCTTAGAAATGAATAATCCATATTTTCTTAATTGGGTCAGTTCTGTAGGTATATAAGCAACATAACTGAAACGAGCAGTTTGTGTTTGGTTTATTGCATAATTGTATTATGTGGTAACTGTGACTTCACCTTTCCATGTCGTCTTGGGCAGATATTCGAATATTCACAGCAGTGATGGATCACCAGGACAAGTCATCAGATGCGATGAAGAAGGAAAACTGCCCAGTTGCCTTATTCTATTAATTTTTGACAGATGCGTGTTGAGGCTTGACAGAAGGAATACAGAACCCATGCCTAGGTAACTTCTATGCCATTTTAATTTCTTTTTGGAATATGGTGAGGGTCAAGTAAATATATAAATGAATAAAATGAAAATAAATTTACAATAAAAAAATAAGAGGCCATAATACAAACTAATGATTTAAATTTATTGAAGATTTATCTGTAGTCACCCATTCTAACATCTCCACACTTCAGCTGTTCCTCTGTTAATGGTCACTTATGAAAACCATAGTGGGACACCAAGGAAGAGAGGAAGAATCAAATTTTGTTGATTGAAGATAGATTTGTTTTGGTTTGTTTCCCCTTAAAAGCAAAGGCTACATTTGATATCTTTGACAATATTGAACTTTGCCTGAGTCCAGGGGTCCTGAAAAATAGCAGAACTTAAGATATACATAAATATAAGCAGACCCTAGTTCAAGTCCTGACTTTGCCATTGGTTGGCTGTGTGACATTAGACACATGATAACAACTCTGAGTTTGTATCCTCAAATGTGAAGATGTGTGTCAGAGAGTAAATAGTCTCTTCAAAATTCTTACAGCTCTAAAATTCCATAGTTAGAGAATGATGCTGGTGTTTCCGTATAGATTGATAACAATAATTCTAAAATACTTTTTCCTTTTTGCCATCCCATTAATTTTTTTAGAGACATATCTTGATAGGTCTAATGTTTTGTTTTAACTCTTTTTATCCATATGAAGAGGCTATGGATTCTTGAATTTGAACATTTATTCTGAGGGTAAGCCAGAAATACTCGTGCTAAAATGTATCTCTGTACTTCCATTCCATTACCTGGAAATGTTTGCCATTTTGACCAATAATAAATACCAGAAATTTCCTTCCTGTGCAGTTCCCTGGGGCTTCAAATCTCTATATGACCTTGGGTGAAGTGCCCAGGTGTTATCATTTCAAATAATCAGGTACTTTTCAGTATTTTCCTCTTTGTGGAGGTGTGAATAGAAGCTGGCCTTAATTAGCACTCAGTGGGGAATCAGTGAAATATTTTTTTACGTTGTAAGGAACAGCTTGGCTTCTGGTTTTAACTTAGGCCCAACTTTTTAAGCAAGATTCTTCCCATTTTATAAACAGAGAACAATAATTTTTGCAATGGTGTATCTCCCGGGTATTTTGAATAGGATGGGGAGCCTGTGCTCTCTTTACATGTCCTAGAGGAAGACGTGTATCAATTGCTGCATTTTGTGTGCATGTATTTAAGAGGAAAATATTTGATAATATTTATTGAGAGTTCGAAATGAGTTCTAGTCTTTTTAATCTCCCGGGTTTGTCCTCATTCTTCATCTCAATCTTCACTTTCAAATAATATAAAATCTAAATGCTAGCTGTCCTTGCTGAAACTCAAACTGTACCAGGGGTCAATTCACTCTTGTTTGCTACAACAAAGTCACATCCCAAGAAAGCCTCAATTTTCGAGACTGGTAGAGACTGGACAAGGATTTATAACCAAGTTCTTTGAATAATAATAAGTCAATTTCCTCATCAAAAATATTAGTTACCAAGGTCTAAATGAGGTCACTTTCAAATGCCAGGCAGAAATACAGTACTCAGTGCCCTACCCCAAGTAATTCCTCTAACTATAAATTTCAAGATGAAGCGAGGCCAAATTTTAATCATAGCATTGAAAAAATTCAAACTTCTTGTGTTTCTCCTTAAAAACAATGGTTAAGACAATAACAACAGTAACAGTGGATATTGGGGAAACAGTCTTTCAGATGTCAAATACAATGAGTTTATCATTATGTGTTCTTGTGTGGTAACACCAAAAGCGTGCATACATGTATATAAAATATACACCCTCAGATATATATCATTAAATGTTGCCAACAAAATATAAGACTTTGTAGCTGCAATGAAAATATTTTGTAGGATATGTAAACTGAAGGCTCCACCGCGTTGCTCAAAAATTATTTGGTTAAAGGGTAAATACACCTTGTACATCATAATGAAAGTCTTATAGGTAGGGGTGGAGATTAACACTTCAGGCTGTCTACAGAATATTAATAAAATTCAATATATTTTCTAAAAGGTATAATTTATATTTTGTGGAAATGAGACCCTTTTCTAATAAAATTCTTCTGTCCTTCATTCTGTTCATATAATTTTGCTATAAATCATCCTGTAGGAATTTTTTCCCCCTAAATATTCATCTCAGGAAGAACCTATTTAAATAAGCCCTCTTAGCAAGATCTTTCAGAATTAAAATTATACCACAAGCGATACTTCATCCAATATGTTTCCTCCTATAAAATTTTCTTATGCTTGAAATAATATTTTTGTTGAATTACATTATGTTAAAACTGTTGATTTGAGGTGACTTCAATAGTAAAGAAACACTGCGTTAAAAGACCAACAAATTATCTTAGCCTTTTTAATTGCACCGTCTCTGAGTCTGTCCCATGGCAGCTCCTTTCTGCTCCCCATCTACATATATAGTGAGAAAAACCTGAGGGCATTATTCTCAGCTTCACCACAAAGAAAGACTAAGAAAGAAGAAAAATGGCTGCTGGATATACTAGGTTTCCTTGGTTTCTGGTAAACTAGAACATTATGCTCTTTCATAGTCATCTGAAGCTCATTTTACTCTACTGTGTGGTAGTCATTAGAATAAATTTTTCTGTTTTATTCCTGGTAGGAATATAATAAGTAATTTGATTTCTTAGGATGTGAGGTATAGATATGAGAGTAGATGGACATGTCAGGCATTCACACACACACACACACACACACACACACACACATTCATGCACACACAATACATTGATGTCAGGTCCTATGAAAAGTCTCAGACTTGGGGGTGTCCCTTGAGGATATTACAGGAGGGATCCATGGGTCAGAAAAACTGCAGAGCTCAGAGAAGGTTTTTGATGGGGTAATTAGCAAATTTCTTGCTTTTATAAATTATCAGGTGCTTGACAAATGAATATTCACATTTTACTTCATCTGTTTCTTATAGCTGCCCAATGAGGTAGGTGGAACAGTCTTTATCACTTGCATTTTCCATATGGAAACTGAGGTTTAATTAGGTTAAATGACTTCCCAAGATTACACCACTCATAGTACTGTGTTTGGATGCAGAGTTCAGGATTCCACTATTGTGTTTCTGTCAACTCACCTTTTAATCCTCCTGGGTGCTCCAGGGGCCCTTACATCATCTCAGTCCTAAGCATCAAGCCGGAGATGAAGCAGGGCTCAGATTAAATGTGTACATTTATTGTTTGTTGTGGGATGTATATGAGAAGCAGTAGTGGGCACAGCCTCCACAGTTCTTGCGGACATTGGGGACTCTGTGTGGGACAAGGGGCATCATAGGGTGTAGTGTAGCATAAATATATCTGGGAGCAGAACTCACTGCCCTCATAAGCTCCATTTGGCTCCCTAGAGAAGAGGGTGGGCTCAAGAGCCCCTGCAAGCCTTCGGTACCGTCCACAAATATTTATTGTGTGCCAATGCTAATTATAAAAAATGTTTATTGGAGGCATACTATGAGTTGGACAGTGTTGTAAATATTTGTACATGAATAGACTCAATACACACAGCAAAGTTATTGGTTATTATTACTATTATTGATTATAGCTATTATTATCTCCCCCACTTAATAGATAAGGACATTAAAGCACAGAGAGGTTAATTATTTGCCCAAAGTCATACAACTGGGAGTGATGGAATCAAGATATGAACCCAGCCAGAACTTGGGTTATGCTCTGCTGCCTCACTGGATCTTAGAAGCTGCACTGAGTGATGAAGATACAAAAATCAACAAGGTTTTGTTCCCTAATGAATCCAGAGTCTATATGGGAGAGACAGACATGGAGTGCTTTTCATTTGAGAGTTGCCCCAGGAGGGTTCCAGGCAAGGCTCAACTAATACCCCAAATGTAATGCACCATTTCTGAATGCTCTCAGGGGGTTGATTCTGGGAACAGTGAAGCTTCAGTTGCGTCGAGAAGAATGACTGAGGTTTTGTCAATCTTTAGACCTGAGGAAGCTGATCCCTAAGTACCAGGAATAGCACCTAAGAAGCATACAGGCAAGAAATGACACAGTGCATTCCCAAACTCTCAGGTTTGGGGTGATTGTGGCACAGAATGGCAGGCAGTGATGAGCAGAAACTGAAGCTGAGAAAGTAAGCAGGGGCCAGGTCATAAGAGCTTTGTAGAACATGACCTGTAGTTTGGACTTCATCACAGAGACCACAGGGGCCCACGGAAGGGTCTTAGGTAAGAGAGTCATATGAGATTTGTGTTTTAGTAAGAGACCCTAGAATCAGTAGAAAGGATGGATTCAAGGTGGTGGTAGAGATGAGCAGCAGTCAGACTAATTATTGCAACTTGCTATGACAAATGATGGGTGCATCCTAAACTAGGGCAATGGTAGTGAGACTCTAAGTGAGAGAGAGAGATAGAACTCTGCACTTAAATACTTGCTGTTCCCAGGCTTACTCTTACTAATATCATTAGTTTTTTTTTTACTATTTCCTTTCCTTTAGTATTTTGCCCAGGTTATTTTTCTGCCTTGGAGGGGAATGTTACAGAAAGGCAGGACATCAGTTTGGATACATTCTGTTCCAAATAACAAAAATCCAACTGGAAATGGCTTAAATAATGAGAAAAATGTGTTATCTTACATAGGAAGTTTTGAGCCGGGGCACTTGGTTAACTCAGGAGCTCAATGACAATACCAAGGAATCATTTTATCCCATTTATCTGTGCCACTTTTCTTAGTATCACCTGTCTCCCTTACAGCTGGGTGGTCCTCATGGTTTCAAAATGGCTGCCACAGTCCCAGGAATCAAAATCAGCAGACAAATTAGGGAGGAGTTCAACCTCCCCCAACACCCATAGCTGCATAATACAGAACCAGGGTTCTTGTGGCAAGGAAGAAGGAAGGAAGCATTTGAAGAAACAACTAACAGTGCTCACCCAGAATACAATGAGAAAGAACATACTATTCATCTTCTTGCATTAAAAGCGCATCAAGAATCAAGCCTTGTATGCCAGATCATCTGAACAAATTACCTGAATTTCTTCATCTGCTCTTTAAGTGTACCATTAGACAGGTTTAGCAAGTCTGGTAACAGTTTTGTGTAAGTGGGGTTCGGACTGGAAAGGAAGTAGGGGAAAATAGTCTTTTTTGGCCTCAGGAGATTGTGGTAGAAGGAGAGAGAGGACAGTGAGACTGGGGTTGCCCGGTTTTCCCTTCTTGGGCTGGTTTGGGGAAGCAACAGTCGTGCTGTGGTGCGTAGAGGGGGTGCCCTGGCATTAAGTAGCTGATAGGAAGCAGTGATCGAATGATGTCCATGTTGCACTGCCCATTTGGAATTTTGGGAGGAGACTGCTCAGCAAAGAACCTTATGAAGGGGGAGAGAGTGTAGTCCAGACGGAACGAAGATCTAGCTGCCTCTCTTTAGGCTTTCTCAGTTTCCATGCATTGTAGAAGCTGAGTTGACACATGGCCTTCTTGGGGACAGCCCTCCAGGGGTCTCTCTCTGCATGAGCCAAGAGACTGGACATTAGACATGGTGGAGACCCAGAGTTTCCAGGAGCCAAAAGAATAAACCACAAGTTCAAGATCTGCAGGACTCCCAGCCTACAGGTGGATTCAGGACATAGCAGAAGTGTGGAGGTACCAGCCAAGGACTAGCGTGTCTGCTAGCGCCAGCCTCCACCCTCCTCTGATGTCAGGAAGCCCCCACGTACCCCCACGTAACCACGTTTATTAAAAAATAAACCCTCTTTATTTGTGGAGGCTGTATTTGGTAGAGAAGAGTATCTGAGAGTCTGAACCAAGATAAAGTGTGAGTTAACACCACAACCCTTCTACATGGTCTACGTGTAGAACAGATCTCTGGGGCAGTTAGGGTTTTCATAAACATGGTTTTTTCTTCCCTAAAGTCTTGGTTCCTCTATTATAGGATGACATATGAGATACAAACATGTTTACAACAAATCTGCTTAGGAAAAGAAGGAGAAAAATGTTTAACAAACCCATATGATGCCTGCTCTTTTCTATAAGAATATTTGGTTTATTCCTATTCATAAGAAGGAATACGTATTACGAATGAAGCACATTAACTTAACAAAAGGAAATATTTATGCTAAGGAAATCTTTACTAGGAAGGATTTACTGAGATAAGGCCTAATTCTTTAATTGCCATTAATTTGTACCCAATTAAAATAGGGACTAAAAACTACAGTGAGTGTAAATGAAGGACATCAAAGTGGTGAAAGATCTGGAAACCCTGAGGAGTTAAACTGTAGAAGATAAGGCAGTAGTAAAAACAACAACAACAAACAACAACAGCAACAACAACTGCTAGCTACAAATATATAAATGGTTATGTTGATAAAATCAGATAATTGACATAAATTTGCTTTTATAAGTTCTAAAGTGTTATGGAGAGCTAAGCTCTTTCTATCTTATTTTATTGTATACAGTTCCAGAGGAAGTAGTCAACCCAATAGGTCAAAAGTATAAGGGAGCAGATCGCATCTCCACACATGAAACGGTGGGCTAGCCAACAGGGGAATGCACTAGTGTTAAAATGGAAGCTGAAAGTATTCAAGGATAGGATGGATCTGTCTTGCAGGGTGAAACTTGGTGTGCATGACTGTGTAAAGCCTCTAAGTCTCTGCTGCTCCAAGAAACAATTTCTTAACTCTCTCAGTAAAGAATTTGTTCAGTGTGGGTCTTTTCTGTATTTGGTGGGATTTATGCCTGTGAGGAGAACTGACCGGAGTTGCTTGTCGTTCAGAGTATGGGCCTTGGAGGTCCAGGGGCGCGATCGGGTAGCGCGCGGTACTTACACAGAGTATGGCCCTGGACCAGCAGCTGCCGCGCACTGGGGAGAGTGCTGGGAATTGTGTGGTGCTGGAGATTCTAGGGCCAACCCCGTATGCACGTTAAAGTGGGAGAAGCGCTGAGTTAGGTACTTAAGGAACTACAACCCAACTCCCAGTGGATGAGAGAGTCAGACCTGGGGGACTCCAGGGTTCTCTGAACTGGAAAAGCTCAGTTCAGACTCCTGCCCACCCTTCTATCAGGACAAGTAACCCAAACCTCAGAGTGACCCAGTGGGTTATTTGGGGTTAAAATCAGCAGTGCCCGTTGTAAGACAAATACAACTTAAAGATAAAAGGCTTAATTCTTGGGGCGCCTGGGTGGCTCAGTCGTTAAGCGTCTGCCTTCAGCTCAGGTCATGATCTCAAGGTCCTGGGATCGAGCCCCGCATCATTAGGCTCCTTGCTCAGCGGGAAGCCTGCTTCTCCCTCTCCCACTCCCCCTGCTTGTGTTCCCTCTCTCACAGTGTCTCTCTCTGTCAAATAAGTAAATAAAATCTTTTTTTTTTTTTTAAAAGAGGCTTATTTTTTCCTCTTGAAAGTAAGGGAAGAGATTCTCTTCCCCTCCTTTTTTCTTGGAGCATTTACCTTAGAAAACTTGTCATTGAACATACTTTCTCATCTGTTTGAAATATATAGGAATCCTTTTGAAAACTAGATAGGACTTTTGTCAGCTTTCTGATCTGGGAATGTCTTTCTCGAGGACCTAGGAGTCATCTCTTTAAAATGTAAACGTCAAGGAAGATAACACCCCTACCCCCCAGGGTCTGTGCGAGGGAAGGAGCCTACCTTCCACACACCTGTTCCAACTTCCCAAACTACTTCCTGTCATAGAGATCTGAGAAGTTTCTTTTTCCTCTGGATAAAGCCAATTAGTCAACACGGATGGTCACCCCAACTATCAGGTGAAGTTAGGATGAACAGATGCTGCTGTCAAGTCCTCTGACTTAAGGACTAGTTACTATTTATCTCAAGAACATGTATGTAATGGGTTGTGTCTGCGTGGCTATGTAAGGGGGGGTCAGTTTCTTTTGTGTTTTTGCAATCTCTCAGCAGATTGCCTGCCATGTGCATCACATTCTGGATTAATGCTTATTCAGTAACAAAAGTGTTTTCTTTCTTTACTACCTTTGTGGAGAGCTTTTCTGTGTTGGAAGAAGATTTTGTCTTTTAATTATATTTCCCCAACACCATACTGTTATAGTGATAAATTATTAAGTATTTTACCTATTCATCCTATATTCCTATGCCTCCATAATCTGTCACTACTTCTCTTCCTCCCCTTCTCCCTTCCTTCCTCCCCACTCCCTCCTTGGCTATTATTTCATCTTTTCTTGTTTGTTTTTTCTTTTTTTCTTTTTTCCAAATTGGTATGAAAGCCTATTCTTCTCCAATTTAATTATTCTGTATAGATGGGATAGTACCTTTATGAGAGGCTATGTGTCACAGATGTTTTTTTAAAAAGTGACAAGATGGACCCAAACAATTAAAACATTGGCTTAATCCAAAGTGTGTGTTTTTTTTTTCAGGGAGGAAATTTTGGGCCCCCTGATGTTTAACCTTGAGAATTCAGAACAAGGGATGTTTCCTGACATCACAAAAGAAGGTGTTTATTTGAGGAAACTGGTAAATGTAAAAAGTAGGAACTTTTAACTCAGAGAGGTATTAGGTTGGAAATTGTAAAATGCCCTTAGTGTGGGATAGTATATAGTACAGTATGAAGGTATATTATTATATTATAATGTAGTAGATTACATTATATTATAATCAGTCCTATACATGTGTGTGTATTCATCCATCCATCTATTGGTCTATCTATCCATCTATCATCTGTCTATCCGAAGCCATTTTATTTGTCCTTTTTGGGATGGAAAAACATTCATTTGAGTATTGTGACAAAGTCCATGTTCTAGCAAAGAGGGGAAATAAAATTATTACCATTGTTCATTTCCAAGGCATCATTCTTTGGTTATAAATCTACCCAAAGAGCATATTAGCAAAACAGTCTATTCGAAAGTACACATTAAACAAAAACACAGGACCTGTATGATGATTTAAGCAGGTGATATTATGATTCTGTTTCTACTGATACAAGGTAGGAATTGATGAACTCATGTGACTCCCTAAATCTTTGGTGGGGGGAGGTTCCTGGGAGAAACCACTTAGCTTAGCCTAAAAATCGGCACATCATTTATGTCTGTGAACTTTTAATAAGCTATAGCAGCAGTATTCCTGATTGAATACTCTCCCTTATCAGTATCAATAAATACTTAACCTTTTGAAGCTAAAATGTGCACCTGAAGTAAACAATGAAATATTTCTAATTCTCTCAGAAGGTTTAGACCCTGAAACTGTTTGCACAATACCGTGACTTAATTTCTGAGCGTTACCTTTGTCACCCCTGATATTTTGACCCTGTCCTTGCCAGAGAGCCGTGAAGCAACATCGGGCTTACAAATAAATACAATTAAAGTCTCACATTTTGCATAAGCACAGATAGAATCCCACACTGGACAGCACTATTTAGTACTATCTTCGATCTACTGAAGATTCTATTTTTACCACCAATGCAAAGCTATCCAGTGTTACTTTTCTTAATTAAGCTGGGCTGCTCTCACAATTCAAAAAGCTTCATTTTTTTTTCCTGCTTAAATTAAATTCCCTGTGCAATGCAGTGACCAAAACAAATAATCTATGACCTACAAACAAGACACTTGCATTCCCTGAAGAATTACGTTCTTGTTTCTCTAGGTTATACATCTTTGAACCTCTCTTTGCTATAACGACCTTCTGGTGCTCATTAGCATGCTGATTACCATTAACACAGCTATAATGCAGCAATTTTCTTGGTGTATGTCGAGGAGAAATGCTCATCTGAATGCAGTCAGGGGACAAAATTAACTGCATAAATCTACAGCGCAAACTGGATCTGGTCCAACTTTGCACGCGTCTTCTTTTCTCTCCTGGCTGTGACATCACCAACCAGATTCCCACTGATGGCTTAATAAGTATCTCAGGGTTTCATATTTAATTTCCTTTCATCTCTGGATATTACATTTCAACTTAATTTCAAGAGTGCCTGACCACCTTATTACCATGTCTCATAATATATATTTACCTTAATCTTTTAGCTATGTCCCTTAATGGCTCTTTTATGAGATTCATATCTACTTTACTTTTTATATCTTTTTTTCACATCCATATCTTGTTAAAAATATTGGCTAATAGAGTAGGACTTCAGTACACAAGCACATTGATACATTGATGGAACTCAGAACAAAATTGAGATATGTAAGCAATTTGTATTTTAGGAGGGAAGCGTAAATATTACTCTTTTGCGAGGTAGAATTATCTGAATAGTCATGAAAAGTAGTGAAGTTTTAATGGAGAGAACAAAAGAGGTGCGAGATCTGGGGTTTTTCCTTGCCACTGTCAGACATTCAGTGGTTCGTTGGCAACACTGGTCATTGAGCATTGCTAACTCTCCGCTTGCAGGTTACGAAGCTGACAGGAAAACTCATGTGACCCTCTGAAATTCTTTTCTGAATTGTTCTTTGAGGGTGATATTTTAAGTATTATAGCCATTGAACAAATGGCATGAAGAAGATTATGAAATTTGGTTTCCTTAATGGTTCTGTAACTGGAATGATAAGAAATGTGTCAGACTCAACATCACGATTAAAATAAAATAAGGTTTGACGTGATTACAAAACAAACCAGTGTGAGTAATCACTCTAAACAGGGGAGAGGAAGTTAGGCATTTTATAATCAAGAATGGGCTAAAATTCAAAATAATGTTCTTTAAGCACAATAAGCTATGGCAATTTTTATTTTTAAAACATGAAATAAATTCTACTATGTGCTTTTGACGCTTAAGAAAGCAGACTGAGAGCCATTCATTTGCTGCCTCGGGGTGATTAAACTCATGATGAGTAGCCTCCTGGTAGTTTCCTAGCACTTCCCAGCACGGAGGGAAGCAATGGAGGTGGGGCCAGGAGAAATAAACTAGCATGCCACTTCTCAGAGTACACTCCGATCCACTCTTTATGAGCAATATGAACAAAGTGCTGTGAATGCTCACAGAAGGGAAGATTAATTCTGACTCTTCCCTGTAGGAGCAGAGTTGAGGGACGTGACAGAGAGAATGTGGGGCAGTGTCGAGGGAAAAGGAAATATTTGAATTGAGTTTTGAAGATGGGGTAGAATTTCATTAGATTAAAAATGGGGGGGGGTAGAACAGAGCCCTCTCTTTTCACTGTGACTATTACAATCATAGCAGTAGAATTGCTGAATGTCCAAGTTGGAAAGGACTTTAATGATCCATTCTCTCCTGTTCACCCTTAATTTACAGGTGATGAGAAGCACTACTTCTCCCTGTTTGTGAGATAAGAGGATATAGGTCAGTAGGTTTGTAAATAATATCACTAATACAAAGAATGATAAGAAACTTTCTATTATTCCCAATTTGCATTTTATATGCAAATAAAAAACTATAAAATGATGAAGCAGAAAATAAACTTATATTTGTCATTACTCCCTCATAAAATTCTTGAAGTTATTATGTAAGAGCATTTACTTTCTGAAAGGTGCATCAGTGCAATTCAAGTTCTAATTCTCCATCCCTCATGCATTTAGACTCTCAAGGCATGGTTTCTTTAATAATAACAGGAACCTCAAAAGATAAATGTAGCTTCCCAGCATTCCTGACTGATTCCCAAGGAGAAACTCATCTTCTTCAGCAAAATAGCTCAACAAATTCCCACGGTTTATTGTACCCAATCCAGAACACTAGGTAAATTTCCTGCAACCAAGAGAGTGGTACAGATTTGCTGAGTGGCAGTGGAAATGGTTTGCCCCAAACTAAAACTCTGTGAATGGGTCTATGTCTGGATTTGTGACATTTTAAATGCGTATCTTTCTACCTATAATCACTCAATTATTCAGTCATTCATTCAACATCCAACATCCATCTGTTGGATTTCTGTCTACTCTATTCCAGTCACTCTGCTGAATGCTGGAGTCATAAGAACATACCACGAACAGTCCATATTGAGAGGCAGTGTAGTATTATAGAAAGACATAAGTCAGGATTGAAATGCCGGCTCTGATATTCAACAGCACGTCAGTCTGCCCTGTCTCCCATAACAAAAGCTATAGACCGGGTGCCTTAAACAACAGAAATTTACTTCCTCACGGTTCTGGAGGTGGGAAGTTTGGGATCAGAGGCTGGAGTGCTGGTGTGGTCGGGTTTTGGTGAGCAGACGACTGCCTTCTTACTGTGATCACACATGGAGGAGAGAGAGCAAGCTCTCTGGTGTCTCTTCTTACAAGGGCACTAATCCCATCAGGAGGACTGCACCCTTACGACCTCATCTAAACCAAATTACCTCCCAAAGGCCCCATCTTCAAATACCATCACACTGGGGGGTAGGGCTTCAAAATATGGATTTGGATGTTGGGGGAGGAAATGCTGTCCATAGCAAGCAGCTGTGCTACTTTGATAAAATTCTGTAACCTTTCTGAGAGTCTACTTGCTCCATTATATAGTAAAGATAATACTGCATGCATTTTAGCTTATTTGATAATAACAGAGGGTAGTATAAGTAAAAGCACCTATTACAGATGGTGCCTGATGAACAGTAGGGACCGAATAAGTATTAGCATCATTTCTCTTTTCTCCCTGCTCCTGTCCTGCTAAAAGCTCCCAAAGGTAGGAGTAGATTTAAAAATGGGGCAAAGAGAAATAAAATGGCAAGACACTATCACAATGCTCTCTGACTCATTCCATCTTAGCAATATGAAAAAAAGTGCTGTAGATGCTTGTAGAAGGGAGAAATAATTCTCTTTCTGCTCTCTGGAACTAGTGAGGGACACGAGAGGGAGATGAGAAGTACGTAGTGTCCAGGAGAGAGGAGAAATCTGGATTAGGTTTTGGATGGAGTAGAATCACCCTAGGGTAAAGAAGGTGGGAAAGACCTTCCAGCCTACGCTAAGACATGGGGCACGACCCAGCTCGGCGGCAGGGGTGGGGAAGGGGTGGGGGCTGGTGGGACAGGACCCGAGCATCTAAGGAATTGCCGCACACTGGGAGGTGGCTTGCTCTTTTCCTTCAAAAGATCCTCTATCGTTTCATCTTCTTGTCTTCATAGTGATATATGTCTACCCCATATATCACCGAGTACAAATTAGGAAGGCCGCAGCACCCTGGGTTTTGGAGTTGCAGATACGAATGGCTTCCCAGGGACTTCCAAACGTGAGGAGGCACTTGAAGCAAGTCTCAGCCTCCTGTGAGCCCCGACTGAGCCTCTGAGCAGCTGCTAGTTTATGTCCTTGAAAGGGTGTCTCGTTAAGGAAAATCCTTGCACATACAGTCCCGAATGCTGAAGGTTCCCTTTTCCAGACTGAAAAAAAAAAATCCTTTATTTCACAAATAAGGACCAAAGTAATAGAATCCCTTACATTAACACTCAGGGTATCAGATTTTTCTTCTTAAAATAAAATAAAATAGAACCCTTCCTCCTTTTCTTAAATTATAATGGGAGTGTATTTCACTTTAAAAACTACAAACTACAGATAAACAAAGGAGAACAAAATAAGCCAGGTGCGTTCCTACTACCTAAAGATGGTTAATGTTTAAATTCTAGGAGACAATATACTCTTTAACCTTTATTTTAGGCAGATAATATTTTTCTTTCCTAGCTAGCTTTTATTCTGTTTTTATCAGGTTTTATTGGAAATAAAGTGTTTCTCCAATATAATTGTAATGGTTTCTTAGCATGGTTACTTAGTTGAGCTATAATTTGATTGAACCAATTTCATATTCTTGTTCACTTAGCTTGCTTTTTAAGAAAAAATTCTGTGATATAGTCTTAGAGTTTTGAGTTTTGCGTAAGTTAATATTTTTTAAGATGAAGTTCTAGAAGTGGAATATTTCAACTTGCAGGTGTATACGTTTTAAAGGCAGTTGATAAGTGCTACAAATTGCTAACCACAAAGGATGTACCAATATAAAATTTTACCAAACTATTATGAGATTATCTATGTCCCTATATTTTTGCTAACACTGGACACTAGTATTTACTAATTGCCTACTTGACATCTTTTTTTTTTTAATGAATAAGGTTTAATAGTGAAGGATTACTGGAAATAGGGTGAAATAGGTAAAGGGGATGAAGAATACACTTACCATGATGAGCACTGACTAATGTACACAATTGCTGAATCATTAATTGTACACCTGAAATTAATATAACACTGTATGTTAACTATATTGGAATTAAAATTTAAAACTTAATAAAAAAATTTAAAAAATGAGAATGTAAAAATAGGGAGGGATTACTTGAGCTTTAGAAAAGGGAGAACTGAGGGAATGGAAGTCAAGAGAGAAAGGTTTTGAGCGTCCAAGGATGCATCTTGCCTAGTTTGTGTTTTTGCCTGGGGTTAGCCTTGAGTTGCAAGATGTGTGTTCTGCATTTAATCCAAGAGGTCATGATATACTTATTTAGAGTTCTCAAAAAACAAAACAAAACAAAACAAAACCCTCCAAACTTTGGAAACTTTCCCCATTGCTCTATTTCTCTGCAAATATACCCGTTCTTTCTCATCACGGTTGCTCTTCTATTGAAGCAATTAAGGGCAAGGACCAGTGCTCAGGCCCCGGCCTCTCGCCCTACAAGGGGTGTCCACACGTTCTGCAAAGACCGCTGTGAATGGGGCCACGGAGATGCCTCCTCTGCAGGCAGGGGTGCCCGCCGGAGTTTGAGATGTTAGTTTTTTATTTGTCTGATGACACAAAGAAACTGGAATTTTCCCGAGGTAGATTATGGATGACATGATCATGAAAATAAAACCAACAAAAGGGTACATTTTTAAAATACAATGTTTTCAGGAAGTGGTACCTGACTCGCACATAGTTTACTAAATCACAAACCTGGAGCTGAGTATAAAGAAAGGGCTCCTGCTGGAGGTTGCCCTGAGTTGTGAATAGTGGCTGCCGCGTGCTTAAGAGGACTGTGTATGGCCTCGTGCTGTGTGGGGACGGGACTGGTTACAGGGTAGTGTAAGGTAGTTAGAGGACTGGTTGGAGACAGAGACCTGAGTTAAAATTCACTTCCATCGCCCACCAGCTGTGGAACTTGGGCGCCTGGCTTCCTCTTCCTGTATCTCAGGATCTTATCTGTAAAGTAGGGATAATAAAAGCCTTCGCCAAGGGTGTGGGGGTCAAATGACATACCTGCATAGTACTTAGCAAACGTCTAGCTCATGATAAGTGGTCCATGAGTCGTGGATAGTTGTAGCCGACTGAGAGTCTGACAGCCTAACGCACGGGTTAACGCTGTGTGAAGTCAAGAGACTACATTCTATTAACTCTTCCTTTATGGTTTAAAAATGTCCACAAACAATAAAAACAAGAGAAGGAGGGGCACCTGGGTGGCTCAGTCGGCTGGGCATCTGCCTTCGGCTTGGGTCCTGATCCCGGGGTCCTGGGATCAGGCCCCGCTTCGGGCTCCTCGCTCGGTGGGGAGCCTGCTTCTCCCTCTGCCTGCTGCTGCCTCTGCTGGTTGCTCTCTCTCTCTCTCTCTCTCTGCCAAATAAATAAATAGATAACCTTAAAAAAAGAGAGAGGGCGCCTGGGTGGCTCAGTTGGTTAAGCGACTGCCTTCGGCTCGGGTCATGATCCTGGAGTCCCGGGATCGAGTCCCACATCGGGCTCCCTGCTCGGCGGGGAGTCTGTTTCTCCCTCTGACCCTCTTCCCTCTCGTGCTCTCTCTCTCTCATTCTCTCTCTCTCAAATAAATAAATAAAATCCTTTAAAAAAAAAAAAAAGAGAGAGAGAGGAGTAGATGCACACAAAATTGTTAAGTCCTCACATGGAAAAAAGATACAATGTAGGTCATTGTCCTGCTCAGTTTACTGAGATTTTTTTTTTCTTTCCCATTGCAACCAGAAAATTGATCTTGGCTGGGGCAGAACATACAAGCAATAAATATGTTTTTTGTTTTTTCAAAGGACAGGTCTCAGTTCCTACAGGCTCCTTGGATTGAGGTGAAAGATAGCTGATTTCTTTTTCCAGGGAACAGGTAAAGTGATATCAACCAAACAAATTTACAAATAGGCTTTATCTATTGGTATCTTGGGTAAGTGAAAATTCTGGCCAAATGACAAATCAGCTCCTAGAAAATGAATCCAGACAAATAGACTATTTAACAGGAGACTGGAGACAACTGATGAGCAATTCAATGATATTTATCTCTGGATTAATGAATCAAGGTTATTGATGGTGTTATAAATGGCTGGACACCAAAGTGTCTTGTTTATCCTTTTTATTCTCCCCCAGTGTCTAGCAGACTTCATATGTATGGGTGTTCAAGAGCTACTCATTTCTAATTAATCCAAATGCATTAGATTTCATTTTATTACCATGCCTTTAATGCAATATGCTAATACTTCAGTATAGAAAGAGTGGAATATTATGTACATACCAACCAGTTTAATGTTTAATTCCAGGAACAGGTAGTTGCTTTCATCAAGAATCTGTTCTCCAAAGAGGGTGAGCTAACCTTCTATCAGATGGGCCACACTCCGTAGAAAAACTACCCATATTCCAACCGATGCTTGAGGTGATGTTAATGAACATGGTGAATGTCAAGAATGGGTTGCTATTAATGAAATTAATGGCTTGTTGTTTACTATGTTTAATGTCAGAAATGGGCTTTCACTGTGAAGTTTGCAAAACATGTGAAATGGCTAAAATATTTACAGGCTATCGCTCCCCGGCTTTGTTCCTCCGGCGTGAACATGGATTAAGAACCCAGCCATGTCTGTAGCCAAGACCTTTCGGCACAGGCCATGATTCACCAAATGGGCCTGAGCTCAGGCGCTGGTTCCGGGCTGCTGCTCGCCTGATCCCACCCAGAAGGGGGACGGACACCTGCTGCAAGAACACGGTCACACCTCGTGATGGCCTGAAGGCACACTGGGGTCACAGAACAGACTCTACGGAGTACACTGAGGCTTACTTGCTAAGGAATGCTTCTTTAACAAATGTCTCCATGTGCAGAAGAACTGGGCTTGGAGTGGTCTTCCTCAATAGAGTTGTGTGTGCAGGAGGGGCAAGGGAGTCCTCAACCGCCTCCGATTTCTCCGGGGGCTACCGCTGCCCACCAAAAGCCTCTAAGAGCGACACATGACCATATTGCGTTAAGTAGAATTCACAGTGCTCTTGCTTGCTCTATATGGTGGTCTTCTATGACTTCCTCTGATTTTTAGAGGATATTTTACATTTCAGGAAGGTTTAGAGCAGATTATAGATATCATTCTACCATCCCCAATTAACATTGCTATTATATTTAATTTTTTACTTTCCTCTGAGTACACTGGGCCCAGCGACATTTTCTTATAATGGATGTGGAATATATTGCCTTCAATTTTCCCCAAAGGAAATGTTGGGAGAGGGGGAGAAATGGCTTCCTCTCTATGTACAAAGACTATGGTGCACAGATAGAACCTGTTACATGGACCAAAATCGGAGGAGGGCCAAGGAAGGGACAGAGAAAGGAGCATCGTATTGCTCATGGGAGGATCTGGAGGGGATAAGAGGTAAACTTTTCTCTAATAATAATAATTTTTTTATGGAGATGATGTACTTGGGGCTGAACATGTGTAAGGCAATGTGATAAACCTTCAGCACAGATTCTGATAGAGTTATTTAAAATCTCTATGAGGTGGTTATTACTATCATCCTCATTTGACAGAAGAGAAAGCAGTGAGATGTTAAGCAACCTGCCTCATAAGTCTGAGGGCGACAGAAATTACACCCAGGTCTGTCACATTCTAAAACTCGTAGCTCTGCTACTTAGCTGACCAAGAACACTCCTTCAGGCTCTCCAGACTTTTCTTTGTTATATGCATTCAAGGATAGAGATTTCTACTTACTTTGAGACAATTCTATACACTTTTACATGTACATTTTTATTTATTTTATATTCTTTCAGTAACTTAATTACTGAACCCTTGCTTCCACTGATATTTGCAAAGTTTCTGTGACCAGGAAAGGAAAGGAAGCAAGTTTTCCATTTTTTTTGTGGGGGAAGGGGAGACTCTCATTATAACACTTTAGCACAATTTTGAATATTTTAGATGAGCTCCTACTTGCTAAAATGTTAAGAGCAGATAGTGTAGATCATTTTACTATCTCTAAAATGCATGAAAGTATTTCCTTTTCTTCCCTTTTTTAAGGAAAATGGGGAAAAATAAAGGAAAATGGAAAGTTCATGCTTATGATAGAAATACAATTATCACCTGCTTTACGAAACTTCCCAGTGCACAACTTTGCTTTTTGAGAAACCTTCATTAGTACCTGTTTTCGCTAATCATGAGAAATCCAAAGAGGATTTTCGCTTTTACAAAAAAAGACAAAAGGGGGGATAAAAAGCGTTGAGTGTTTGTTTTTCAGTGAGCTGTTGTAGAGGTACTGCACACCCCGAACACCAAGGAGCTTCCCCCAGCATGTCAGCATCCAGCCACCAGACCCGTGAACTGTGTCTGCGAGCAGCTGCGCTTTCTCTCAATTTATTGTGTGCATCCACTAGCAAGATGTGTCCTAAGGTATCAGGAAAGCCTAAGAGAGGTTATTTATTTTTGGGGTCTGGGGATGCTCCAAAACTTTTCCATATCCTGGCCATTGCTTCTTTGCTTTACGACACTTTGGCTTACCAAAGGTTTCATAGGAACGGTCTGCTTTCAGAGAGTGGCGGAAACCTGTATTAGAAAACATGGACAAGTATAAAGAAAAAGAAGCAATAATAATACTATCACTCAGATAATGCCATTCTTAAATTTCTGGAGTATATATCTTTTAGATTGTTTTCTCCAATACATATATGTAGCAAAATAGAATCACATTGTACAACCTGTCTCTTATTAGCATTTTATAAACATCTTTCCATGTCACTAAATATCAATATGTGAAATACATAGTCTTCATTTAAGAATTACAGTTGGTTTCAACATTGTATCCCTCCCTCCCTCCACAGGAACTCTTAAAATCTTTTTAACTCTAACTGTACTGGGAGGATATTTATGACATTGTTAACCCAAGGGAGAATAAAAGTTGTTTATCAAAAGCATCTGTATTATTCTCCCCGTTTTGATAGGAACCGTAGTATTTTCAACAAAAATATTGACACAACTTAAAAATCAACTTCTCCTCGATCATCTTAGACAGCATAACCGAAGCCATTTGAAGATGCTGTTGTGTAAATTTTGTTACATTTTGTTCTGGGAATAGGGTCAATATGGTCGTAGATCGAAGTCTGGGCACTTTGGCAACAGTGAAATCAATGCTGTTCTGCATTTCCTTTATCAATATACTCTGAAGGATCACGCTTACACCCGACTCTGCATTCACATTGGTAAACATTTCTCCAAAAAGTGGATATTAACTCTTTGATATCTGATAGAAGTAACCAACAGCACATTCCTCCTTCAAAATGAGAGAATTATAAACTATCAACAAAAAATTTTTATTATTTTATTTCTTAGATCTCTATGATATTCTCCCTTCTTCCTTCTCTTTGTGAACCTGATGGTTATGATTGTTAATCTTAAGAAATCAATATGCAAATATATTACACTACAGTCTTCTAAATTACACTACTGATGATACTCAAATAAGACAAGTAATTTACAAGGAAAAAAAAAAAAAAACAGAAACTAATCCCAAATCAAACAGGAACACCAAAAAGAATTCAAGGTTTTTATCCACCAGCTTAAGAGGAAGGCGATGGCACTTAGTTGATCTTGCTTTTTGCTTGTGTTCAGTCTCTCAGGCCCTCCTCAATTTTGTGAACCAAGAGCCACGAGAGGGAAATAGGAAGTTGAAACATATTAATATGTCAAAGTGTGGCAGGGTGAGTCTCAGCATTCCCATGTGGATGTGTTTTGATTTCATGTCGATCTGCTTATTTTCTCTCTTACCTGGAGCTTCAGAGGCTAAACCTGAAAGTGCAGAGCAGATCCTGACTGAAATGCTAAATTACTCCTTCAGCAGCTAGGATTTAACAGAGTCTAGTACTCCAGCCTTTAAAGTAGCCATGGTGGAGGACAGTTTCTTTGTTTATCTGTTTGTTTTTAATTCTCAAACTATCACAGACTGATATGTTGGTAAAATACAAAATCATGTTCTTGGTCATCACGGCATATGCCAAGTTGTTATAAAAGTTTTTACACCTTGGGGTGCCTGGGCGGCTCAGTCGGTTAAATGGTCAGGCTCTTGGTTTTGGCTCAGGTCCTGATCTCATGGGTTGTGGGATCGAGACCCATGTCCGGGCTCCCTGCTCGGTAGGGAATCTGCTTCAAGATTCTCTCCTTCTCTCCCTCCCCCTGCTTGTGCTTCTGTGCGTGAGCACTCTCTCTCAAACAAACAAACAAACAAACAAATAAATAAATCCTTTTAAAAAAGTTTTTATACCCTTATTCTCAATTTCTGTACCTGTAACAAACAGAGTAGTACTGGTCTAGTGGACTAAACATTAGTGTGAAAGTTTAGAGACTAGTACTAATTTCTCCTTGGAGGCCAAAAAGCTCAAATGGCCCAGTTAGATTATCTAACTTTTCCAGGACTTTGTTTTTTTCAGGCTTTAAGTTTTTCAGGGTTGTTTTAGGATTATATGAGATGTTATTGCTATTTTTTTTCTTAGTTTCAGATGCTAAATGGTTTTGATTAAAAATGTTTCAAGCTCTGTATATAACCTGATGGGAGAATTTGTTACCAGCTCATTTGATAACTGGAGGCAAATGCCGCATATCTGTTTTCAACAATACCTGTGGAAGTTCATTTCTTAACTGAGCTGCCGAGAAGAACCATTAATAATAGGTAACATAAAACTAAGAATGCACACATAGGCACACACACACAACACCCATACACACACAAGTAGTACAACCATCATAAATGTGTATGACCTTGGAGAAGATTGTACTAAGAAACCTGAATGGACATGAGATTGAGTTTGTCTTCTTTTCAGTTCTTGTAGTTTTTTTTCAAAGGAAGGTGAATTTTTTCACACAGGAGAAGGCTTGAGGATCCCAATTATGCATAACTGTTGGTTTTCCTTATTCTGAGGCAAGGACCATTGGAAAAGATAGGTATGGCTTAAATGAAATGGGGTTAGTAGAGCTTGCAGTGGGACATGTTTCATTAAAATTGGGGAAAACTCGCAAGCATCCAAAAACCTTTTTAATCCACTTCTAAGACAAGATCATAAATCTGTGAAGCATTCTAAACATGCTACTCCTGGGGTGTTAGGCTTCTGTGTACCATCACATTTCCTCTTCCCAGTATTCATGGCACCCTATAAACAGGCACGAAGTTTGCCTTTGCTGAGTCAGAAGAAAAAAGGTGAGCAGACCCCATCCAAAGGCATCAGCAGCCAAACAGATGTGGTTAAGAATGATGTTTCTGATGTTACAGGCACCTGGCTACCGCCTCCCAGATTCAGGAAAACTGTACCCAGAGAGTTCCTCTGGAAATGAGTCAAGTGATCCATGATGGGAGAAGCTGATTTACTCATCTAAATTTAGGCAGGAGGCGATGAAACTACCCCACTCATCAAGGTTTATGCAGGCCATTATAATATTTCCATATTATCTCTCCCTTTATTAATTCATCCAGCAGTCTATTTGCTTTTCTGGCCCAACGTAGCCCATTGAGCAGACATCTTAATTGAGTCGTTCATAATGACGCCTAGATCTTTTTCGTAAAAGGTGCCAGCTAATTCAGAGCCCATCAGACCCATTAGTGTGGGGGGAACTTTAAACGGTCTTTTTCAACATGCATTACTTTGCAGAGAACTACTTGGGAGTGCCTCGGCCGTGCATAAACCAATCAATTTCTCTTTTACTTTCTTTGGGAATACCACAGAATGATCCAGTATTTCAGCAAGCCTTAAAAGTAAGGTTGTGATCTCACAGTTAAACCAATTGGCCACATTTCAATTCCTCTTTCTTTCAGGACTTCCATTTTCAAATTTGTTTGACTATGAAAACTAAGGTTTTTATTTCAAGCCAAAGTTATATTTGAAGTCTTTTTCCTTTTGTTTTAAATATATCTACCTGAAAAAAAGCCTCAGGAGGTTTCTATCAATCTCCAAAGAATGAAGGAAATCAGATGAAATCCCATGTAGAGGAGATACATTTTCATATTCAACCAGCATAACGGATTCCATGATGGAAACCACAACAAATCTGCATATATTTGAATCTAGCAAAGCTGTCTTTTTGTTTATAGTCTATAATTTGAAATTTATTGAAATGAATTGGAATTGCTTAAATTTTTTTTTTTTTTTTTTGTAATTCTCCATCAATAATCTTGAGAATTTAAGACGGAAGCAATCTTTAGGGTCCATCCTACCAAGAAATATGATTAAGTTTTTCTAAGGATATGGACATCTAAAATATTATAGAAGAGGGAGAATTATGTTCTGTGATATGATGATTCTTTTTGCTTTAACCTGTATCTTTACTAATATGAAGTGAAAATCAATAATAATATTTGGTTCCCTGGAATGTGGAATATTTAGATTAATTTTAAGTTGAACCTACTAACTAAGCCTATTATTTCAACCTTGACTTGAGAATACTTCAAAGCCACATAGAAAGTAATTCAAGATTTTTCAAAATCATAATGTGGTTATCATGGAGATACATTCTTACTCTATGTGAAGAAATGGAATTTGGCTGTGGCCCTGTTGACCATCACCCTTCTCACCTGCCCACCCCTATGTCTCAATGCTAGCTAGGTTTTGGGTTTTGCCTCATTTTCACAAAATTATATATAATAAAGAAACTAAACACTGACCGTGTGTGCTGTTGAATTAGTTAATTCTGAGTGACCTAGGGCTCAATATAATATGAATAGTGGTAGTAACAATAATATACATCACTATCCATAACAATATAAAACAGCAAATATACTTGTATTTTGACAGTAACTTTTCCAGGTGATAGATCAAGGTCAATAGAAATCAATTGATTCTTCATCAAAAATAATTTAGACTTGAAAGTGACAAAAGAAAGACACTAATATTACATGTGCCAATGACATATAATACCAGAAGTCCAAATGTATTTCACCAAATTCAGATACTGCTCTGTAATCACCAGGGAATTGTGATTGCTGAGGCTGATCAAGTGAGCAGTTGCTTATTGGCAGAAATTTCTCTTGCAAGATAGAGGCCAGACATCATGCTCAATTGGCTGTTTAATAAATGATTCTGGCGATAATGATATCAGTTTTACATGTTGTCACCATTTTTAAAGTCAACTTTGGCATGCAATTTGTCTACTCACATCTTTCTGATGTTATCAGTTACTTCAAGATCCCTGGATCCCCTCAAACTCCCTGGAGAATGATTGGCACTCACTGGCACCCTGTGTCATTGCAAAAGAACTAGCAACAGAGAAAAAGATATACAATGACCTTTCAGTGATTCAATTATTTAAGTAAATATCTATGCTGTAATTTATATATTGATGCATTGAGAACTCACAACATTATACGTAAAAAGGAAATATATTTTTCAGTGATATTTCTTGATATTTTTAACACTGATACAATTTCACCCAACTCAAAATTGTGGTATTAAGAGTAGATAGAGGGCGCCTGGGTGGCTCAGTCGGTTAAGCGGCTGCCTTCGGCTCAGGTCATGATCCCGGGGTCCTGGGATGGAGCCCCACATAAGGTTCCCTGCTCAGCGGGAAGCCTGCTTCTCCCTCTCCCACTCCCCCTGCTTGTGTTCCCTCTCTCACTGTCTCTCTCTCTGTCAAATAAATAAAATCTTTAAAAAAAAAAAAAAAAGAGTAGATAGAGAATTTTTTTTTTTTCTTTTCTGCTTTCTTTTCTTTGTATTGTATTTGTGGGAGATGTTGGATATTAACTGATCCAACTGCAATAATCGTTTTACAATATACATCGATCAAACCATCATGCTGTAAGCCTTAACATATACAGCGATGTATGTCAATTATTTCTCAATAAAACTGGGGGGAACATTTCTTCTTTTTCTTCTTTTTTTTTAAAAAAATTCCTTCCGATCACTTAGAAATCAATAATGACCTCATATCTCTTTTGAGCGTCTGACAGAAGCAGCATGTTTTCTGGAAAAGGAGCAGTCAAAGGGAATTTAATACTCAGATGATGAATGGGGGAAAACTGAAGAGCTGCTTGTTGTAATTACTTAGCAGCGCAAGAGATGCTGGACAATCAGAGCAGTGGAAAGAGTAGCCGTTACAGCAGATGCTGTGTGAAGAAGGGAAGCTACTTTCCTAAAGGAGTCTCAGAGTTTGGGTTGTAAAAACCAACGGAAACAGTCAACAAAAGAACTAAGGCCATTAATGCATAGTGTGGAAAGGCCTCTAGCCATACAGGAATGCAAACAATAGCATCATATTTGCAAAAGGACATCAGTTCTTTGAAATGTGTGTGTATGCTCCTAGAGGTGGTCTTCTTTTTTGAATCATAAAAAGATGGGCCCCAAGCCCAAAGCAACACATAGCCATAGTTTTGAATTGAGTCTGGGATTGATACTTTACCATCGTCTTTTGAAATCAACATGCTTGATGACTGAGTGCATAGAAACGATCACAAGAAATCTTGCAGTCTTGATCTTTGCTGATATTCAACCAACTTGATTCCTTTAACTATGTTATGTAGAGTAACATAAGAGCATTGAGATGACTTAAACAAAGTGCCCCCCAGACAGAACAAGATCATCATGACAAATTATTTATTGGAAAAAAGTGCTGGAAAGAGGAGGTGTATCTTAGACTTGGGGCCCCAGAGGTGATAAGCAGGTGGTTTATGAGACTGTGACATTTTTGTCATTTTATAAATACTCAAATAAAAATGTCTCAAGAACATTAAAAAAAAAAAAAAAGAACCTAAGAATCCTTCATTTCACTCATGACCACACATAGATATTCAACTCTTCTATAACAAACCAGAAATATTTTGTGTTTCATGTTCTTGGCAGTCAAGTCATTGGGGGCCAAAAAATTATTTTTTTAACATTTTGTTAATGACTTGCAAAAGTATGGGTTATTAATAAATTTTTATTGGGGGGGAAAAAAGGTATCAAAATGGAGAAACAGTCATGCCATAGAAAATGTCCGATGTCTGTGTGGGGTTAGGGATCTTCAGTCCACTGATCTTAATCATTATGTTTGGAATCTGAGTAGTCCCTGGAGTGTGCTGTCATTCACTCGGCTCAGCACAAACGTCTATGGAACAAACCACAGCAACATGTATTTCATATACAGAGAAAAAATAAAGTAGCTGGAATAAGCCAAAAAAAATCCAAATTTTGGAAAGGAAAAATGGGGAATGAGGAGAGTAAATATGATGTAGTGTCAAAGTACAAAAGATCAAGAATTAAAGGAATGTCATAAGGAAAAAAATATCTTCAAATTGGAAAGCGCACATTTTAATCTCTACAGTACAGTTAGGATGTCCTTATAGGGAAAGAAGGCAAAACTGATTGGTGTAATGGGTGTAATATTTCAATACTGTCCTGTGTGTGAGTGTGTGTGTGTGTATGCATGCACACATTTATCTAAATATTTTTAATCAACTTGATTGAGGAATAATTTACATATAAGAAAATGCACGTATGTTAAGTACAGAGTTCAATGAGTTTTGAAAATACAGACGTCTATGTCATTCCCACACAATCTAGATACAGAACATTTCTTTTTACCTTAGGACTCGTTCCCTCATTGCAGGCAACATCTGGAGCAAACTGCTTTGAGAGAAGGAGCAAGAAAGCATTAGCTCTTCAGATAGAGTTTGTAAGTTTTAACAGAAGCTACTGGTTGAGGAAGGAATTTTAGGCTCAAAATCTTGAGCATTGGAATATGAGAGCCAGAGTTTCGATTAGCCAAACAATAGACTTGGGAAGACTACTGGATGAGCTTTCTGTAAGCTCATCTCACTCTTGTTAAAAATTTCCTTGGGCTGTGGAGATGGCAGTGAGTCAGAAAAGCAAAGATTGAGCCTGTTTGGCCCCGTGTTGTGGAACTCTAGGGTTGTGGAAAGAGTGATGTGGTGTGTTTTCAGCACACAAGGTCAGTTTCTCAAATCTCTAGCAGTGCTGAGTGGAGGGAACCCAAATGCTTCTTGTGACTCCAAAAGAGGAAGCAAGTGCTGGAGAGAGGGCCTATGGGCTAGAAGAAGAAGAGGCAAGGTGCACTGGATGCTGATGGGAACTCAGCACCAGCAGTGGGTGCCCAAGCAAGGGTGATATCAGCTGAAAACGAGTCTCTCTCCTACCTTCTTTCTCTGCAGCCCAGTTATCATAGGAGTTCCCCAGAATGTAAATGGGGCCTGGGGAGAATGGAGTAGGGGAAATCCTGAAATGTCAGAAAACACCAATGGAACAGAGTTTGACGAAAATTAAGTACTCTGTTACCTGGTGGAATAAACCTCAAAGCAGAGATTAGATTGAGTTTTAGAAATAGAAAGTTACAGTCTCTTTTTATGCACATCTATATTCTGAGAAATTTGTGTCTACTACATAAGCAGAATAAATAAATCCAATACCATATTGGAAACTAAAAGTAGTAATGAATGGATATCGCTCAACAGTATTAAGTAACTGCATCCGTATGGCACTTGAGAGTTGGCAAGTGGTTTTATGTACTTAATCTCATTTGATCCACTCCATAGCCTGCAAGGTAAGCAAGCCAAAGACCCTTCCTCTACATGAAAATAGAGACAGCTATAAAATATCATCCCTGAATATTCACTGATTCAATTCATCCAAGAAATCAGTGAACTCCCTTACTTGTCACCTACTTGACATCCCATCTTCCCTGGAGTGCATTTCCAAGAAGCTGTGAGGGATATGGAACAGGGTCATAAAAGCATCATCGAGAGTAAGAATAACCCTGGGTATGACCAAAGAGTGACTGTGATCATAAACAGAAGGAGGTGTGGATGGAGAACAGTGAGTTCTTGAAAGCTTTTATGTTAGCCTTGCAGAAAGGAAAGAGAGCTCAAGTAGTGGCGTCCTAATCCCTGCTGGTGGTAATTAAGATAGTGTGGAGAAGGAGCAAAGGTTGACAGAAGTAATAGCCTTACTTATCTGACTCAGGAGCCTACAGAGGTGTCAGTGGCCCTGACTGGTGTGAGGAAGAGCCTGGGCAAGATAAGAAAAGAGTTTGGAGAAATGAAACTAGTTTTAGAGACCGATCCTTGCAAACAGGGGGCCATTCTTGAGCCGGGAAGTATAGCTGGATAAGGCCAGATGCAAATGCCTGGACAAGGTTCTTGTCGTCTGGGAGCAGGTGATTTCTAAGTCTGCCAGGTGGCTGCTGGATCCACTCAGCATCAGCTCAGCTCCTGCCTGGGATGAGAGATTCATCCATGTCGCTCAGGGAGTGGAACCAGAGTTCTCGTTCCAGTTGCAACTGGAGGGAAATGAAGGCAGAAATCCAGTCGGTGGTCTAGGCCAAAGGCGAGGAAATCAGGGACCGAATAACAGAGATGAGGTTGAGGGCAGCAGGACCCCTAAACTGCCACTGTGGGCTGAGACTGGCACTGACCTTCTGACCAGAGCAGGATGACCGTGGAACTCAAGGGACCCGCAGACGGAGGCCATTGACAATGCTGGTGGAAGGGTCTAGAGAAGACAGAGATTGAACATGATGGCACCAGTACAGCTCTGATTTGAGCTAGACTACCAAGGAAAGCCCAGTCTAACAGGATATACTAGTCATCCACTGATACGCTGCTGAGACATGAGAGCTAATCACAAAGCAACGCTTTGACCCGTAAGCTATTCATTAAAAAACAAAAATAATTTTAACCAGACAGCTAATGGGTTTTGAGAGTAATTTGTAATTTTAACAAAGTTAAGCATAGAAAACTTCTAGATAGACAGCAGGAAATGTACCATTTTCTAAGCTAGACTCAGGAATGACATAAATAGCAAAATCATTTTTGCTTATTTCTGTCATATATAGAAGAGAGTGATCTATTTGACTATTCATCTGACCAGCCTGGTCTCATGGAGAACTAGACAGGCGAGTCCCATGATTTTGATTTCTCCCCTAAGACCTTAGATCTTCCAATCAATTTTAATAGGGCACTAAGAGGAGCACCTGATTTTCTCTTTTCCTTCGTTTTCCTTCCCTTCCCTTTTCTTCTTCTCCTTCCCTTTTCTTTCTCATTACTTGAAGAGCTTTTATTCTCCGTGTGTGCAGAGCAAAAAAAAAAGAAAAGTATTAATTGCGGGGGGGCTGAGAGCAAGCTCTTACACACGTGTAACAGCCATAGCATCTATTAGTCACTATGGAGCTTTAGGAACACCCAATGCACCGGATGATGGGTCTTTGATTTTGCTTATTCCACTTTTAGAGAATTTTGAAGTGGCTTTTCTTTGTAAGCCTTTGTTCCCTCCCATGTAGCAAAGATAATAAAGATGATAAGAGAAGAATGAACACCTATGGGATGTGTACTGTGTGCTAGGTACCCTTTGAGGTGGTTTACAAGGATTAACTTATTCTGTCTTTACAGCAAGCCTGGAAGACAGGCACCCTTATTATCCCCATTTTCCTGGAATCTAGAGAAACATATTTCCATAGAATTTTAGATTTGAAAGACAAACATGTTAATAAACATGTAGCTCTGTTTTCCAACCAACTCACATGCCACACCAGCGGCTCACACGAGTAAGACACGGAAGCCCAGCTCAGTTAAGTCAGCCGCCCATGGGCATATTGCTGTTATATGACAGACCTGGGATAAACGTACGTTATTTCATGTTCATTTCTTTTTCAACTACACCACACCTTTTCTTAACTATAATATAAAAAAGAAAAGTGGTACCCTTAAAAAATACAAATACATTTTAAAAATGAGGTCTGTTACGACCACCAGGATTAAATAGTCATCTGTGGAAGCCGCAATATATGCTTGTGTATGTAGGTGTGTGTGTGTATATGTATGTACGCATGTCCGTATGTATGTATGTATATGCCTTTCACAAAACATCAGCAAAGAAAATAAAAGAATATAGAGATCCCAAATCCTTGCAAGCTTGCCAGACTTCCTGATGACCAAGTTTGTGTCAATGGTTTGGAGCCACTTTGATCTCAGCTTCTACAGAAGACCCGAAGAAGGTACCTATTAAAATTTCATAGGTCATAATTAATGATCCCACTCATAAAATTGCTTCTAATAACTCTGGCTCGAGATAGACAGTTTACCTGCAGGGAGAATTTTCTTTGCAGCAACACACGGAAGATCATAAATTGGCCTGGCTCAGTAATTTAGTGGGTCTTGGAGAGCTAAAACCTCCCTCTTTCTAAATCGATGATTTCAAACTAAGTTTGCTGCCACCAGAAGTTGAGAGCTTGTTATATACCTGCTTTCTAAACCTACTACCGTGGCCTGAGGTCTTGAAAATTCAAGGATACTTTTGATTTCCATCTCCTGTTGCTGTTTTACCCCATCCACGCCCTTGTGTCTGTGCTCACGCTTCCACAGCTGTGGGGTACACACCTGAGTGTGAGAGAAATCTGCTTTTTTGATGCCTCTGCTGCAAGCAGCACAGGGTGAGGAACAAGGAGCAACTGCAGCCTTTTTGGACCGAGAGGCCTTCCTTCCACCCACTGTGTCTTCCTCCTGTAGTTCTCCAGCTCTTACTTTCCTCTACTTCCACTATCCCACCTCACAAAGTCCCCACCCTTCCCCAACAACAGTTCCTGAATTGCCAGTGTACAGTTGAGCCAAGAAAGGCATTTCATCACCACGCTGGCTTCCTCCCACCTCTCAGAGTGTTCTTTGGTCTCTCTTCTACCATCAGAGAAAACGATATACATGGATAATGTGTTGGTTTGACTATGCTTTTCGAACACCTAGCAACTTTAATGGAATGCATAAAGGGAATTCTATTAGGGACAAAAAAAGTCACATTTTAAATAAAAAAATAAGGCCCACTGGCCCATTTGACATTTCTGATTATCTGCACCGATTTTCTTCCATTAGGGATTGTTTACTGAACCTAACGTTTTATCTGAAATAGTTTTCCATCCTTCATAGATTTTTTTGATGGCAATGCATTAAAAGTCATTAGTTGGCAAACAAAAAAAAAAAGAAAGAAAGAACTCATTAAATTTTCTTTGAATAATAGACCCACTGACATACCATAACAAAAATGTTGACTTGGTTTCCCAAACCTCATGGAAATAGGCTAAGGGGGAGAGAGGGAAGGATATTAAATATGAAAGTGAAGATATAATTTACACTTGGTTATTAACTTAACCAATGTTGTCAATAGTGTATTTTTTGCTTTGCCTTGGGGCTAGATGGAAATGGTAAAATTATCTCCAATCCAATCAGCTGGCACCTGCCACTCATGGTGTGAATAATGCCATGCTTAAAACTTGAAAGGACAACCCATCTTGTGTAGACTTTGAGCCATCACCACTTGGAAATTACATCTCAAGAAACCAGAATCAAATATGACACATCGACCTAAAGTGGGAAAGGGTCAATAGCCCATTAGTGGTTCCCTAGAGAATTTGTGTTGTAAGTGACCTTCTGTTTCGGCTGCCACTCTCACCCAACTGCATCAGAGCTGCTTGGGGAAGACACAAACTAATCACTTGCATATACTAAATTTGCTGCAGGCCATTGTGTGATAAATTGTCCAATTTCACTAGGCAAGGTAGCTTGTAAAAAGAAAGAAAATCCGGTCTCATGCTGTATAAAGTCATTGCATGGTCGAGTCTTCAGCTGTAATGCAGGACTAAACCTATCTATGTTTGCTGGCAACCTCTCCAACATGCTGGGGGTGTGGTTCGTGGAAGGTGTGACTGTTATGGTCATTTCTCCATACGATTTAGAAAACAGCTGCCAGATGAGTCTCCTTAGCCAGGAGGACTTGAATTTTTTTTTTAAATTGATATGTTATCTCATTGATAACTTTTATAATTTTATTTTTTGAAGAAACTGAAGCATGGAATATGCACCTTAAGACTAAGGTCAATTTGGAATTCACCATATGACTAGTCCACCTGACAACTTCAGAAACATCTTTCATTACTGGCTTTTAAAATATGAATAGTAATTTGGGTATTAGAAATGATGATATAATAAATTCTACTGCCTGACCTAAAGATTAAGTAGCCAAGGCAAATTCTAGTGGTTTTTCGGCTTACAAAGGCAGACAGTTCAAAAGCATATTTCAGTTTAATTGTGGTTGTTAATTTTGCCCCAGTGTTTCTAGGCAGTACTGTTAGGGATATCAACTTTTTCTGTTGACCAACTCTGAATAGATGGTGAGTGGGTTGTTCAGTGGGATTAGAAAAATGGAATGATCATACCTCTTATCATTCCTGTTTGGTCTTGGCCCTTGTTTGCTGCACTATTCCATCAGATGTTAGTCCCTTTCATTTCTGGAGTACGTCCGCCAGTCTTTGCCAAAGGGTATGCCCTCCACCCCCCTCCACCCCCAACCAGTGATAGAGCACCTACACGGGTGCTACCCCGAAAAGGGATGTTAAGTTGATTGGGAAACTGGGTTCAATACAGTGAAATGGGTCCTTCCTACAGGTGTTCTCAGAGCTTTGATCTACTAACGCGCATTGCAGCTAACCAAGAGGGAGAGAGAGTATGCAGCATTTATCAAAATTCTTTGTCCAAATATTTCTTTTGATCTGGGAGGAGTCTGGGAGAGCAGTGTTTCCATGGAGCATACTTTGCCAAATCTTTAATTTGCTCAGTTTCAAACACATGCTGTCCTGAGAAATATCTGCAATGCCTCGCTCAGTGAACCTACTATAAAAACATAAATATCATTTGTATGGCAGCAATACACAGAAGCAACACTTCAGGGGGAGCTGCCTCCAGGGAGTCGTTTTGGAAACATCCCCACCAAGTGTACAGAAATTCAAGGGAGGGAAAAGGCATTACTACCCCCCCTTCCCTCCCACAGATTGCCTGGTCAGCTTTCAGGGGTGACAAGATTTTAAGAGCTGCTCCCACCACTGTGAAAGTTGGGGGAGAGCATGACAGTCTTGGGATTTTCCTTCTTTTTGTAACAAAGCAGCTCCTGGGAATTGTGAGCGGGCGTGGAGGGGAAACTCGGGGGAGGGGGAAACAATATGATGGGGGCGGTGTGGGGGGGATCCTGCTGAGATGGCTCTTCACCCTGCAGGAGAGAGCATGGGGAGCCCCCAGAAAGACCTCTTCTCTCTGGGGAATGCTTAACAAGACCTCCTCTTGCTCTAGGACCAGACAGATCTGTGACCAATCAGAATGCTCATGAATGTGGTTGATCTGGGTATAGACAAAAATGCACATGAACTGCAGTTCCTCATGATTTTTAGGCTAACATGAATAACTTCAAAAGCTACATAATCAAAAATGTTCAGTAGAGCAATAAAACCTGCTTTGTTATTTACTTATCCATCCATTATTTTACTTATTTTTTTGAACTTTTCACATTATCAGCCATATTATAATCCTTGGTCTCTTTTTTTGTCCATGTTTTCTGTTTCTCACCTTCCCTTTATCTCCCTGCCCCTGCTTCTAGCCCTCAGCACACCACATTGATGGACTTGTAACAAAAGTCCCTAATATCTTCACATTAACAAGAATACAAATAAATTCCCAACTAAAAAAAAAGTACAAAATTTTAAAGTGCTAACTGATTCAGAGAGGAAGAGAGAAATTCATTGATGCATTTTCTGCTTCTTTAGGAAATAAAGACCCTATATTCTAGGGCTCAGGTGCACTTATGGAGATAAATTTTTCAAAGGTCAGTTTTCTGAAAATCAAGCTGATACATATTCATAACCAAAACCATAGATAAAACCGTGTCTGCAAATATACATTTCTTTCCTAATTAAGTAAAATCACATTTCAAAACATGAACCTATCAATGGGCAAGTAATTCTAAAAAGCTGTGTTTATTTGTGTTTAAGCAGAAATGTCTGTATTTCTGAATTTCATAACTAAATCATAGTGTTGTTTTATTTTTGCTTGGTAGTTGAATATAATTCTCTTTTCTCCAAAATTTTTTTGTTTGCTATTCAAGACAGCGATGGATAAGTCCTTCAGTTGCAAAGAGCCTTAAGACAATGGGGGTAGGAACGAGTTTTCTGTTTTACAGGTCAAGGAATAGAACTTTTATATCTTCTTTGCCCCAAATTCGGGATTCTGTCTATCAATATATACTGCCACTTCCAAATATACAAAATGCTTCGTCATTTCTCACCAAATATGAGAACTGCCAAAGAAATGCCTAGCTTTTAAAATTCCATAGCAGAATTAAATAAGCTCAAGCCTAAGCAGAAAATAAGAATAAGAAAGCTAGAAGAAGAAAAATGAACATAGCTTAGTTTGTTTCTGCTGACAAGCCTATTTCTAATCTTCCCTTTAGGCTAGAGTCTTCCTACAAAGCTCTATGCTTCCAGCCACGCACTGGAATCCCAGCTTTGATCTCTGGACTGTGCCGGAGCTGAGCACATCTGTCCAGTCTGACCAGTGGGGAAAATAGCGGCTCTCCTCTTTTCTGACCTCCTGAGGTGCCCACAGGCTGTCATGACGAATGCTCAGCAAGCCAAAGCCTCTCGTCCACACCATCATTCCACAGCAAAGTCAATAAAGCCAAGTAGTGAGGACACTTGCCCAAGGCTGCAGAATCAAAATTAGCCTGGGGTGCTAGATAATGGTGGTGTTCAGGTCTCTTCCACGCCATTGTCTCTCAAAACTGCAAGCAGGACGAACCATGCTGATTTTATGAAGACAGTTTCAGCTGTCTCTATTCAAAATAACTCACCAAGTATTCTTAAATGTCTTATGGAGACATCAGACTCAACCTGCTTAGGTTATGAAAAAGTGCCTCTTGTCTCATAGCAATGGCAAGTGTGCCCAAGCCTTAAGAGAAAGACCAGCCCGGTGGCAAAGTTACAATGGATGGAGGAGTTGCTAAGGGTCGCAAAGGTCTTAGGAAGGTGGAACTATGTTTTGGCAACAACAGTTCATTTCAACTTCCTTAAGCAGTATGGATTTTGACATCCAAGTCTTTCTGATAAAACCATCTTAAATTTCAGAGACTACTAAGCAAATTCCAAAAGCCTGCATTAAGCTTGAGAAATCAGTTTAAAGGAAAGAAACTAGTCAAAACTAAAGAACTCTTTCTAAAGAATGAACTTTTTAGGTAAAATCCAAATATTCACTAAGTTGGCCATTTTATATAATGTCTATTTGGTGGCATCCTGCTAATGCTTCTCTGTCCAGAGCTCCTTAACATGAAAACAAGCAAGATTTTATTAGACCCAATATAAAAGTAGTTTCTATTGCCTTTTCACTTGGATGATTTTACTATTATCATTATTATTATGAGATGGTAACTTATTTTAACACAATTGCTTCCTACCATCCAGTGAGCAAGCCTTTGGAGTCATGATCCTTTGGAGCAGACCAGCAAGGTGAGACCTGATGAGATCAGATGATTGATCCTCCGAATCAAAATTGAGTCCTTGGCCGGGCTGGGGTAAACCACAGGTCCTTACTCACATGAAGTATTTATACTTTTTAAAGATTTTAAATAAAATTTTTCTTGCTTCTCTCCACAATATTCATTAGTTCTAATCATATTATGGTCCCAATGTAGCTATTTTAAAGTGAAATTAAAAGGCAGCCTAGCTTTGGAGGGTAAGAGTTATTGAAAGAGGTGTCTGGAGAGCCATTTAAAATTTTCAAGTAAAAAAAAAAAAAAGAGTGTATGTGTGAGAGCTGTTCTTTTCCTGTTAAAAATTAAGAAATCAAATATAGAAATAGTCTAATTTACATTAATGATCTGCAATCCATGAAACAATTTTTAACCATTTTAAAGTGAAAGGCTCGTGATTATGTGGGTGAGTGGATGGCGATAATAACCATAAATCTTTGAAAGCCGTGGATGTGCTAGGTAATAGTATATAAAAATGAGGTTGGCTAGGCTCCTGGCCTGAGAACTTCCATAAGGAAGGCCTGAGCAATCATTCTGAGCCTTTAAGAGGGTGGAACTTACTATTTCTACTTGTCTTTATCTTTGAGGGGCTGGTCTTTTCCTTCCTTCCATCCCCCAAGCCCCGGTGCACATTAGGTAGGATATAGTTAGGTCCCCGGATGAGAACTGGCTCTCTCAACCTCCCTCCCAGGGCGGGTGGGGCCAAAGGCAGTTCAGGCCACGGGAATGCTGGGTGTGTATGACAAAACCCGCGGGCGCTGCTGCTAACCTGGGTGCACTCCAAGGGAGAATTCGCCCTTTGTGTTGCGGAGGCCCAGGAGGTCCTTTCTCCAGGGCTGCACCACAAAAGTATGGTGTTGCATTCCTTCCTGCTAGGGCCCGTCTCTTGTAGAGACACAAACAGTATTGCTCCTGGGGGCATAGGGACTGCGAAGGGAAGGTGGAGGAACGGAAGATGGTGGGGGAGGAATGGAAGAGTCACCAGTGGGCCGAACAAGCCCCAGATAATCTCCAGAGGGAAGACCGGGGCCACCAAATGATTCTGCTAAGCAGAAGCAGAGGCGGTCACGAGATGGGCAAATTGCCCAGCAAAAAAAATGCTTTGATTTACAGACCTGATTGAAACATGGAGTCTACTTGCCCTGTTCCCCAGTTCCAGATCCCACATCATCACTGGCCAAGAACACCTCACGGCAAACCACGTGTAAAGCATAGTCAGAAGCCAACTGATTTTAAACGTACTCAATGATATGTTCAAATATGCCATGACCAAGCTTTCAAGGAATGCCCCTTCCATCGCCGGGCTGAGAACTTGCGAGTGCAACGGAAAGTATGTGGGCCTGTGCTACAATAAATAGTATGGCTCTTAACAATCTTAATAGTTCATCTACAACCCCAAGTCTCTTAAGATCAATAGTTAATGGTCACTATGGGTGAATGCCATATTTTAAGGGATGTCTGTGGCATGGATTGGGTTTTGCATGATGGCTCGATATTATAGAAAGAATTCCAACTTTCAAGCTTATTTTTTAAAGATAAGAATGGATTTTTTTAAAAGTCTGCAGAGGATTGGCTCTAGCAAGGCCATTATGGTTATACATATGAGAGAAGGGGGCATGGCATGCACTCAGAGAGTTTTAGAGGAAATTAGAATGCGACAAATGATCCCCTTTCTTGAACCCTGAAAAATTCCACTTTGATGTAGCACTGGTGGAATTGTTAATAGAAACTTCTTTGCACGTTGTGTATGAACAGCACAGCCTGGCCTGTATCAGCTTTATGCTCCAATAAACAAGACAATAATGACAAATTATCAAAGCAGGCCTCAGATGTGACCCTCAATTGGGGGAGCAGCAATTTAATGAAGACAAAAGCTAGGTGAAAGCTGCTAATATCATTTACTGATAAACAGATTTTCTCGAGAGGCTCCTAGCTGAATCCCCTAAGGACCCATAAACCTGCATAATTCCATTTAAAATATTGTGCAATTCACTAAATTAGTCTTTGAACATCCTTACTATCCAATTACGAAGCCCCAGCATGGACAGAATAATGAAATTTTTCAAACTGTGGAATGCATGTGGTCTTAACAAACTTATGACAAACACCAAAATTAGCTTTCAATTTTGAGGCCAATGTAGCTCCCTTTAATACCTCAAGTCAGAGTGGCAACAATAAAACACTATTGCAGGGCTAAGCAGAACAGAAGAAAAATAAATCTTGACTTACTCAGAATTCTGAACACGGTCTACCTTCAGGAAAAAAAAAATCATAAGAAGTTGAATGATGTTTTGCATTTGCAAGCTATTTGGTCGCTTAAAATCTAGTAAAAGCTTTACTGAATAAAGGGTACAAAATACCTCCTGGACAGTTCTATCTTCCAGGCAGGCAGAAAAGGCGAGAGTTTGAGGAAGTGAAATTTATTTCTGTTCAAGCATTGCAAGCTGCATTATTAAAGTCATTTGTCATGGTTTGAATATTTCTGCCTGATTCACCATTAAATTGGCCTTCTAATTACCAACTTTGTCATGAAAAGTGGTCTGGCTGTTTCATTCACCAGAAAACTTCAATTCTTTAATCATCACTTGCTTCATGTATATAAAAAGGAAGAAAAAAAGAAAACAACAAACCATATATTTTTATCCTTAAGTCTTAAAATAAATGGTGTCAGCACAATTATGTTTAAATTATCACATAGCTTATACATTTTTAAGATGTTGATAAGTATTTAGAAAGTGAGTTATCATTTCATCTTTGAAAAGAAACTTGTCAACATGCACCTATGATCTGGTTGCATGACTCCGTGTTCCTGTTGACCACATAACCTCCCGTCATGGCTTCGGGAAAACAGGTACCAGCTGTAAATCATAATGGGACAGGTGAGATATTTCACCTTCTTCTATCCTCTACCTTCTTGGCTTCTTGGTTACTCTACTTAACTCTGTCCATAGAAAAAGACCTGGACTCCAAGGCTTCCCCAAGCAGCCTAGTGAGGTCTTCGACCAGTTTTTTATGCTTGCTTGTTCATTCTTCCAGGTCAAAAGGAAAGGGAATTGTGGCTGACAGTCACATAGGTATCTTCCCTTCTATATTCATTTCTGTTGGCTAGGGGAATGGCGCACTATGCACTCATAATTTAAACTATGCAGTATAGCATCCTCCAGTATTTGGGGGAACGAAGACCTAACTTACATTATTAAGACAACTCCGACAAAGGCTTAGTAAGGCAACCGTATTTGGAAAATATCCATATAACAAAATGTAAACAGAAAAAATGTTTTGATCTGAAGCACACCAAATTGTGAGGTTTTGTGTCCTTCATGGATGAGGAAACTAAGGCATAGAGGGATTGTGTAAATATCCCCAAAGTCACACAGCTAGTCCGAGCACTGGACTTTCTGAAGCCCATGAATATAACCATCCCCCGCGTGCAGGGATGGCACTTAGCACAATGCCCAGGGTAGGGCAATCTCTGACCTAGTTAATTTTTCTGTTTGGCCCATCTTTAAAAACATGTATACACTTTAGACATTTTCCTTTTTTAGGCTTCAAATAAAGGGATCCACATGTTAACTGTAAAGACAACTGACAGTAAATTGAAGAATTTGAAGATTACATCATTGGGGTTCATGTGCTAGCATCTCATGATCACCCTTACAGATGCCTTTTATTATGAAAGTAATCTTTGGTAAGCATTTTCTATTGACCTATATGAGTAGCAAAAATGGGTAAAACATCGCAGTGAAATTTATGAGTGTTGGAACCTTATTTTTATATATTCTTCTTTTGTTTAATTACTAACTTTACTTGGAGGAAAGCTGCATCTGCTAATGAGAGGTTTACTCATAATTATTTCATAGCTTCAAGATAATCATGTGTATTTTCTGATCTATTTTTCAGATTGTATATAAATTAAGCCACTGTTTGCATCATGGTTTTTGACATTGAATCAAAATGGAGAAATTTGGTTAAAAGTCTTGAAATGTCATAAAATGTGAAATTAGATATCCACCTTTTAGAAATAGCTAGGACACCTTCGAGAATAAAAGGAGTGCTATTAATAATTATGCCAAAACAATTGGGCTAAACCAAGAGCATTCCAAACAAACCAGGACTTTTTTTTTTCACTCTAGCATTTGAGTGTTTATATTCTGGATCTCTTCTCTTGATTCATTTCTTACTTTTTCTGGATTATAATTTCCAGTAGGTTCCTAAAAATGGCTGATGGTAGGTAAAATTTTGGGAGTCCTGGTGTGTCTAAATATATATTTATTCTACTCTCGGACCCATTTAAGAATGTTCATAATATAAAATTTGGGGTTTAAAGTCATTTGACATAGAGTTTTGAAAGCAATTTTTTTCATTTCTTCTAGTTTCCAATGTTGCTTCTGAGAAATCTGATGCCATTCTGATTCTGTGTTCTTTATATGTGATCTATTGCTTTGTCTTTTGTCTTTTTCTTAATCTATTTCTCCTTGTTTTTTTCCTTTCCTTCTTTCTTTCTTGAATTTAAGACATAAGATTTTGTGTTTGTCCTGAATGTTGTGAAAATTCATGCTGATATACCTTTGTTTATTTTGTTGTTGTCGTTGTTTTGTTTTGTTTCTTTCATTTGTTGGGCTGGGTACTTAACAATATTCTTATAACCTGAGGACAAATGCCCTCAGTTCTGAATGCTTTTCTTGTGTTATTTTTTAGATAATTTCCTCTCCTCCATTCCCTCTATTCTCTCTAGACCTTTTATTAATAAAACATTATATCTTCTCAATTGGCTACTTTCTTTTTTATTCTACCACTTTCCATTTCTTTGTCTTTTTGACATATATTCTGGGAAATTTTCTTGTGTTTATCAGCCTTTCTATTACATTTTTATTTTGGCTTTCCTAGTCTTCATTTATAAGAGCTCTTTCTTGTTCTCTGTTCTTTTTCAAAGCATTCAGTTCTTGTTTTATGAACACAATATCTTTTCTTGACTCTCCCAGGATATTATTATTTTTTAAAATTTCTTCTGTACTCTGCATTGTCTGCTCTGGATTCCTTTGTTTGTATGATTATTTTTATCCTCTTTTTCATATTGGAGGCTTTACTCAAATGCCTGATGATACCCTATTGTCTGTCAATGTTTATGAATGAAGCATTAAAGGCAAATCAGAGGCTCCCTATGTGTGGATGGGACTTTTCCACTGATGGATTTTGCTGTGGACTCATCAGGAAGCAAGGTGACCTTTTTATCAAAAGCTCTCTTTAAAGTTAGTTCAGTTTCCCCAAAGAAGAGTCCTTCCGTTTTTCTTTTTGCTGATTGGTGGTAAAGACTCTCCAAACCTGCTTCTCTCAATCAAATCACTGTTTTCAGCCCTACACCTTGAGCCTGACCCCTTGTGTACCCATTGTACTTGAATTCTGGAGACTTTCCACTCATTTTCTCTCAGAAAATAAAACTCTAGTCTTCTTGGGAAATTCAACGACTGTATACACAGACCTTTAGCCCAATCATATCTTTTTGGCTTTGCACCCATCTGATATCTGATGTCTCCAAGGGCAGAACCTCTCAGGGGCTCACCTGTGTTGTGACTCCAGCTCTGCTGGCATTAATGTTCTGACTTCCTCTAGTCTGTTAGTCCTGTTATCACCCCTCCCTTTGCTTTAAAAAATCTGATGAAGACTCGTTTCACATTTTTACAATTCCAGTCTCAGTGGAACCCACATATGCCCTAAGCGTCATCTCCTGGTCAGATTACTAAATTCAACTGGTAATGAGATGGATATCTGGTGATGCCCCAGTTTCCACAATTGTTTTGGATGCTACTGAAAATCTCAAATCAGGCAAAAATCCAGATCAGAGATCTGAAGCCAGAGAACACTTCTGGCTTCACAAGATCCCCGCTGAAGTATCAAAGCAGGCAGCCTCCAGCAAGTTGGGGGTTGCTGATCTTGAATCAGAGAAGGAATTGGAAAAGAGGTGGTGAGTTTGCGGAGAAAAAAAAAATAAGTAAAACAGAGACCTGCAGTGTTAGCCGTTGACATTTTTAAAAAAATTTAAATGATGAGCTTGTGGCTTTAATACCATTGCTCTATCCAACCCTCTGAATCTTTTTATCATACCTCAAGAATTGTTCATTCATCTTTCAGAAATACATTAGAGCAGAAGAGTTTTCCCATAGGCAAAAGCATTATACATATTTGCAAATGTCTTACATAATGATGCGAATACTATGCACAGGGATGTTTTGATGAAAGGTAGAAACAATGTAGCAATTTCCAGTCTGTTTCATTAGCTATCACACTCCTAAGTAAAGGGAGTTTTCTTTGTTGTTTATGCTTTTTCACACGTTAAAAAGACTGGTATTTAGAATTCATGGTACTGGGTGTAAAGAGGAAAGCCGATTATTATTTGATGGAAAATGTTTGTTTCTTAATACAGATGTGTCATGTCACACTCTTGTTTCTGGTCATTAGTTCTAATAACTTTATTTAAAATACATGTTTATTCAGGAAATAAAACCAATTTTTATTGGTATTCAAAAGTATTTTCAGTATATCACAGAGAGAAAATAAACCTGCAAATCCCAGCTGCTGGGATAAAACTGTCTTTTTATTTAGCTTGTTATGGTCAACTCAGCTTTAAAATTTTATTTTTTGCTGTAGACACTTAAACAGGATGACTTATATTAGGAGTTAGTTGTCAATGTAAAAAAAAAAAAAATCCCAGCAGTTTAGTGCCTGCTTTGCATCGACATAAGAATTCCCCTTTCATTATACCCCAGCTCCTGGCAGCTTATTATGGCCATTGCTTAATTTGTGCTCTGTTTTTACAAATGACACTTGTACAGGCCTCTTGGGGCTGCTGAGAGAAGCCAGGCCCCTCTCTTTCCCTTGTGTCAATTCTTTTGTGAACCTTTATAATTAGCCACTTAACAAATGGAGGGAAATGAACCTTCAGCTGCAAAGTATATCCTGATGTTAAGTCAACCATGTGACAGGCAAAACCGATACATGAAAATCTCCTTAACTCAATTGTTGAGTTGCCTCAAGGGTTAAGAGGCATTCTACACATAATAGCCTAAAAGAGAAGCCTCAGAAGTGGTGTTTTTGATGGTTCACTATCCAAATGCCTGTTAGCCTTTTCAAGAAACAGCACATATTAGAAAAAGCACGTATTTCAAAGCACGGTGGCTACTTTTTTCCCCCCAAATCTTTTACTTTACAGGAAAAAAATGTCAAAAGTCTGACTTTGAAAGTAACAAGATCCCCAGGCTTCAAATTTACAGATTAAATGCAAAGAAAAAAGGGAGGTGGGGGGAGCTTACATCTTTTGGGCTAAAGTATTTAAGTGCAGAAGATGACACCACATATATTAAGGTATTAATGAATTTGTTTTCAGAATCTATAATAGGGACCCTAAGAGAAGGGTGCTATCATTATGAACTCTTTCCTTTTTATTACTAATTAGACTTCTAAATGTGAGTGTAAATGTACCTCAGAGAGTATGTATTAAAAGTTGCATATGCATAAGAGATCATTTCAAATTCATCTTCCAACAAAAACTTCAACTTTGATATTTTCTCATGTTCCCATTTATGCTACATTAACATAGTCTTTTGAATTTAATTTCTAAATTCCATCGTGATCATTCTATCAAGGTATTTACTTTGGGAACTGATAGCCTAATCCCAGTTCAAGAGGCAAGAGTCAAGTATTACCAATTTAATGGACCTTATTATTATCAGTGATTCTTTTTTGAGATAAACGTATACTGCCTCTGATGTCTACAGTGACATTTATCTGGTTTGGAGGCATATCCAAATCAAAAATATATATGATACCTTTTACCCAGGGCTGGGGAGACATAAATAGAGTTTATATTCAATGGGGGGGCTTCGAATATTATGATATTAGAAGATAAAAAATTTTCAGATACTATAATATATTGATACCAGCATGCTTTATATCTTGAGAGTAATAAAATGGAAATAGTAATATTTCTGTAGGGTCAGTGAGATAAAAGGTTTCACTTCAAATGCACTCAAAGTGTTATTGTAAATAAAAATTTTGTTTTTATTTTAACATATATCCCAAATATCTTTTTTTTAAAGATTTTATTTATTTATTTGTCAGAGAGAAAGCAGCATAAGCAGGGGGAGAAGTAGAGGGAGAGGGAGAAGCAGGCTCCCCACTGAGCAGGGAACCCAAAGCGGGGCTCAATCCCAGGACCCTGGGATCGTGACCTGAGCCGAAGGCAGACGCTTAACTGACTGAGCCACCCAGGTGTCCCTATATCCCAAACATCTTAATTAAAGTTTTATAGCAACTTGCCCTTGGTTTCAAAGATGATTAAATTTGCTTTATAGTCTATTGAGTTAGGGGTTGACATTTCTCAATTAAGGCCCCATCTATACAAGATCTGTTAACTCATCTGGGCCTACCTTTTTTTAAAGTCTACTTAGGTACAATTCACAAATAAAAATTGTATACATTTGAGGTGTACAACTTGGTGTCGTGACAAACATTCCCATTGTGAAATGGTTACCACAATCAGGCTGATTGACATATCCATCACCTCACAGAGCTACCGGTTTCTTATCTCTCTTTCTTTTAGTGTGTGTGTGTATGGGTTGAGAACTCTAAAGATCTGTCCTCTTTAGCAAAACTCAAGTATACAGTACAGTTTTTAAACTGCAGTAACCATACTGTACAGCAGACCTCCAGAACTTACTCATCTTGCATAACTGAAACTTTGTTCTCTTTGATCAAAATCTCCCCATTTCACCCTCCCCTCAGCTCCTGGCAACCGCCATTCTACTCTCTGCTTCTGTGACTTTGACTACTTCATATTCCACATGTGAGTAAGGTCATGTGGTATTTGTCTTCCTGCATCTGGCTTATTTCACTTAGCAGGATGTCCTCCATTTGTTGTGGCAAATGACAGGACTTCCTGAATTTTTAAGGCTAAATAATATTCCATTGTATGTACAGACCACATTTTCTTTATCTGTTCATCTGTCAATGGGCATTTCAGTTGTTTCCGTATCTTGGCTATTTTGAATAATGCTGCAGGGAATGTACAACCTCAATAGCAAAAAAACCAAGTAACCTCATTGGAAAATGGGCAAAGGACCTGAATAGACATTTCTCAAAAGAAGACATAAATGACCAATATTTGAAAAGGTGCTCAACATTGCTAATCAGGGAAATGCACCTCACACCTGTTAGAATGGCTATAAGCAAAAGACAAAGGATAACAGTGGGGCTCGATCCTAGGACCCCAACATAGCGCAGCTATGGCTCCGGGTCCCAAGGAGCATCTATGTGTGTAGCGGCTCCAAAGCATTGGCTGCTGGTGTGTTTGCCCCTTGTCCATCTACTGGCCCCCCTAAACTGAGAGGATGTCTCCCTATCATCATTTCCCTAAAGAAAAGACTTAAGGAGATGAAGTCAAGAATATCTGTGTGCAGCATTTTATTAAGATTGATGGCGAGGTCTGAACTGATTTAACCTACTCTGCTGGTTTGATGGATGTCATCAGCATTGGCAAGACCAGGGAGAATTTCTGTCTGATCTGTGACACCAAGGGTCGCTTTGCTGTCCACTAGATTACACCTGAGGAGGCAAGTATAAGTTGTGCAGAGTGAGAAAGACTTCTGTGGGGACAAAAGGAATCCCTCACCTGGTGACCCATGATGCTCACACCATCTGCTATCCTGATCCCTTCATCAAGGTCATTGACACCACTCAGATTGATTTGGCGGCTAGAAAGATGACTGATTTCATCAAGTTTGACACAGGTAATCTGTGTATGGTGACCAGAGGTGCGAACCTGGGAAGAACTGGTCTGATTACCGACAGAGAGACACGCACACACTGGTTCTTTTGATATGGTTCACACAATAGATGCCAACGGCATCCAGCGTTTTTGTAATTGGCAGAGGCCACAAACCATGGAGTGCTCTTCCCTGTGGAAATTGTATCTGCCTCACCATTGTGGAGGAGAGAGACAAGAGACTGGTGGCCAAACAGAGCAGTGGGTAAAGTGGTCTCTAGGTGACCTGACTGGAAGTCTTTATACTTAATGAAAGATAATACGGTGTGGAAAACAAAAGAAACAATAATAAATGTTGGTGAGGATGTGGAGAAAAGGGAACCCATGTGTGTTGTTGATGGGAAGGTAAATTGACGCAACCATTGTGCCACACAGTGTGGGGGCTTCCTCAAAAAATTGAAAATGGAACTACCTTATGATCCAGTAATGCCATATTCTGGGCATAGCCAAAGGAAATGAAATCAGCATCTTGAAGAGGTATCTGCACTCCCATGCCTACCTTTTTGGATGACACAGTATGAGAGCAAACCCTTACTACGTGACCAACAGTGTGCCAGGCACTGTTTTAGGCACTCTACATATATTAATTAATATAATCCTCATTGCAATCCTGTGAGATAGATACTCTTAGCCTCCCTGCTCTGCAGTGGGGAAACTGAGTGAGGATAAGGTCATATAGGCAGCAAGTGGCAGAACTGGGCTGTGAATCTGGCTGCCTGGCTCAAGTCTGTGTCCTGGACCCCTAGGCCACAGTGATTTTGTCCCTGACTTATCAGCTGTCTGGTTGTATTGACCAAACTTTTTTAGTATCATGTAACTAGCTCAGGAAAACCCTCTAGCGGTTTTCCTTGGTTGGAAGGATTTTAACCTATCAAAAGTCTTCTTTCCCAAATTGTTGGTGGATTTAGAGCCCTATTATTCAAGGCTGAAGTCAGCTAGTATTAATTGACCACATGATTTATTGTGTTGATGGGACATTTTAAAGAAGGAAATTAGGTGCTATTAATAATCGCGCACTTGGAGAACTGACACAACCTGGACTGTCCCAGGCAAATCTGGGCATAGGGTTGCCCTGGCAAAGTAACTCGAAGCCTGGAAGCTCAACCTCCTTATGGTGCCGACAGGAAAACAACTGGCAATTCTTGTCAATTCTCTGGATGCCTGTGGAAAATGAGAGCAAATAATGTGTACAGATGGAGTTACCATTTGGCCTCCTACTTTGTACACTGGAACCCCATTTTATTATATTATATTTTATTTTTTTAAAAGAATTTTATTTATTTGAGAGAGAGACAGAGAGAGCACGAGAGGGGGAAGTGGCAGAGGGGGGAGGGAAAGGGGAAATAGATTCCCTGCTGAGCATGGAGCTCAATGTGGGGCTCGATCCCAGGACCCCAAGATCATGACCTGAGCCAAAGCCAGACCCCCAACCAACTGAGCCACCCAGGCGCCCCAGAACCCCATTTAAAATCAATTTGAGAGTCCTAGGTAAGCCTGCTTTTTGGAAATTGTCCAAACAAGGCTGGACTCTAGTCATTCCTAAAAGTAACCTTAGCCTTCCAGATTACCAATGGGAAAACAGCTAAGAATTTTCGCAGGTGATGGTTTCAGTAGGGGTTAGTGCTTCAGTCAGTTAATGCTCTCTGCTGTCTCCTCCTTCCCACCACCATCACCCATCACTCCCTGATCATAGCTTTGGACAGTTGCCTTAGTCAACTAATGTTATCATAGTCACTAGATGGTAAAGAATACTAAGCAACATTTCTCTCAACTCACTGAAACTGCTTACAACTTAGCACAGGGCTGGATACATGGTGGGTGCTTAATCCAGATGGCTGAATGAATGGATGAATGAATGAATGAATGAATGAACATAGGAAAGACCGTTATTCTCTTGGCACTGTTAGCAGTAATAACACACTGCACAGCTAACGGGATTACAGGTAGTGTTTTCACAGCCCTTCATATTTTAGGGAATAGGTTATAAAATATTCTAACTGAAAGTCAAGTTGCCTATAAAAAATAGAAAATCCACAATCTTTATGCCTGAGTGGCCTATTAGAATAGATTAATTCTGGTGGTATGGCTGCTAAGATACCTATAATTTGATGGTAATGTTCCTCTTGTTCAAAATGTTGTTCCAACTTTGACAGCTGGATTTAGGAAAAGTGTGATCCCATAAATATGTGAGCCTGACCGCAGGGTTTCCACCTTTGAACTTTTGGTGGTTCTTTCCTGTTTAGGACGTCCTTGGCCCCACTCCATTCATCTAAGACCTGCCTTTTCTGAGGAGTCTGGTCAAATTTGTCTTCTTTTGTGTTGCATTTCTCCACGGCCATTCATGGTGAACTCTCCTTCATCTTCCACCTGAATCCTGTAACACATTCTGTCCACTCCACTGGGTAAAAGGCACAATGTGTATGGCTTAAATTGGTAAGCACACATTTATCTACATAATAAGTTATAAAATAATGTTTTTACAGAGCAGATTATGTGTCTTTGTCTTGTCCCTGCTTACTGATAGATACATGTGTTGCAGAATTATGTCTCACAATTGCTTTTATTGTAACACACCATTAGGTAGCAAAGTTTTGAGGGTGGAAAGAATTTTAGACCTCACCTACTTCTATTAGAAGCTATGGGTATCTACCCAAAAGAGCCTAATGATTGTGAATACTCGACTAGGCTTAAATCAGTAACAAGAATATTAATCAAAGGCGTGAGGACTTAAGTGTTACAATCGTCTTATAAATAGTAGACAATGACATCTTGGTTTATAGTGAGCACTGGATCCATATAGTTTCTTTCTACTGATGACTAACCAGACATGTGCATAAGTAACATATATTTGCAATATTTATGATGTAAGTAGATAAATGTAGTTGTGCATAGTAGTTCAGAGCAGTATACGTGTGGTTAATCAGAATGATAAAGACAATAGATGATATAAGACTTCAGGTAAGTGATCACTATGAGTTTTTAAGTTCTTTCCTAGCACTATAGCAATGCCTAAGGATGTAACGACTTTTTCCAAATACCCACTTAATGATAGAATGATGTGGTATTTCATATTGATTATAGCACACTAAACACAGCCCTAGTGTTCTAGGAGTTAAGCATCCCCCCTGTGATTTCAACATATACCAGTCCTGCAAAGGAAAACAGCCTGTTGGGGTTTTCTCCTTGTTTCTCCAGTTGTGCTACGTAAGAAGGAATTGATGAATAAACTCAGGCACACGGATGCTTCTTACTTCACAAGGGCAACACAAAGAGAGGTTTCCTGAGTCCCAGGTCAGTATTTTTTGTTTCATATGTTACATAATGAATTTATATTCTCTTAATGGGTGAGGTACCCAGAGGACGTTAGCCAGAGGATGAACTTCCATGTTTCCCCTTCTTGTTGTCCCCTGATAACCATCCCGAATTGGTGATAGCCGAACTTAAAATACAGTATCATGGTAGTGGATGTTATTATAGTCCTGGTACCATCTCCACAGCACTTGCCATGTGTAGGTACTCATAAGTATTTGCCTGTGCTGCTAATGAGGAATTCCTATTGAGAAGAAAAGTGATTTGGTAAGATGTGAATCAAAGGCATTTCTTCTCTAATTTTTCTGAAGGATGCTGCAGGGGGCAGCAAGAAAGCATTCCCTCCAGGCAGAGAGAAATGGTCTCTTTGGAGCTGGTAGGCAGAGAATGTGGGTGTTCAGGTGTGCTGCCCATCAAGTTAATGCAAATGAACAATATATCCAGAGTATTGCGTGTCCGTGGGAAGAAGAGGATGCAGGGATGTGTTTCCATTTCTTCAAAACATTATACCCGTACAGCAATTTTATAAATTCTTTTGTCAATTTTACATATCATTCTTCCCAGTGACAACTGGGGATTTTAAGCATATTGTTCTTAACTACATGATCATGATGAATAGAAACAAATTAGACATATTACTCTATATAGCAGTAGGTATTGACCTATTCTAAAATGCATTATTGGACCAATTTTAAAACAGAAGAATCAAAGTAATTGATTGGTGGCTGTGGGAATGTTCTTCCATCAATATTCAAGTGTTCTTTGAACTCCGTATGCAGTTAAGAGAACCTAACTGAAGTCACATAACCATGATTTTTGATGCAACAAAAACAGAAAGAAAATATTTTGAGGGGCAAATTTTAAAGGCATGGCACTCCAATATTTCATCCAAATAAAAATTAAAAGTCCTTCCTTACATTGGCATAGAATATTATTTTTTCACCTCTTTAAATGATTTGTAAGGTAGGTTATTCTTACTTTGAGAAAAATGTGTTTTAGGAAATTTTCCAACATGAGTTTTGGAGAACAATAACAAATAACTAAAATCGATTATAGATCACCAAAATTTTAAGTGATAATTTTGACAGCCTTTCCAAGAATCACTATTTTATTCTAGATTTTATGTAAAACTGCTAGATGAATGCATGTTTGTTTCTATTGCTTTTTCAATTACCATACTTCTGACATATTATGGTATGCATCTGAATTTCCTTATGATTCTCAAATTACTTTTGCTTAAAAGCAACTAAGCAAATTCCTCTTAATTTTGGCTCATCATTTCATTTGGTTGAAGCCAACTGAAGGGAAAATCAAGACATATCTGTTTGCATGCATCCAGTTTTTTATCCAGCCAGACACAAAATAGTCATGATGTAGATGGAGAAATGGAACCAAGCTTTGCACGAATTGCATTTAAATTTAGGAAAATTCTCCTCTAATGAAAATTCACTGATTACTATCGTGGATGCCTGACTTCTCAATCGCCCCTATCTTGTTTTCATGGTTGAGAACACCTCTTCTTTCTCAAGCAGATTTGGGGGCCCACTGAACACATAACAACATAACTGACAGTTATGTTTAGTCGATTTGCTCATCTCTTAAAGCTCAGTGCATACTGATGAAGTCATCCAAACCATTCTTCTCCACCTTTCACTTAACAAGCATAATAAATGAATGTTTAAAGTAGCAGCAAATGTATTAACTGGAAACAAATAGGTTTCATTTGTAACAAGTGCACGCAGGTTAATTAACAAGAAGGAGCTTTTGTGTTGAAACAGGCTCCCTGATGCTGGTCGGGCAGGTGCCGTTAAGGGCAAATTGAGCTCCATAGGATAATTATCCAGTACCAGCGTGCTCTTCCGTTGGTTAACAAAGTGCTGCCCACAATTTGCCTAAACCTATAAACCATCATCTGTGATCCTCAGCAGCAATTAAGTGACAAGCATCTCCTCGGCTGAGACTTGGGAAAACAAAAGAGACATGGTAGTATTTAAGGAGCCAGATGGATATTTTTGAATGTCAACTTTGAAGACCACTTTCTCAATCACAAAGCATCGGGCAAGAAGCATATTTGGTATTATGTGGCAGAGGAAACACCAGGGTACTTTTAAAAGAGAAACTAAAATGGGCATAGAGAATAGTTGAAGCAATGGGTATTTGAACAGCACCGGTTCTAAAACCTTGCCACGTGTAGCAGGTGTAACAGAATAGAGAAACCTAACTCATTTCCTTCTAGCACTGTTAAGCCACTTTTTCCCCCTTCTATTCTAGCTACCCACCCACATTTGAGGAGGGGCTATTAGGAACATGGTAGAAGTTCTCTCAAAGCTTGGGGGTGAAAGTCTAACCAATACGCAGCAGCTTCTCCAGGGCAGGAGTTACTAATTAGTTCTACCAAAAAAAAAAAAAAAAAAAAAAAAAGAAAAGAAAAAAGAAAGAAAAAAAAGAAAAGAAAAAGCTTATTACTGAAAATGATATATCAGCATAAAAAAGTAATTTTAGACCTCGAGATTGCCTTCTATCACAAACTAATTGATCTAGAAGTTTCAAGGATGTAACATTTAAAACGCTTCTGTAAGCAGAGCAATAGTTCCAGGAGCTATAAACCTCACAAAGTCACCGTCGAGTTAGTTCAATTAATTGTCTGGTTGGAAGAATCTCTAAAACTTGCAAAAGCTCTTGTTTTTCTAGGTAAGGATCTTCTGGGCATTTAGTTGCCTACATTAAACAATGTTGTCTAACTGGTTTGCATAATTGGTAGAGCTAAAAGGTTGTTTCTCAACAATAAAAAATACAATTATAAATGTATGAGTTTCCCTCAGTCAGAAGGTACCGATTATTTTTTTCCCCGTGCCCAAATAACAGCATTTACAAATGTTTTCATGAACTGTGAGAAGCTACTGCTCGGTGCATTCTCATGTAGGATTAGGTCAACAGCTCTCTTGAAAGAACAAAACCAACCCAGGGCCAAACAGGCAGGCAGGCCTAATTAAGGACTCTAGAGTGAGGGGAGCCTCTTGGAAAACCGCACCGGGCTCGACCCCTTCTTTGTACTTCGCCAGGTTTCTCTGCACCTTTGCCACTTTCCTCTGGATTTATTTTTTTTTTATGAATTATTTAAACATGGCCATTTCACATCTACAATTAGTTTTCAAAGAAAAGGCAACTGGAGAAAATAATCACAAGTTAAACAGCTTGAGAACCGCTCCCGTTTTGGTGGGACGCGAGAGGCCCGTCCCTCCCTGTATCAGAGCCTCCTTTGGTGGTGGGTTCCCCAAACCCCCTTTCGTTTTAGGTCCCTTAGAGTCAGTCTACACGGCAGCCCCAACCCCTTTGTCCAGCAGGGACGACATGCAAATACCCGAGAGTCACTTTTCTAGGTTACCTGCCTGTGTTCGTTTTGTGGACACAGATGGGAATCAATGGTCATGATTTCAATAGTAGAATAAAAAGTAGCCTACGGAGAAGAGATATTTTTCATAACCACTAAGGAGTTAACAGTCCCTCAAAAATGGGAAATGCTAATGCCACTAATCACTTGCAAAAATGGAAGTGCCTAACGATGATTTTATCCTAAATACCCTGCCCCCATTAACACACAACACCCAGTGCTGTCTTGGTAGGAAATGGCCTCCCCAAATCACAATATCCGGGTGCCTTATTTCTCATCACCAAACCATTCAGCTGGAATAGACAGCAAGAGATCATCAAAATCATCCTTCTGCCCCCAGGTATGGCTCACTCTGCTGGAACTCATCACATTGTAATATAATACAACATACAGTGTTTTATCTACCAGACTGAAAACTTTTCCAGGCTAGGAGCTGAAGTACAGCTTTTTGTTATTCTCAGAGCCTGGCATATAACAGATCTCCCAAAATATCTGTACACGACAGGACTAAAACCCTCAGTGTGCAAAATGTATCTCTCTTTGAAAATCTTTGGGGGAAAAAAAGAACTTTAAGATTCACTCACCAATTCTTTCTGCCCATTTTGATATTTCACAATACTCCCTTTGGGAATATTCTTTACAGCTACCCAAACAGCAATTTCCACTTCACTGTTACCAGCCCAGTAGAAGAATTACCTTGAAAATCAAGTTTTCTAAAATATCTGTGGACTCAATAGTGTCACTCACATTTAAAATCAGGGAAAAGTCACTAATCTGTTGTATGTATTAAAGGCAAATTGCTGAAATGCATGACTAGGAAGAATTATATTTGATATCACATTAAAATCATTTGAGATTATGAACTGGCATTTATTGAAGAGCTACCATGTGCCAAGTCCTCAATAAGAGATTATTACTAAATAAGAGATTATTACTCAATAAGAGATTATTACTCAATAAGAGATTATTACTAAAACTCTAACAACAATATTACAAAATAAGTTTTGTCGACCCCAACAGGCAAATATAGGAGCCGAAGCTCAGGGAGGCTGGGTGATGTGCCCAAGGTCACATAGCAAGGAAGGAGAAGGGCGGAGGGTCCAAGGTATTCAGATGCCTACGGTCTGACTCTAGGCCTGGACCTCTGCAACCAATTTCTTCCCTGTGATTGAGTAAACTCTGTATGGAGGTTGGACCTTTCTTCCCTAATTTAGGGGCCCGCATCCCTAAGTGGAGAGTGACCAGGAGCATGTCAGCCAGAATGGGAAAGGTGGCGCCGGTCCCGCGTCAGCTCCCACCACCTCATCCACAATACAGTAGAGTAACGCACTCCAGCAAGGTGACAGAAGCACGGAACTGAGATGAGCAAGATGCCAGGTACTTGGGGTTCTTCATGGGGAGGACTCAACAGGATTCTTCCCTCACTGCCTTGGGAGTGACTTGTGACCTGTGGCAAGGGATGGACAGAGTGAGTCTTGCCCCCATATCTGCCCCCCTGGCCCCAGTGTATGAGGCGCTGTCACCCCTTTCCAACTCTCTCCTGCAGATGACAAATTTTTAGTCAATCCACAGCTCATTAGGACTCACACAAGAAGATGCAGTGGGAGAACAAGACAGTAGGCCCACTTTAAATTTAAATCTTCCCTATTTGCTAGTAAAGCAACATGAAAATGATGTTTCCAAAACTAGACTTAAAACCAATGGCTAATTTGACAATTTTAGTATAGAATACTATTTTATACAGAATACTTAGTAACTAACCATTACTGTTACTTTATGCATTGACAAAGCTACCTGAAAGCTATTGCTAGAATACCTGAAATCTTAAGTAAAATTTCAGAAAGACTAGAAGTTCTGGTTAGTGTATGTGGAGTAACAGGAAAAGAACAGTTGATGGATGGACGGCCACAAGAAGCCAGAGTTGCAGTTAGTTCAGTGTGACCCATTTCTGCCACCTTTTCAGCTCTGTTGTCTCCACGCTTGTAGTTGGACTGTTAGATGCATCTTTCTTAGGTCAACATCTTTATCCACAAAAGGTGAAAGGTAAATGAGAGTAAAAGATGATAAAGGCAGGACTAGATTGCACCACTCCAGCTCAAAGCCCTTCAGTAGCTTCAGAGTTCTCTCAGGGGAAAAGCCAAAGTCCTTGTGTGAGCTACCTTCCCTGCCCACACTCCCTCTCTGATCTCTGCCCCTGCTCCTGTCCCCTTCTTGCAGCTCTTCCAGTGGCCCCGCCCTGTTGTGCTAGAAACATGCCAGATATGCTCCCCCTTAGGCTCTTCCACAGGCTGTTCTCTCTGTTGGAATGCTCTTCCCATCAACTGTCTGAAAGACTCACTGGCTTCTCTCCTTCCAGCTTGAGCTCAGTTTTCTCACTGAGCTTACTGTGACAGGCCTATTTATTATTTATTTATTTATTTATTTATTTATTTAAAATTTTTTTAAGATTTTATTTGACAGAGAAACAGAGAGAACACAAGCAGCGGGGGAGGGGTAGAGGGAGAGGGAGAAGCAGACTTCCTGCTGAGCGGGTAGCCTGATGCAGGGCTTGATCCCAGGACCCTGGGATCATGACTTGAGCCAAAGGCAGACGCTCAACCAGCTGAGCCACCCAGGAGCCCCTGGCAAGCCTATTTAAGTCACAGTCCTCACCACCACCCACCTAGCACTTCCCGGACCCCTTAAACACCTCTAACTTCCTTTTTGTAGCGCTTGTTACTTTCTAAAATGCTATATATGTTTCTTACTTATTTTATGATCTACTGTCTGTCCCCTCCCTCATCCTTCTCATACACTAAAGTTCAAGCTCCTTGTGGACAGGGATTTGGGTCCGTTTGGTTTATCAGTGTATCCCGTATTTAGGTCAACGCTTCATACCTAGTAGGTGTTCCATAAATATTTGTTGAATAAATAAATGAATAAATAGTCTGATTAAAAGTCATTTACTAATTGAATGAATGTTACTATGAAGACATTATGCTAAATACTTTGAAAACACAGAACGGATTGAGACCTACAGGGAGCGCTCGTACCGTGGTGATTTCACCTGCACTGATACACCATTTGCAGACGAAGAAGTGACAGTTTCCCAAGAGAGGTGCAGTGTGTTGGGATTTTAATAGATTTTATTCGAGAGCAGATTCTTCAAAATGAAGTGTATGAGAATTAAAAGGGTTAAGAGTATTATCAATTAGGGACAATTATAAAGACGTCGGGGAGGAGGTAGTATTTGAGTTTAGACTTGAGGGAAGCTGGATTTGTCCAAGCTGAGTTGGATTGGGTGGGAGAGTGAGAGAGAAGATTTTAGCAGGTGGAGGGCACGGAATGGATGAAATCATACCTGATACAAGGACAACTGAGCAGCTGTTTGTTTTTGCTGAAGTATAAGGACCATGAAGGGTAAACTGGTTTCAGATTTCATTTCAGAGCAACTGAAATGACAGGCACTTCAGAGCACAAGACAGATGATGTCTTAAGCAGAATAGTTTGGGCCACCATGCGCAGGATGGACCGGAGAGGGGGAAGCCAGCCACAGAGGAGAACACTTTTGCCAACAGTCCGGGAAGGAAGGAAGAAAGGCAGTGGGGCCTGAGAAAAAGTAGTAGCAGTGGAAATGTAAAGAATAAATGAGCGACTGAAAAACCAACTGAGGGTTCTAGAGGGGAGGGGGGGTGGGAGGATGGGTTAGCCTGGTGATGGGTATTGAGGAGGGCACGTTCTGCATGGAGCACTGGGTGTTATGCACAAACGATGAATCATGGAACACTATATCTAAAACTAATGATGTAATGTATGGGGATTAACATAACAATAAAAAAATTAAAAAAAAAAAGAATAAATGAGCGAAAATTATCAATGTCAGTTTAAAAAGGTAACCAATTGGATGAAATCTATGGGAAATAGAACAAGAAAAGGGAAGCCTATAGTAGCTCAAAGTTCTAATTATTAAAAACCCCAAGTCAGGGGTGCCCAGGGAGCTCAGCTGGCACAGTGTGTGACTCTTGATCTTGCGGTTTTAAGTTTGAGCCCCACATTGGGTATAGAAATTACTTAAAAATAACATCTTAAAAAAATAACCCCCCAAATCATTATTTACTTTATTTAGTTCATTACAAGATCCGTGAATACCCCTAAACTTCAAATCAATCCATGCACTTGCTTTTCCACTCCTTAGTCTGTCTTTCCTGAAGAAGCTGAAGCTTGGAATGGATTTGGCATGATTCCGAGCTATAATCTCCAAGAACTGAAAACAGCATGCGTTGCAACGTGGATGGAGGAGGACCACTTACCCCTTAAGGCGGGGCGTGTGTTGGAGTCTAATTGTGAATGGAAGAAGAGAAAGAGGCACCGACGTGTCATTATTATCTGCATTTTACGTCAAGGAAGCTGAGCCTTAGCGTGGTTACGTTGCCTGAATTTGTGTAGCTGGAAAGTAGCAGCTTGAGGATTCAAATTCAAATTTTGCCTGTAAAGGTTATGGAAGTACGTATCAGAGAAACCCATGTTATTTCTTTAATTACCAAATAACTTTGTCTAGAGAAGCCCCCTCTCTTCTCACCCTCCCTGTCCACTTCTTCTTCAGTGTCCTCTGAGAGCTCCTAACCAGATGTTATATACACAGTAGGTGCTTTGGTTGAATGACATATTATGTTCTTTGAGAAAATCTAAACTACCTCGAGTATTTTCCCCTTGCTGACTCTTACAATAAAAATATACCTCAAAAAATAATGATAATATGTGAATTTATACAGGGAAAATTATATTCCATACAAGATAGCTTTCAAACACCATGAAATAAAATACTACAGTACTTAGAACTAGAGGCTATTAACCTAATTAGTATACTAAGCATGAAATATAAATGATCATACTATATTGTGAAAAAAATAATTGAAAATAATGGCTAACTACATTTCAGAATTATACAAATGATACAATTATTTTATCTTATAAATGTTAAGATGACAGGAATATTGTTAAGTAAATGGATTAAAAAGATGAGTTTCAGGGAATCCTATAATTTTAATATTACCTGCTAGAATTGGGCATAAAGCTTTGAGTATAGTTTAAGCCAGCTACTTTGGCTAGGGGAAGGCAAAGTTTGCCTTCCATCACACCGCAGTGTAGTTCCAGTACTTTCTTCTGCTCGCTTAATAAGGACAGCAGGCTTAGGATTTCCAGGGAGAGGTTAAGAAGCACAAATAAATACAGGGCAGACCAACTACAACTTACTGTTGTCTTTAAACATGGCTCACATTGAAATGTTAGAAAACAAAACAAAAAAACCCACAGGGACTGCAGAATGGGGACACTCTGTTAGAGCAGAAACCATACTTTTCCTTGGTCCTGTGTGCCTCAAACCAGCACAGCAACTGACTTAAAACAGTCATTCAGTGAGGAAACAATCAACCTACAAAAGAACTACAAAGGGAGGCTGAGCAGCAAGGGTCCTTCTAATACAGAAATCGAAGCATCATCTTTTGGTGGCTTCCATCACCAAGACAGAATTCAAATGCTATAGTGGGGCCAACCGGGTCTGCCCCAGCCCCTGCCCGGTGGGCAGTAACAACTGTCGCCACTGAGCAGGTGTCCCACAGTCAGGGGTCCAAGAAAGACCCCCCCTACAGCTGCACCCCTGTATGTCTTCCATCTCCCTCTGACTCAGGACTGTAGGTATGCTTCTGTTCCCACGTCAAGACTCCTCCTTGAAGTTGTCCATGGTGCCATTTTCTCCCTTCATTTTTCCACGATGGTGGTACTTTGAAACATACTCCACTCGAATTCTCTGTGTGCACCACAGACTGGAAGCTGAGTTTGGCTCATCTCTGACTATCCAGCAGTTCACAGGGTCAGGCTGCACCCTAAAAGTTCTGTAAATGAAAGAAGGAACAAAGGGCCAGCAAGAAGAGAAGGGCAAGGATGAAGCTCAGATAGGGTGTGTAAAGAGGGGACTCCCAAAAGATGGGCTTTCCAAATCCCAGCCTCAGCACGTGAAGTTGAGTGTACTTGAGACTCAACTTGCTTTTTTGGTTAAGAAGAATTAGAATTACTTGTTATTTGGCACTATGTGAGCTGAAAGAAATGGCAGGTTTTTTTTTTTTTAAGATTATTTCATTTATTCATTGGAGACAGAGAGAGACAAAGAGAGAGAAAAAATGAGCAGGGGGAGCAGCAGAGGGAGGGGGAGAAGCAGACTTCCCACTGAGCAGGGAGCTCAATCCCAGGACCCTGAGACCATGACCTGAACTGAAGGCAGACACTTAACCAAATGAGCCACCCAGGTGCCCCAAGAAATGGCAGTTTTATCAAAATTTTACTGATTAAAATATTTGTTTCCACTGAAAATGTCAGACTTGTAGAAAGATTGCCAAGAAGAATACAAAGACTTCTCATATACGCAGTTGCCTAGAAATTAGCATTTACCACTTTTTTAACTGAATAATTTAAGAGAAATTGCAGAGATGAAGCCCCTTTACCTCTAAATATTTCAATGTGTGTTTCCTAGAGACAAGAAATTGTCTTCGGTAACCACAGTACAATTAACAAGATCAGGAGACTAACACTGAGACAATACTATTAGCTGACCTATAGATGTTTAGTCCAATTTGCCAATTGACTCAACGCCTTCTGTTAAGAAAGAAAATCCAAAGCCATGTGCTTCATTCAAGCCATCGCGCCTCGAGTCTTCTTTAACCTGGGATGGCATTTGAGTCTTTCTTTGTATTTCGTGGCACTGACGTTTTGTTAAGAGTGCAAGCCAATTATCAGATAGAATGTCCCCCATTTTGGGTTGACTTGATGCTTCATCATGAGTTGAGATTCAGGTTTTGAGCTTTGGCAGAAATATCACAGAAGAGGTGCTAAATTCTCCTTGGGGCTTCATATCAGGAAGTACAGACTAGATTGTGCATTTGCAGGTGATGTTAACTTTGATCACTCAGTTAAGGGGAGGGGTACTTGGTTCCTTCACTTTCAAGTTCCCATTTCATCCTTTCTAATGAATTCTATAGAGAGATACCATGAGATGATAGAAATAATCATCCTCGGGGCGCCTTGGTGGCTCAGTTGGTTAAGCCGCTGCCTTCGGCTCAGGTCATGGTCCCGGGGTCCTGGGATCGATCCCCATGTCAGGCTCTTTGCTCTGCGGGAAGCCTGCTTCTCCCTCTCCCACTCCCCCTACTTGTGTTCCCTCTCTCGCTGTGTCTCTCTCTGTCAGATAAATAAAATCTTTAAAAAAAAAAAAAGAAAAGAAATAATCATCCTCATACTTTCCACCCGCCACTTGTAGCGTCCACAATGACCCTTCTCTGAATCGGTTATTATGATGCTGGTTGCCAAATAGTGGGCTTCTCATTTCATGACTTCTTTCACCTTTTCTAGTTGTCTTTCTGCTGTAAGGAAGAACTTTTCCTTCTCAGCCATTTGTTTATGTTTTATGTCTACCATGAACTCATGGAGTTTTTATTCTATTCAGTAGTTTGCAGACTTTCACTCTCGGTATTTATTTTGATTCTCAAATGGTCCCAGATTGGGCTGGTGGGAGCCCCTCAAGCTGGCTGCTGAGTTTCACAGGTTTTTGATCTGTTTTCAAGCAGCTCTGTTTGCATCATCTATTGAATCTCACACGTTAACCCCACTGTTCTTTCTGTTGGAGTACTCTTTAAAAACCTATCTTAGAAGATTGTATTCTTTATAATCAAATTTTAGACAGAGCAAATTCCAATATTAATTTAGGACCATGAGTTACCACGACCACAGCTAAATTTAGTTTTTTAAATTAAACCTGCATTTTCTTTTTTTCTAACTACTCCTTTCTTGATCATTTTATTTGTGGATTCAAAAATAGTTCAATTTACAAAAACATTACAGTTTCTGTCAACCTAGGTAACATGAAATAGAAAGTTGAAGAAGTCATCCGATCCTTACAGTAAAACTCTATTTTCTGTGGATAAAAGTATTATTACCTTTTTTTTTTAAGGTTTTATTTATTTATTTGACAGAGAGAGACACAGCGAGAGAGGGAACACAAGCAGGGGGAGTGGGAGAGGGAGAAGCAGGCTTCCCGCAGAGGGGGGAGCCCGATGCGGGGCTCGATCCCAGCACCCTGAGATCATGACCTGAGCCTAAGGCAGATGCTTAACGACTGAGCCACCCAGTTGCCCCATCTTACTACCTTTCTGCTTTATCCTTGGGGCTAAGAGCGTGTGTGGGGGGAGCAGAGTGGTGAGCAGCCGACCGAAGAGGACGGGGACGCGGTTGTGGCGTAGGCTTGCCTGCCTAAGAAATCTTGGAAGTCTGCGTTGATAAAATGTAAAGAACAATTATTCAACAAGGCTTCCTTTGTCTACATAAATATATTTGCCTCCATAGAGGCATTCACAAGGTTCCTAGCATTTAAGCATTTAACCTTAAGCATTAAGGTCTTTAGGGCTAATTTTGACAGAGACGTATAAACCCCTTAATCGAAGCACGTGGGGAAAACGATACGTTTCCTTTGTGACCATCTTTTCCAACACTAGAGCTTCATACGCAACTCTAGCAGACATACCCCTAAAAAGGGGTGGTCCTGGGTCCTCCGAAAGTCCTCCTGCCAGGATGCCCTGGTGGGGTGGCAAAGCTGTGTCATTACCTGGCTCACTTCTCTGGCCATGACACCAGAGTCGATCCCACTGAAACTGCAAAGGAATTCCAGCAGGACGTAATTCCCCAAATCATCCTCTGGCCAGAGTTGTGTGTGAGCAGTTGTCCAGAAATGAGCTTACACGTTTACTTGTCGTTTTGCAGCTTTGCAGGCACGACGGCATGTCCCCCACCTGCTTTCCCTGACCAGCAGAGGCCTTGCCTCGTTTGCTGGGGCTCCACTTCTGCGACTCTAGGAAGTTCAGAAAGTGGCAACCAGGGAAAAGCCCGGCAGCCGACGCCTCCTGCTCGCAGGATTGCAGGACCGCCTGCGCGCACGTCGGGCCCATCATATACCATTACAGTTGATCAAGCTTAAAAAGCAAACTCAGATTTTCAAGCAGAGCAGTCACTGGAGTACACTTATGGATCGTGTTCTCATTCCAATACAGTTCCCAGGGGACACAGTGCACAGCGCAAGTAACGTATCTGCTGCCTCCCTTCAATATAAGTTTTGCATAAAACGGAAATGCTAGTCTGTAAACAATATGAGTGCCTGTCACGCACATGGCAACCAGAAGGTGGCGCGGTCTCTCAACATTGACCAAGGGTTCTCCGCTCCACCGTGGAATCCAAGCAAGTGTATTTGTGCCGATAAGTGCTTCTTGCACTGTGTACTTTCATTTAGGCATTTGTGTCTGTCCACGCTACATACATACAAACCCCTTCCTCTGTCTAGAACCAGAACTCTTTGCTTGTTTCCATTTCCTTTTCATCCCCTCCCCTTTGAAATTAATATTGCTTTGCTCTATGCGTCAGAAGACTTGAATATTGCTCTTTGCTTATCTTCCTGTTAGAGGCATTTGGTTAATGAAACCTAAATGGAGCCTCATGCTTACGTCTTATTTGTAACCCATTTTCATCCTAGGAAGAAGAGCTTAATTTTATATTCATTCATTAAGAGTTTAGTTCAAATGGTAATTCATTCTTTGGTCAAAATTAGCAAAGTGAATAATGCACATGGAGTGACGTGCATGCGTGTAATTAAAAAGAGCATTCTAAATTTCAGATGTGTTAAATATTGCATTTATACCTCAGATTCCATTATAAAGAAAGAACATGGCCAAGAAATTCACTAGTATTTTTCTTTCATTAAAAGTGACATGCCTTTGTGTTTTATCAAATGGGTTTCATGAAAATGCATCAGAGGCTTTAATAGCAAAAACGAACCATGTTTAAACAAGTTGTCAATATCCCACAGCAACTTGTGAATGCTGGCAAATGCACACGATTTCAATACTTAAAAAGTACCCTTCTCAGGGCCACTAAGTGAACTCTCTGAGGAGAGTCACCCTTCATTTGTGAATGAAACAAATGCACATTTTCTTGATGTGCATTCTCCTGTTTATGATTTCTTTCTTAGTCCTTTAGGTGGGAGGTCCAGATTGAAAATGACCTCCTGTTTTCTGATATTCTTCTGTAAGCTCTCTTCTTTTATTATCCCTCCGTGCTTCTACTCTCCCACTCCCCACAGATGGGAATTTCTCTCTAAGCTCTTCCTTTAACTTGGCCTTCGAGGCATTGCCTCCTTCTGCCCCCACCATCTGGCAGCCTCTGGGCCCCTACACCACTTTTCCCCTCTTCCTCCCAATATGCCTGTCAGGATGCTGATTGGGAGGTGTGGCTCTCTCTGGGAAGCTTACTTAGCCCTTACATAATAGGCAGCCTCTAAAATTAATTGAGCCAAACTGCCATTCAGCCTTGTGGAGTCCAAATAGCAACACAGGGAGGAATATGTATATATTTGATCATAGCATAAATCCCGAAGCAATGACTTATTCCTGTGGGCATCCCATCCGACCATCCAACCAAGCTCTCCCTCAAAACAAACAAACAAACAAACAAACAAACAAAACACTGATCAGCCAGATTCTAGATATTTCTCTCCTTAAAGTATGGAGAAAATAGGCTTATGTGAAACCAAGGGGGTGAAATCTATAACTACAGCAGCTCCCTCATTTTTGGACATTTTTAAAACCTGTTTTATATGTATAAAGAGATCATACCTCAGAGAGCCCAAAAGTTGTATATTATGTCCTCACCTCAACTTGCCCTGCATTAGAATCAATAACGGCATTTTCTGCTTCCTCTCAGTTCCATTTCTACTCATGCCCTAAAGAAGTGAAATGAAAGCTTAACCTCATACTGGCTCTATGACATTTTGCGTCTCCCTTCAAGTCCTGGAATATCCCAGCCTATGCCCATTCTGGCATAGATCAGAGAACGGCAGGCTCAGGGGATGCCATATGGCCAAGAGCCTGCATGTTACACTCTGCTGTGCTGGGGCCTCAGGTACCCCCAGCCAGGCTGAGATCTGGTCTGGGTCTCCAGGGCCAAAACTGGATTGTAAGAAGCCCTTTGGGGGTGAGAGTCCAGTCCATGGAGCGCTGTGAATAGTTACATCAACCTGGAAATGTTTCAAGAATCTACATTAATTGAACTGAATTGTCATCCTGTCAGATCAATCATGAATTAAAGCCTTCTTCTGCTCTAGGATAAGCAGCAAAGTGAATACTATTTTCTTCCGTAGGGGCCAAGTGGAGACAGTTCCCCACTCCTCCCGGGGCTGGAGCACAGCCTGGGGCTATTTAGGACCCAGGAAGTTTTCCTCCTCCCACCTGCACAACCCCAGTAGAAACATCACCCAAAAGAGATGAAGGATAAGGTTTCAGGATTTTCTTCCTGGCATACAGTAGGTGTTCAATAATTTCAAAGTAAACATATTCTCAGATTCTTGAAGTTAAACATGGAGGTGGAATTTCATCCTGAAACTTCCTTTCTGCTCCCTCTTTTCTCTTCCCCGTATCTTAGAGATTCTGGCTTTCTATTCATCTTCAGTGTCTATATCCGAAGTCACCTCTCTCCCTTAGGGGATGGGGTGGGGTACGAGACCCCCCAGCTCTCAACAAAGGTCAAGTGAGGTCTTATATTGTTTCCTTAGTGAAGCATCACAATTCAAATCAATTACATTTAGGCTTCAGAACAGCATCATACGACCAATTATATTAAAGAGTAAAATGAGGAGGCCAAGCAGGTAGAGAAAACACTCAGAATGGAATGGGAAATGGAAACAGTGTGAGGCTAAGAGAGCAGGAAAGAGGTGGAGAAAGTGGACAGTGAGCATCAGACTGGAGAAAAACCTAGCTAGTGAGTTTTTACATTTTTTTTTTTTTTTTAAAGGTTTTATTTATTTATCTGAGAGAGAGAATGGGAGACAGAGAGCATGAGAGGGGGAGGGTCAGAGGGAGAAGCAGACTCCCCGCTGAGCAGGGAGCCCGATGTGGGACTCGATCCCGGGTCTCCAGAATCATGACCTGAGCCGAAGGCAGTCGCTTAACCAACTGAGCCACCCAGGCGCCCCGAGTTTTTACATTTTTAAACATTTTTAAACATTTTTTCTACTGCTTTATTTGTCTCCCAGTTTTAATTGGAAAATAGCTGACATAGAACATTGTATTATTTTTCAGTGTGCAACATAACAATTTGATATATGTGTCTATTGTGAAGTGATTACTAGGATAAATTTAGTTAACGCCCATTACAACCAGTGATTTTTTAAAGGACTGCTTTGCAGTCTGTGCCTGAGCCCCCTCATTTGTAAATGTACCCCTTCTTCTGAAAACCATTGTGCTGATGATATGAGTTGACAGGTGAAAATACCCTGGATTGGCCAGTGGCGTATGGTAAGCTCTCATAAAGGTTAGCTGTTATTTTTTTCCCTTATGGGCAAATCAAGATTATAAAGATGTCATATCTTTACAAATTAATTTTTTAATAACAAATTAATTTTTAGATTTAACAAAATTACAACAAAGACCCTAGCGGGATTTGGGGTAGAGAGAAATTAATAAAATTATTGAGTTAATCTGAAAGAAAAAAAACCAATTAAGAACATTTCTGAAAAAAATGGTTCAGAGAGAGGACTTTTTTACTTGTTATAAAGCAAGACTAATAAGGCAGCAGCAGTAGAGAAGGAATTAGAGGGAAATCAGCAAATTGCATAGCCAGTCTTTCAGCAGACCTAGCATAGCTTCTTCCACAATAAGGAAGCATCACATGCCAAATGCTGCTTAAAAATAACTATTTTGGGGCACGAGTCGGTTGAGCATCTGCCTTGGTTCAGGTCATGATCTCAGGGTCCTGGGTTCAAGCCCCACATCGGGCTCCTTGCTCAACGGGGAGCCTGCTTCTCCCTCTCTCCCACCTGCTCGTGCTCTCTCTTGTTATCTCTCTGTCTCTCTCAAATAAATGAATAAAATCTTAAAAAAAAAAAAGATTTGGAAGTATCTTGGTGGTCTTTTTGGGTCACTTACTGGATACCAAACATTATATGAACAACACTGCCGGGTAGAAAGGAAAGCACTCACTTTGCAGGCGAGGAGCCGAAGTTTCCCTCTGTCATACACTCTCCCAGGTGGACTGAACACCTGAGTTTGCTCTCACGTTTGCCTTTGGTAGGTGGTCATTTTAGTTAATACGCAACTGGCACTGTGACCCATTAGAAGGAAGAAACAAATGGGTCAAATTAAATGTAAAACCTAAAACAAAAAAAGCTAGAAAATATAGCTGGGTATTTAATTGATCTCAGGCTTTTTTTTATTACTTTCTTTTTTCCACCAGCTTTATTGAGATATTATTGACCTATAACATATGTAAGGTTTTTTTGTTATGTTTTGTTGTTGTTTGTTTTTGTTTTTGTTTTTAGAGAGAGAGAGAGAGAGAGTGGGTGCTAGTGGAGGGAGGGGCGGGGAGGGGAAGGGGCAGAGGGAAAGAGAGAATCTTAAGCAGGCTCCACACCCGGCGTGAAGCCCGACATGGGGCTCATCTCACAACCCTGAGGTCATGACCTGAGCAAAAATCAAGAGTCGGCTACTTAACTGACTGAGCCCCCAGGTGCTCCATAGCATATGTAAGTTTAAGGAATACATGATAATTTGGTACCCATATATATTGAGAAATGATTACCACAATAACACCTCTATCCCCTCATGTAATTACCATTTTGTAAAGGACTTTTAAGTATAAGAGGAAGGAAAAGGAAAATTGATGGGATATGCTAAGTTTAAAAACTTAACTTATGTATGTAAAAATGTCATAAAAAATAAAAAGGCCATTGGCACACTGGGAGAAATATTTGCAGGAAATATAAAAGACACAGGGCCACTATCCTAAATGTATAAGAAGTATTTGAGATCAGAAAAATTCTCAAGGAGCCAACAAAAAAGTGGGCAATGAATATAAACAATATTCAAAAACAAAATAATTAATACAGTGGACAATGAATATTTGAAAATATTCAGACTCAACAAAACCAAATATAAATTAAAACTTTTTTTCAACCACCTGGTCATCAAAAGTTTTTAAATTTCATAATGCAGGTAAGATAACCATGTGTTCTGAAGCACAGCAGGCAAGAGTGTGAAAGGATGAACTTTCTAAAAGCAATTTGACAATATATTTCATCAGATTTTTTTTTAACATTCTTAATTTTTGAGCCAGAAATTCCACTTTGAGAAATCTCCTCCAAGGAACTAGCTAAATATAAGTGAAGATTTTTTTATAAAGTGAAAAGTAAACCGGACATAATGTGAATGCATATAGGGGAAAGGCTAAACAACTTTTATACATCTGTAGATAGAATATTACATTTCCACTAAAAATAATGTTTTCAAATAATTTTGGAAAAAAAGGTTATAAGTTAAAAAGTGAATACAGTACGACTTTGTTATACATGCAACAAACTTCCAGTTATGAAGCAAATAATCATAGTGAGAAGGTAGAAAGCTGGATTATTTTTATTTTCATAGACTTTGCTTTATTTTCTAAATAGTCATGTCTTACTTTCATAATCTAAAAAGATACTAATTTTTTCGTGGTCTTAACTTTTTCTACTTTTTAGAAGTGGAAAAGATGTGTAGAGACAAAGAACAAAGACAAATAAGATTAAAATACTAGGATGATCAGGAAATTAGACTTGAGATCATCAGCATAAGGACAAAAATGCATTTAATTACAGAAGTGTGGCAGGGAAGAGAGAACAGGGAAGGGAATTCAAAAAGACAGACAGACACTAAATGCTTCGACATGAGTGATAATCCAGGGTCACACCCCAAAATTCACAGAGGCCCGAGGCTTCAGAAGACATCTGGATTAAAGAATCACTAGGCTACCATTTTGCCTTCTCATTACGTAAATCCTCATGTCTTAAAACTGGAAGCTGAAGTCTGAGCAGATCAGCGGAACAGAAAGTATGCTGTGGTTGGAAGCACTCATTACCAAAGCAGAATCACCCTGAGGGCGACAGGGAGCAAGTCCAGGGCTCCCTGGGCCAGAGGTCCCCACCTGCGTCAACATTAATTCCTCATCTCTGGCCTGACAATCAGGAGAGGGCTCTGTCCTGAAACCACTGACCTGAAAATTGTCCCTGTGGAGCCTGTCACTCAGGTGCTATTCTGATGGCTTCTGGGCTGCTCGGGACATTCGTGGCAAGCCGTGGTCATCTGGAGACCAGGGCCGTGGTGTCCTCCAAAGAGGGGAGTGGTCGCTCAGCCAGAGCAGTTGTTCCTACATTGAATCTGAGCTCAGCGTTGTCCAATCTCCTAATGTTTTGGTTTTTTTTTTTTTTAAGATTGAGCTAAAAATCTGGATTTTTAAAGTGATAAATTTCTCCATTCTTAAAGTTGGCAATTAATTAAAAATAGTTAAGACTGGTTCTGGGCAACTCCTTGTGAACCAAACAGAACATGCCTGAGGGTCTCACCAGCCCAAAGGCTACAATTTGAGACTTCTGTCCTATAGCATCAGGTGTCTATCCTATTTAGGTCTCTATCCTAAAAATAAGGTGCTGGGCTTTGTGAGGGACCAGAGATGTGATGATGAATAAACCAAGTTCGCTGCCTCTGAGGAGTTTCACGTGTGGTGCGGGAGACGGAGAAGGTAAGTCAAAATACAATGATGTGGTGTTATAGAGAATGGATGAAAGTGCTCCTTAACACTAGAGGTAGTTTTGTTTGCAGGAAATCAAGGAAGGCTTCTGGGATTCCACACCGGAAGTACCGTAGAGTTCGGTTTGCTTTCTGAGGGCAAGCGGTCATCTGAACTGAACCACAAAGTCAAACCTTTTTTGATCCATGACAGTTTTCTTAGGAGTGAAAAAGAGCTCCAACCTAAAAACAATGAAAGCAAAACCAAGGGGGCAAGTGGATAAAGGACAGAAGTGGACCATGTTTAGAGGACTGAAAATAAAAATGAAAGAGAGTTTTAAAAAATATGAAAGGATGAGAAGCTGCAGGAAACAGAATATCTACATCGGAAGAAATTCAGTAAAACGAGAAGTGAGCTCATAAGGACTTTCTGAAATGCCTTAAAACCCCGGGGGTTATCTGGACATTTGGTTCCTTGCAGAGGAAAGGTGGACAATATGGGAAGTAAATGGTCTCTCAGACTCAGCTGTCTACTTCTTCTAGCAAGGAGGAACTGGTGATCGAAAATATTAATACGTACAGAGTTTTTTCCTAGAGTTTTCTTCATAACAAATGCTGCACTGCAAACTCTAAATGCTTAATAAGTGTGGTTATAATGTTATCCTGTTTCCCATGTTGAGCTATTTTGGGGACAGACTTTTCACTTAATGTCCTAATTAAGTAATCCCAATCAAATATTTGTGGCATTAATCCTTTGGCCCCAGCAGCGCTCCAGGAGGCATATTATCCCTGACTGGATCAGCTTGTGTGCTGCACACTCAGTCGAGAGAAAAGACTTATATGAATAGAAGTGGTTCCTCCATTCTTACATACAATTAGCTCATAATTATCCTTCAAAGCAAATATGATTACCCTTTTCATTCCACACATAATTCTTAGGTTGAATATTGCCAAGTTGGGACTTGTGTTCCATTTCAAGGTTTCCCTTGATGCTAATTTTAACCTGAATTCATCTGGATAAAAACATCTGTGAGACAAGAAAGGGACAGCAGCATGGTATTCCCTGATCACCACTCCTCCAGAAGAGAAAAATGCTGGTACCCAAGGATGTCATGTTGGTCAGGATAGGCTAAGTTATGTTGCAGTAACAAATAATCCTTAACCCTCAGTGGCTTACTAGAACAAAAATTGATTTCTTACTCACATTTCATGGGACAAAGTTGGCACTCACATATACGTCCCTGCTCACTGAAGAGAAGGGAAGAGGATGTGGTGAATCACGTGCTATCTCTGAAAGCTTCTGTCCAGAGATCATCCATCACCTCTATTTCAGTGGCTAAAGCAAGTCATGCTGATCTAACTTCAAAATGGGCAGGGGTGTACAACCTTACAAGATACCTAAAAGGAGAACTGGAATATTTATGAACAACTTTCATGGCTATCGTAAGGATAATCCCTGATGAGAGGAATTCCCTCTTTAGCTTACTGCAAAGTATAAGCTGATAACCACTAGGTCATTTGATCCATGCCCCAAGTTATCACTCCAGAGGAGACAGAACTTAGGGATACAAAAATGAAAAGATTATCTTTTTCCTCAAGAAGTTTGCAGACCAGTGGCAGGGAGGGAGGTGATGATATGCACATAAGTAATCCCAATATTTTATAATTATTGCCGTAATGGAGGGAAGCACAGAAGCAAGGAGATCAAGGGAAAGGGAAGGATTAAGAGTTGTGTAGAAGATATCAGTGAGAGCAGTTGATTGATTAGTTAGTGGCACAAAAGAGAGACAAATCTTGGATGCTTGCCAGGTTTCTGACTTGGTTAGCAGGATAGATATTGGTAACTTAATAATAAAAAAAAAGATCACAGCTTAAGAACAATCTTGGGCAATAGTGGGGAGAATGTATGAATTCCATTTGATCCAAGTTGTCCATGAGTACTGAGGAGATTCAAGCAGAAAGGCCCAGTCAATGCTTAAACATAGAGAGGGTTAGGCTAATGGCAACTGTTCACATTTAGTTGAGCAACTACTAACTGAAGGTCTACTATATGGAGTACTTTGCAATTTGGATAAAAAGATAAAACACAGTCCTTGCCACTGAGGAGTTACTTCTAGTAGGAGCAAAAGACACATCAACAGATGATTGCCCTGGAAGATGGTCCCTATTATGAGTCATGTAGAGCGCTCTGGGAGACCAGCAAAGAGGCTAACCAACGTTAGAAGGGTGGTGGTGTTCATTATTCAAGAAAGTCTTTTTATAGGGGGGCCTGAGCTGACTGTAGAACGTTGGACAGAAGCCCTCTGAGCAGAACTGAGCATAACAGCATGCATTGTCTGTATTTACAATTCCTGGATTTAGATCTTGGGTCAACTATCTTCTTGTGCAAGTCACTTCAACCTCTCTGTTCCTTGATTTTCTAATCTCTAAGATGATGATAATAGTTTTGCAATACCCATTTGAGGTAGTTCTGAGGACTCAATGCAATCACGGTACATGCAAGAGCAAGGCACAAGCCCAGACACAGAGCAGGTGCTCAATAAGCATTACTATTATTATTATGTTTATGTTTATTATTTGCAAATATGAGATGGTGGAAGGTTATTACATACAACAGATATAGAAAAACAGATGTTTATGAAATCAAAACAACCAGGTTATTTTGATAGTTATAAGCCATCGCCTATTGCAGACTTATCTAAACAACAAATATATTAAGCATCTACTCTGCCCAGCGCTGTGGCCCAGACTCAGACAAGAGTGTCAATAAAGCAGACTGAAATTGTTCATTATGTTTAGCCATGAGGAGTTTCACCAATGACCTAAATAGGAGCAATTTCTGTGGAATGTTGAAAGCAAAAGCCTGAAGACAATAGTATAAAGAATGGATGATGAGTGAAGAGAAAGAAATAGTAGGAGTAGGTAAGTTGAGCATAAGCTTACATACGAAAACATACAGCAAAACGAGGAGAAAGCCAAGGACACAAGAGAGATAGATGGAAGAAGAGAACACAGTGAGGAAGACAGAGGAGGATTTCTCAGACTAGACTGAAAATGTGAAAGGTGTTGCAGAGTAGAAGGCAAAGGGAAAGGATTTTTAAAACGAATAACAATTTATTTCAGATATAATTTTCATTCCTAAATTTTTAATTTGCAATTTCTATTTCTCTTCTGAGACCTCTTATCATTCCATTTCTTTCAAGTGTGTTTGCCTTGACATTGTGGAATATACATGTAAGAGTTGCTTTAAAATATTTACCTGGTAATTCTCACATCTGGGTCGTTGCAGTGGGCACTGGTTGATTCCCTTTGGAATTACTCACATTTTCCTAGTTCTTTGTAAATTAAATATATTTTTATTATATCCTAGACATTTTTCAAAATTTTATTTTATTTTATTTAAATTTAATTAACATGTATGTGTTGTTAGCTTCAGGGGTAGAGTTCAATGTTTCATCAGTTGCATATAACACCCAGTGCTCATTACATCACATGCCCTCCTTAATGCCCATCAGCCAGTTACCCCAGTTCCTGACCCTCCTCCCCTCAGTTTGTTTCCTATAGTAAAGAGTCTCTTATGGTTTGCCTCCCTCTCTTTGGGGAGGCATCTTATTCTGATTTCATCTTATTTTATTTTTCCCTTCCTCCCCCTACAATCCTCTGTTTTGTTTCTCAAATTCCACATATCAGTGATATCATATGATAATTGTCTTTCTCTGATAGACTTATTTCACTTAGCATAATACCCTCTAGTTCCATCCACGTCATTGCAAATGGTAAGATTTTATTTTTTGATGGCTGAGTAATATTCCATTGTATATATATCCTAGACATTTTTAACATCCTGTTGTTTAGATCCTAGATCCTGTTAAAACCCTTGGAAGAGTGTTGATTATCTGTTTGTGTTAGCAGGCCTTCAACTCGGTTATTTTCAGTTTTCAATTTCTGTCGCACCTTCCACGGGTGATGGTTCCCATGTCAGCTAAGTTGTCAAAGCCCTTGATATGCTTTGAGCATATCTGCTGTGAGCATGTGCCACTCAGGGATTAGTCTGAGACCCAGGTGATTGTTTAAATCAAAGTTCAGTTCTCAGAGCTTCTGCTGTGCTCTCTTGGGTCTATTCTAACTACAGCTCAAGAGTAAGCCTAGAAGTTATACTCAATTCATTCACAGAATTAGGGGAAACTCTTCTCCAAATCTCTCATCTCCAGAATTTCCCTCACTCTCTCTATTTAGAAGGTACCCATTTCCCTGGTTCTCTGGCCAAAAAGATGGAATTTATCTTGGAGTTTTAGCTGCTCATGCTGTCACTGCATAATTCCCATGACTGTGGCCATCCTAGAGAAATAGGGGAGAAAAAGAGAAAGAAAATGGAATGCCCCTCTCTACTCTCTTGATTATGGGGGCCCCTTTACCCAATTTCTCAATCCAGAAAGACATTGTTTTTTAACAGAGTTTAAGCATCTAGAGTTGCTGCCTACCACATGGGCTCCACTGCGAGACCAGCCTTGCAAAACCACGAGAGAAAAAAATGGTAATTCCTCCATATTTTGTGGCTTATAAAGGGCTATATCCCAGTGTTTTGGGCAGAGAGGCAAAATTTATCTCAGAATGGTAGATGTCCATGGTGCTGCTGTGTCAGGTCCACTGGAAGACTGTCTTTGGCTCAAGTGCAAGAAAGGGAAGAGGAAATAAAAAGAGGGAAACTCACTTACTGCCCATATGGGTCAGTTTTTTACGTTCTGACTCCTCTCCCCAGTCTACCTGTTTGTGTTTAATTTTCAGAGTCCTAGGGAGTTGCTTTTTGTATTTGGAATGGAGACTTTAGTCATAGTCAGTAGGGAAGATAGACTATAGTGGCCTTACTCCATCTCGACTGTACCAGAAATTCCAAGGAGTGAATTAAATACTAAGAGAAACCCCATGTAAAATTAAGAGCCTAAAAATTATTTATTTGATCTGGTTCTAGTATTGGAGGTTTACATACATTCAGTGGCGTGTGGGATCAGAAACAGGACTGCATGGAGAGTGGAGAAGTGGTGGGTGGGAAGTAGAGAAGGGGGGATGGGTGTGGGCTTTCTAGTTTGGCTGTTAAGGAAGGTGGAACAAGAGCAGTATGAATGGTGGATGAACATTTAGAAACATCATTAAAGGAGGGAGGAGAGAGTATGTGCCCAAAGATTAAGGTCCACTAATAGATTTGCTGGTGGTAAGATGAGGTATTTCTCTCTGCATTTTCTATTTCCTCCCATGAGGCAGTGGGGAAAGCCCACTATAGTTTGAAATTCACCCATTCCCCTAGCTCCATAATTTCTTACCTTCCTGTTGCCTAGTGGCTTTCACCTGCAATCCACATCTACAGTCCACGATTGTGGTCACACACTGCGCCCTGTGGTTATCCAGGTGGGAGTCCCAGCAGAGGCAGGCCTGTGGGAGACAACCTGAGGATGAGAGGTACTAGGGATCAGATCCAGCCAGAGAGAGGTCACTCTCAAGGTTATTCAGAGGATCACAGCACCATAGAGGAAAGAGCATAGTAGTTAACCAGAAGACTAGAAGGAAATTCGCCAGCCACCAGACTGAAGTTGCTTTGACAGAGTGACAGAGGCTTAAACGGGTGACGAGTCAGAAGCCTAGTGAATCAGGTCAGGAGTTTACAACTGGGGAGTAAGGAGTGAAGCACAAGTCAGGAGGCACAAACCCTATGCCACCGGGGATCTAGTAGGCCTTTCTTTCTACATAAACTACCGTACAGAGGGGGACGGACACCTACAGATAAGCAACTCAGAACTGCCTCACCTCTAAAATCAAACCATCATGTTCTACCCTCTGGCTATAACATGTTCTCCTTCACTGTTATTCTGGTTGCCCTTCATCTTCCTCAACGATTTTTATCCCACAGTTTAATCCCATATTGCTCTCAATCAATCAGCCCGTTCTGGCAGCTCGTGGGTTGCTCCCAGCTGGAAACGCTGGCCTTTCATTTCAGCCTCTTTTCCTTGGCACCCACAAAGCTCTCTCTCCATTTCCTTCTTTACCCCTGTCCTGAAACCAGCTCCCCTCCACTGTGGATCAACCTGGCACACTGACCTTTCTTTCCAGCTGAAATGCCTTCAAAAGAGATCACCAACTGGTCACCACCGGCAGTCATGTCGCCCACCTTGGCCTTGGGTTCATACCCCCGCCTTCTCTCTCCAGAGTCACCACAGCAGCCTCCTGCCTAACCTCCCTCTTTATACCCTTGACCATGACTAGTATCTCAAACAGTCGATTCTCTGCATGGCAGTCAGAGGAAACTTTATAGAACAAGTTAGTTTACATGGCTGTCCTGCTATAACCCTTCAAAGCCTTGCCATTTCCGTTAGGACTCTGGCCCCCTTTATTTTACCCCACGACCTGACCCTTCCTAGCCCTTCCGCAGAGCCTCCTTCTTCTTCCTCCTTCCCTCTTCTCCATCCACACAGGCCTTCTGGCCACTTCTTGAAAATGACAGGCTAATTCCCACCTCAGGGCTGTTGTACTTGCTGTTCCCTCCACCAGGGTCTTCACAAGCTTCTCCATCTCGTACAGGTCAGGCTCAAATGTCACCTCCTGGGCCCTCTGTGTAAAATGGCCTGCCCCTTTATTACCATCTCTGCCTTTACCCTGCTTGGTTTTTTCATTGTACTTATCACAAGAGACCAGCCCACATCAGACCAGAGCTTCTGAAAGGCAAGACCTTAAAACTATCTTGTTTAGCTACTAGATCTGTAATGCATAAAACGGTACCCAGCATACAATAGACACTAGATAAATACTTGTCAGAAATGTTGAATTATCAGCATGAAAGTTAATGGTGAGAGTCAAGGTAGGGATGAACTGTCAGTATCACATGACAAGCTGAGTAGAGGATAACTTTATCATTTTGGGAAGAAAGACTGAACTATAACACACTAAGAGTTGTTACTGCATTTAAAATTTTTTATGAGAAATCTATATTAAAATCTGCCATATATTTGATTTTAGGGTTGGAGGTCAATGGGACCTGTTACTAGGGTTTGCAAGTAACTTTTGTGTCATCCCCAGTTTTGCAAGGAGAAGTTTGCACTGTTAAAAGATAAATGTAAATAGCTTAAGCAGAAGTAATTAGGTATATTTTTCACTTTTTGTGGTGCAGATTTGGAATAGTTCCTAGGCATGTGAAATTAGTGACAAGGGAAACAATGTAGATATATAGCTAATGCAACAAAAGTCACAAAAATATTTTGCTCTGTGCAATGTTTATCATTTTAATCCACTCCACATATCCCAACAGGAAATCTTCAAAATTTATCATGGCTTTTCTGTGTTTTAGAGGAAAGAATTGGGATTTAGCTGGTATAGGAAGGCAGACCTTGGAAATTGGAGTGTAACTGGAAAATGAAGGTGCCAAGCTAAGACAGACAGCCTCAGTGTCTTCATTTATAAAATGTTCAGATTAAACTAGACAATCTTGAAGGACTCTTCGAGCCCTTTGGTTCTAGAAGTATATGAAAGTTTCATGTGAGGGGGTGTGTGGATCAGCCACGACTTCCCATTGACATCAGGCAGATGTCCGTTAGATCAGTTTGGCAAGGAAGCCAAAGTGACTGCCATTACTACCATTAATGAAAGGGTTATTGACTGTGCCTGTTCTGGAAATCCACAGATAAACTACACACAGCGCAAAGTACGAGCGTGCGGTTTTCCAGGTGTGGTCCCCAGACGCAGCACTGGGCAACTTGATAGAATGCAAATTCTTGGGCCCCACCCCAGACCAACTGAATCTGAAACTTGAGGGCTGGAGCCCAGCAGCCTGTTTTAACACGCCCTCCAGGTGAGTGGGATGCATACTGCTATTTGAGGATGCTGATGTAAGTGAATCCTAAAAAAGGTACAAGAAGAATGCAAAGGACAAAGAGCTGTCCAGGACATTTGGACTTTGTCTCCTAAGTAGGAGTTTGGACAAGGCTGGGAAGCTATTTCCAGGCAGAGAAACAGGTCGGGGAGGTAGGGGAGACCAGACAGACCCCAAGACTTACAGTGGCTGGGTGGGCTCGGGGTAGCAGGGTGCACTCTCTTTCCTAGGCTCCCCTCCTCTCTCTGCTCCGCGGTGCCTACACATGGGGCCAGTGATGAAGGGACTGAACAAGGGAGCAGCTGGAGCGGTGAAAGTTAGGGCCTTACACTGGCCGCCCGTGGGCCAAACTCTGCATGCACGTGGGCTGTCTGTGGTTGGCGCGGCGTGACAAAAATAAGCTTGAGCCAACGTTTAATGGTTAGTAGTTTCAACATTACAAAAAAATCTTGATCATGGCTTTCTATTAAAGAAATGAATGGTTTGTAGCTTTTTCATCCACGTCTACATGGCAACAATTTGTCGATGCTAGAAAACAACTTTTTGTCCAGGTGACGCTTTCCCCATTTCTTCCCAGCCCTGCCACTCCCTTCAGACCTCCGGAAATCATGACTCTCGGACAATTCTTTGTGACGAACTTGTTCTCTGCTTTCATGTCTCAAAGATGAGACACGCAAGAAGGTCCAGAAGTGTTGACTCTTTCAGAACAAGTGGGAAAGGGGGGAGAGAGACGATTTCTACATGGTTGGTAATAATTGCAAAGAAACCTAGAAACAGAATTTAATAGGAGTAAAAAATGAAAGTGACCAACTCTGTCTTGGCAAGACTTCACAAATAAGACCAGATTCTTTGCCAACAGGAAAGGGCATTGAAGAACGAAGAGGAGTTTTCGAGATGAAAATTAACCCCTTTGACAGTCATCCTTTCCATAAAATGTGGGGTCTGAGGCAATTTATTATTTTAGACGTGTGCACCTTTTTTCTGTAATTAAAATAAATTGATAATCTCTCATCATGGGGCCCCATATTATATGGCCGTGTTGTTCAAGGCTATGTTTTAATTACCCTGGCCTGAGGCCCTCCTTGAGCCCAGGGGTACCTGGAAGTCCTTTTTAATAAGGAGTTAATGCTCAAGGCTCAGTGCAAAGCTATAGCCACTCTCATTTGAAAATGACGAGTGGAGATACATTCCATAAATCAAAGGCCTGAGGAAAAATAGTTAACCCAATATGTTCTGAGCTTCTCTGTGCTTCCTTGAGGGGGTTCATTATGAATGAATACTTTGCTAGGTCACTGAAATATTTAAAGGCGAGAAGCAAAAAGCATCAGAATCTAACCTTGTGTGCTTGTGTCTGTGTGTTTTTCAAACCAGCGCCTTTCTTAAAAAGGCGAGGGCAGGGTAGCCTTCCTTCAGAATCCTGGCTGGCCTCCTAAACAGAGGCAGAGGGGGCAGATCCTCCTGCCATTAGCTAATTGGGAGGCGCCTGCATTTCCAGCAGTGCTTGCTGTCTGGGGTCGGAGGGGGTGGTTGTAGCTCAGATCTAGGTGGACACAAA